>NC_059390.1:20642500-20990833 GCF_019703515.2 Myxocyprinus asiaticus | reverse complement strand
GATTCAGAAAAGATACAGTGAAATTCTGGGAGAGCTTCAGCAGCTGAGAGTATCATCCTTACAATCCCAGGAGAAAGTCAACCAGCTGGAGGAAGAATTGAAGTCAGTGAAAATGAACAGCAATGAGGCTGAAACAAGGGCAAACATCTGTGAAAAAGAGCTGATGGAAGCTAAGGCATTGATCCAGCAAAAAAAAGTAGATGCACAAAGTGTCACTCTGCAGTTTGAGAACTTACAAGAAGAGGTTCGCTACAAAGATGAGAAGATGCAAGTCTTACAGGTAGACCTAGATGAAGCCCAGCGAAGTCTTGTTGAACAAGAGGGACAAGCTAGAATGCTGGCTGCTCAACTGGAGGACAGAGAGCTCACCTCCTCCAAACTGGAACAGAAGCTCTTGGATATGGAGGGCAGGTTACTGCAGATCTCTCAGGAGGCCGACATGACCAAAGCTTCACTCATTGACAGGACTGCAGAGCTGGAAGACCTACAAAAGTGTCTTTCACAGAAAGACCAGGAATTGATGGAGCTTAATGATAGCATGACTGCCAAACTACTCCAGGCTGGAGAGGAAAAGTTTGCGATATCTAATGAAGTCAAAAAGCTAAAAGTGCAAATGTCTGAACTTGAGAGGGCCTGGGATGAGCAGCATAAAAGCAAAGATGATAAAACAGCAGAAAGTGAGGAGCTTTTTGCTTTACGAAAGGAGAAAGAAGACATGGTTGCTCAGATGGATGCTTTAAAGAAAGATGGAGAGCAGGTAAAGAAAAAGCTGCAGGCAGCTCTGATACAGCGGAAGGAATTGATGAAAAAAGTAGCAGAGTTTAAGAAGGAGGCTGAGAGCAGGGAAGAAAAGGAAAGTGATGATAATGAGGGTATGACTCTTCAGTTCAAATATGAAATTAAGGAAAAAGAGCAGGAAATACAGAAGCTTGAAGCATTGTTGCAAGAGACCAGAGAAGTCTTGAATTCAAAGGATGAGACCTTGGTGCATTTGGAACAAAAAATCAACAACCAAGAGCAAGCATTGTCTGAGACACATGCAGAAATACAGCGTCTGACAGAGCAGTATGTTAAAATGAATGAACAACAAATGTTGCAGGCAGATGAGGACAAAAAAAGACTTCTTTCACAGATAACATCCATGAAATCTGACATTGAAACTTTGCAGAGAAAGCTCCAGGAAGCTACTGATGCCAATGAAGATGCTATTGTGAAAGATTGCCATCATCTCGAGCAGATGAAACAGCAGAAAGAAGAGTACAGTGTCCTTCTTGAGCGCTTCCAAACTGAAGAGGGAGAGAAATCTGAGTTGTTGAATCGTATTAAGGAACTAGAGGGTCTTATAGAATCAAAGACTGCTGTAGATAAAGTGGTGAGTGTGGATGTACAGGGAAATGTTGGGTCTACCTTACAGAATCTAGAAAAAACAGAGACAAACGATTGGGTTCAAGAGGATTGGGTGGATTTCTCTTCAGCTGAGACAGAAACACATCAGCAGCACAAATCTGGTCAGCAGCTTCCACAGATGAGAGATCAAGATGAAATTATTAATGCTGTCCAGGAGGAGATTAAAGCTGAGCAAGCTGACCATGTGGACTTAGAGCTACGGCTACAAGAAAGCCAGGCCTCCCAGTCAAATGTAGATATCAAGTTCCAAGAACTTTGTAAGGAACTTGAAGGTTTGAGGGAAAAGGAGAGGCAGATTGATGCTCTCACCAAGGAGATGGAGGCTCTTAGAGAGAAGTGTCAGAGAGCAGAATCTCATACAGAAATGCTGAAAGGAGAGGTAGATGAGGCTTGGAAAGCAGCTAAAAGAAGCATCTCAAATGCTGAGTCCCCCATCAGAGCTCTTCAGTCAGAAGTGGAGGAATTTCAACAGTTTCTGAAAAACAAGAATGATGAGATTGTTGATCTAAGTCAACAGTTGAGTGAACAAAGGTCCCTTTTACTTAAGATGCAGGAAACTGTATCAGAGAAAGATCAGCAGATTGCTTCCTTACAAGAAGGACTTAAAGCTGAGCAAGATAGGATTCAAAAACTTGAAGCAGAAATACCACAACGAGAGGAAGAAGAGAAGGGTAACAATGCCAAACTACAGCAGCTTCAGCGCAAACTGCAGGCCGCTCTTGTGTCACGCAAGGAGGCTCTCAAAGAGAACCAGGCCCTCAAGGAAAAACACACTGCTGCTGAAAAGGTTAAATTAGAGCTACAACAGAAGCTTGAGTTTGCGGAAATGGAGCTGAACAAATCAAGAGAAGAAAAGGAGAAGTTAATTGAGGAGGTGAGTCGAACTTTATTGGAAAATCAGAGTCTAAGTGCCTCCTGTGAGAGTCTTAAACTTGCTATGGAGGGTGTTTTGAATGAGAAGGATGCATACAAACATCAAGCTGAGAGTGCCAAAGAGGAAGCCAAACAAATGTGCAAACAGCTGGAAGAAAAAGTGCAAAACATGAAAGAGGAGTATGAGACCCTCCTCAAATCATATGAGAATGTGAGTGATGAGGCTGAACGAGTGAGACGAGTGCTTGAAGCTGCTCGACAGGAGAGGCAAGAGTTGGCAACCAAGGCACGAGCTCATGAGACAGCCAGACAAGAGGCAGAGAGACTAGCAGAGGAAGCTATGAAGGAGGTGGATGTTATGAAAGAGAAAATGAGGAAGTTTGCCAAGGTCAAGCATCAGAAAATTATGGATCTAGAGGAGGAGAATGAAAGGCTTAGGGAGCAAGAGGAGAAGAAAGGGGCCAGACATGCAGAAACTGAGTTTAAACAAGCGCTGGAGAGAGTCAAAGAAGAGTTTGAGACCTTAAAGGCAAATTACAATACTGTAATAGATGAGAAAAACTCTTTGGAACAGCACGCTGAGGAGTTGAGAAACCGTTTGGCTAAAGAAATGGACAGAAAAGACAGTGAAACTCTGGGTGCAAGCTCCATAGAGACTTTAACAGATGTTAGAGTCATCACACGGCAGAGAAGTCCAGATTTAATTGAAAACCAACAGTACCTGGGCAATACTAGTTCCCCAGAGTCTAATCTACAACTACAGCCAGAAGAATCCATTTCTGCTGTACTTGATCATGAAGTAACGGAAGTGCAAGCAAATATTGAAATGATTTCCCAAGCAGAGGAAAGGCTCAGGGAACTGGAGACCTCTCTCGAAACAGCAGAATGTAAGATAAGAGAACTTGAATCTGCTCTTGAGGATCAGAAGGAATCCAGAAACAAGCAAGAATCCATGCTTAAATCAGAATTAGCTTCCCTCAAGCAACAAATTCTGGAGACTTTAGAAAGAGAGGCAATCCAGAAAGAAGAGATCTCAAAGAAAGAGAACCAACTTCAGGAACTGCGCACCAGTCTAGAGGCTGAAAGGGATGACTTGGAGGAACGGTTGATGAACCAACTGGCCCAGCTTAATGGCAGCATTGCAGGCTACCAGCAAGAGGCAGCTGACAGTCGTGATCGCCTCACAGACATGCAGGGGGAACTAGAGAAATTGGAGCGAGAGCGAGCTGAGCTGGAGGCTGAGGTGACAGGTGAGAGGGACCGGACAGCCAGGATAGAAGAGGACATGAGGCAGGCCCAAAGAAAGAGAGCTGAGGCAGAGGCTGAGGCAGGCAAACAGAGAGAGCTGGAGCAAAAGTTGAAATCAGCACAGAGGTTTAAAGAAGGTTGTCAAAACAGAACACGTCAGCTCGAGGAACTGCTAAGAGAGAAGCAGCTGGAAGTCCGTCAGCTGCAGAAAGACTGCATTGAGTACCAGGAAAGAATCAGCGAACTGGGTAAAGAAGTTAAGTCATTGCTGTTGGGTAGAGATGAGGTGCAGGGTGAACTTGAGGCAACGCGCTTGGAAGTCGCAAAGATTATGCAAGAGAGAACAAGTGTTGAATCTGAGCTATCAGAATGTAAAGGGAAACTGGACATGGCACTGGAGGCGGCGAAGCAGGCCCAGGCAGGCAAACTGGCAGCTGAACAAAAGGCACAACAACAAGAGGCTGACTTGAAAGCAGATGCGGAGCGTACCCTGGATGAAGTCAGGTATCGGCTTGGAGCAGAGCTTAAGCAGATGGAACTGAGACTAGAAAAAGCCTACAGGGAACGGGAGAAGGAGGAAGAGGCAACTCTGGAGGCAAGGAGTGTTACTGAGGCTGCAGACAGGCATGCCCAGAAAATGCAGGCCCGTCTGGATGAAGCGCTGGCTCGGTTGGCTGCCTTCTCGCGCTCCATGTCCTCTCTGCAGGATGATCGTGATCGAGTGCTGGATGAAGCAAAGCAATGGGAGAATCGCTTTCATAGCGAACTACAGGAAAAAGAGGCTGATGTTCGGGAAGCTGAGACTCGTGCTAAAGAACTCGCTGAAAAACTGCAGAAAGAGATGTCCCAAAAAGACGAACTGCAGAGTTTAGTGGAAAGGTTTGTTTTGTCTCATTTTTAACTCACTGTTTTTCACATTGTATTTCAACTGTTAATTTTTGAATCATAGATAATAAATAAACAATATGTTGTATGTCCTCAGGATGCAGAAAGCAGAAGAGAACCTACAGCTACAACTTGCTGAGGTGGAAAATAAACATAGTGAAAGCCTTGCAGCTCTTGAGAAAGAAAAAGAAGACTTACAGCAAAAGCTTACTCAGGTAGAGAACAACCTGGCCCAAACTCGCTCCCAGCTGACCTCCCTGGAGACAGAAGCAGAGGGACTCCGCCACCGTGCTAAAGCTCTAGAAGACACAGTAGTCAAGCTTCAGAGTGAGATTAATGAGGCACATACAGCGATTAAGGAAAGAGAGACAGAGGAAAGGAGACTATGCTTGAGGCTGGAGCAACTGGAGACAGACCTGGGCTCTTCAAAGAACCTTACCGAAACCCTTCAGGTAGCTTTGGATGAGAAGGAAAAAAGAGAATTGGAGCTCCTTGGTGAGAAAGAGCAAGCTGTGACACAGGTACTCAGTATACAAAATTCAAATAAAAAGAATCACAAATACAGAATGCAAGACTTTCAGACAGAAATACATGCATATTGAAGGCCAAGACATATTCTACATAAGTACATGAACGCAGACGCTTCTAGCTATGCCAGCTTGATTAGGTTCCACAATGTGTCAGTCCACAGTTCATAACACAAAGCAAGTATGCGTTGCATTCTCAATGTTGCCACAAGGGGAGCTATAGTGGACATAAGTGTGAGCTGTCCATTTCTACAGTGAGTTTTCTCTTTTTTTTTTTTTAAACCTACTTCTGTCTTGGCAGAGCAAAAGTTTGATAAAAATATTGCTGAGCAAGTAAGTTGAAGTCAATATATTTATAGGAACTTACCTATATAATAACACACCCAGTTTAATGGCACAGGCCTCTGAAGGTAACTCTGATCGCCTCAGTGAGTAATGAGTTTGGTATTGTCAACCACGTGTTGTCATGTTTTTTTTCCAAGCACTTGCATCTGTGTATGCGTACTTGTATGAAGTATGTTTCTGGCCATATCCCTTATTATTTTCTTTATTAGTTGTCATTTTTTAAAATGCAAATAAAATGTTATATTGTCTTATGTTTTAGGCTGTAGAGGAGGCCAGGAAAGATGCAGATGAAAGGGCAGACATGGCAGAGAAAGAGCTGGAGGAGAGGAGAGTGGAGTTGCGTGGTTTAGAGGAGAGACTTCGTAAAGCTGAGGAGAATGCCTTCCAGAGCAGAGCTCAATTGGAGTCTTTCACCAAGGCTATGGGCTCCCTGCAGGATGATAGAGACAGGGTGCTCAGCCAATACAAACAGCTAGAGGAACGACACCTCCAAGTAATGTTGGTTGTCAAAAAAGAAATAAATTTGTTTGTTTGCATTTAATTTATGTTCAGAGCATTTATATATTCTGACTCATCTTTGATCTCATGGTCTCTCAGGTTATGATGGAGAAGGACAACCTTATCCAGGAGGTTGCAGGTGAGAATAACGGGCTAAAGGAGGAGCTTCGAGTCCTGTTGTCACAGCGGGATGACCTCAATGCTGAGAATGCCAAGCTGGCTGCCCAGCTTCATGGCTACAGAAATGACCTGAACCAGGTTCTTGCCATGAAGGACTCCCAACACAAGCAAATTCTTGCTGCCCAAGCAGAGCACATCAGTGTCCTGGAAAGAGAGAAGGAAGAACTCAAGATCCATATTCAGGCTCTGGAAACAGATCTTGTGCAAGGAAAGATTTCTCCACTGGAGAAGGAAAACTTGAGCCAGGCCAGTGATGGAAGTGTTAGGGTAGATAATAGTGATGCACCAGGGACAGAGGTGGAGAAGCTGAGGGAGCAGTTCGAGGCTGCTATGAAGCGCATCACCACCTTGGAAGAGACCTTGGAATTGGAGAGGGAAGCCCAGGTAGCCCACAGCAAAGAGCTGAAGAAGCTGCATTGGGAGGGCGGTGTTCTGCGAACTGAGGCTGAAACAGCCGAGGAGAGGGTGGCGGAGCTGGCACGCGACCTGTTGGTGATGGAGCAGCAGCTTCTAGAGGAGAGGGAGGCAGCTGCACAGCTTCGAGCTCAGAACCAGTCCTTTGGTCAAGCCATGGCCTCTCTGCAGGCCACAAGAGATCAGGCTGTCAGTGAGGCCAAGGAGCTGCGGCTACGTTTAGATGAACATAACCGGACAAGTCACTCACCATCTCTCCCAAGTGGCTCTAAAGGCGAAGTGTGGAGTCTCAAAAATGCCCTATCAGCACTTCAGAATGATAGAGAGAGAATGGTGCGTGACCCTGCATTATGCTTTCTGGCTTTCCTTAACCTTTTTTGAAAACTTAAATACAAGGGATAATGAATTTATGTATTATCTGAAGGGACACTTGATATAAAATGCTATGTCCTTAGGGGCCCGTTCACACCAAATGTGTGACACATGCACAATGAATAGTACAGAATAAAGGCTTCTCGATACACACTTTTAACATGGCGTCAAAAAGTATGGCACTGCGTGAGACAATGAAAAAACAGCTAGACGTGGCGCAATGGTCAAGAATTCATTACTAGTGTATGTTTAAAAATCAATTGAAAAACAGCAGATGTAAAAAATAAAAAAAAAAGCATTCGGTGTGAACAGCCCCTTGTATTCTTGCATTCTAATGACTAATAATATTTTGTAGTGTTATTAAAGGGTTAGTTCACCCAAAAAATAAATTTCAGTCATTGTTTACTCACCGCTGTGTTGTTAAAACCCTATTTTACTTTTTTTTTTCATAACACAAAGAAAAAACATTTTGCTCATTGATGTCATACAATGGCAGTTTATGGTAACCACCTCTTCAAGCTTCAAAAGTATAATTCAGAAGTCTAATAAATTATTTAATGAGACTCATGATTGTTATGAAAGCATACAATAAGGTTTGGTGAGAAACAAACCGAAATCTAATGTATTGTTTAGTGAAACTGTTGACCGACCATTCCTCTCCTCTGCACGTTTACAAGACTGCACAAGAGCAAGTTCAAGCAGCCACTGTTCGCGAAATGGGCCGTTAAAGCAACAATTCTTTTGGTTATCTAACAGCGATAGTCCACCACAGCGATAGAAACAACAGAACACAACACAGCTTCACACAAACCAGAGAATCAAACTTACTAAATGTGTCTGATGAGTTTGTTGTCGGAGAATAGATGCATTTCTATGCCCAGCCTCATTTGTTTAAACAGAGTACTCAATCAACCACCACAAACTCATAAGACATATTTAGTCAGTTCCGTTCTCTGGTTTGTGTGCAGCTGTGTTGTGTTCTGTTGTTAATGTTGCTGTGGCAGACCTGTTTTTAGATAAACAAATATGAGTTTTCGCTAGAACATTTCACAAGCAGAGGCTGCTTGAACTTGCTCTCGTGAACTCTCACGAACACGCAGAGGAGATCAATGGTCAACAGTTTCACTAAATAATACATTAGATTTTGGTTTGTTTCTCATCAAACCTCATTGTATGCTTTCATAACAATCATGAGTCTCATGGAATAATTTATTAGACTTCTGAATTATACTTCCTTTTGATGCTTGAAAAGGTGGTCACTACAAACTGCCATTGTATGACATCACCGAGCACAAATATTTTTCACAATTTCTCCCTTTGTGTTAAGAAAAAGAAAGAAAGTCAAATGGGGCTATAACAACATAGGGGTGAGTAAACAATGGCTGAATTTTCATTTTGGGGTGAACTATCTCTTTTTAAATTGGTCCTTCTTTCTTAGCTGGAACAGCTACAGTTGCAGAGGTCTGAATTAGACCGGCTCGGATCAGGTGAACTGGCCCAGCTCACTCAGGCTCTGGAGGAAGAGAGGAGAAGGACAGGAGAAAGAGAGAAGATCATGGCCCAGATGGAGAGAGACAAGCAAGAACTAGAGATGCTCAGGTGAGAATTTGTATGGAATTGTTCAATTGTATTGATAAATGTGTAGTGTGATGCTATTTCACTGAATAAAATGCTGTTTTAACACCTATGGCCAAGTATTATAGACATCAATTAAACTTCTTTGAAATGTTTTCTATGTGTAGGCTGGAGAGGATGGACTGGCAGGGCCAGGCCGAACTCCTGAAGCAGCAGACCCTGACCACCCTTTCAGACCGGGACCAACAGGTGCGCCAGCTTACTGCCATGCTGGAGGAAGCACGGGCATCAAAACTACGGCACGAGCACACTCAAAGACAGGTAAAGCAATGCTCTGCTATTGAAGAATGAGAAACAGAAAAACAGATGAACAGATTTTTTTTTTTAGCTAGAGACATTTATATTCTGTTTATATGTTGTAAAACTTAAAGAGGCCCTATTATGCTTTTTAGGATTTTACCTTTCCTTTAGTGTGTAATATAGCTGTTTGTACATGTAAAAGGTCTGCAAAGTTACAAAGCACAAAGTCCACGCCAAAGGGAGCTACTCTCCGCTCCTGAACTGCCTGAAACGCCTGGTTTGCAGTCCAGCCATTACTTCTGTGACTTACCTATGCCACTATGTAGCATATTTGCATAATGCCCGCCTAAGGGCTACTTTAAGCTGAAACCCGGTTGTGATAAGGGCCGTTACATTTCCGACACACCCTAAGCAGTTAACCAATCACAACAGAATGGGCCAGCTGACCAGTCAGAGCAGACTGGGCTTTTCGGAAAGGGGGGCTTTAAAGAGACAGAAGCTTCAACAGAGCGTTTCAGACAGAGGGTGAAAAGAGGTGCTGCAGCAATGTACAGTATGAGAAAAATAATGTGTTTTTTGAACATTAAAGCATGTAACCTATTCTAGTAGACCCCCAAAATAAAATTATGAACCTGTAAATGAGCATAATATGGGCTCTTTAAGTTGTTTTACCCATCCTCACAATAGGCTGTTTCTTTACAATATATAACTTTATAACTCTATAATTTAAATCAATGATCTAGAGTGCTGAGGTATTCATGTGCTGTGTCTTTTAGGGAAACCTTGCAGTAGATGCTGCCCCTGGTGGCCCTCTTGAGCACAGTGAGGGATATAAAGCCGAGTGCATTGAACTCCAGAGAAGGTGCTGCTTCCAAGTTTAGTCTTATCATCAATTATGCTTAATCAAGCAATTTTCCTTGATGTACAGTAACGTTTCGATATGTGTGTTTTGGTCAGGCTGGATGAGGAGACAGAACAGAGACTCAGGGTAGAGGAGCAGCTCATTGCCACACAGGATCACCTCAAACGGTTTGACCATAATCTCAGATTACCTTCCGGACTCTGGCCGTTCTTGCTGCAGACTGCCATAGACAGGATGTTCACAGTGTGATGAGACAAGACCAATGACCACCTTAAACAGTGAAACAGAAATATATACATCTGAAACAAATTGAGTTTTTTACAAAAAGATGTACAGATTTAAAGTCAATGTGAAACAGCGTTTGCAACCCATTTTACTTCTGTAATGTGATATGTTTCCAATTGCAGCTTGATATTCAAAGAGAAAAAAATCAGGGTGGGTTTTTATCCATCGGAATGTTGATTGAATCGTGAAAATTGTTAATCGTTAAACGTGTATTAAGAAAGTAAATAGGTTCAATTTTGATTTCATATCGACTTTACGTTTAAATTCATGTACCTTACTTAAACATAAACATGCAATATTTATTAACCATTAAATAAGAAATGTGAATATTTTCTTCATCCTTTACAGTTATACGCAGGGAGAGTGGCAGACAGCATCTGAAGCGAAGATGTCGGAGACTGCTGTCCTTATTGAGCCACCAGAGGGCGCCATTACAAGGGTAATCACAAACCCTGAATACAGTACAATAACAGCTTGTATAATACATACAGCCATGATATAACATGATATAATGTTTCTATGACACTTAGACTCGAAGTGGTGGACCTGGGCTGCTGCGGATGCTGCGAGTCGCATTCTGTTCTCGCCAGCGCACCCCTCTGCTGGTGTCACTGTACCTGCTAACTGTTCACGTGCTGCTGCTGTTATGCATGGGAGGATATCTGTGAAAGAGACCCAGAACACAATACTGAGAAAGACAGAGCACGCCTTACTGAAAGAGAGACAGTTACATACTCATTGGTTTATTATACAAATCAAATTGACACATAAATTAACACAGGGTTAATTTACGTTTTTGTTTTCTTGCTTATTTACCAAAGTTACATCTAATCTGTTTGTTTTTGTCAGAATGCTCTTTGCCAAAATCAGCTCCACCCTGTTTTACAGAGATAGTATCACCTAAAAATGAAAATTCTCTCATCATTTACTTGCCCTCATGCCATCCCAGATGTGTAAGGCTTACTTTCTTCTGCAGAACACAAAGATATCTCAGCTCTGTTTGTCAATACAATGAAAGTAAGTGGTGACAAAACCTCCAAAAAGCACATTAAGGCTGCATAAAAGTAATCCATACGACTCCAGTGGTTTAATCCATGTCTTCTGAAGCAATATGATAAGCGTGGGTTAGAAACAGAACAATATCCAAGTCCCTTTTTACTATAAATCTCCACTTTCACCAGCTCTCCAATGCGTGTTCATGAGAGTACGGAACTGTTCTTCTGTGCATTCTTGAAGCATACCGCCACCTACTGAGCAGGGAGATGAAAGAAGAAAAAAGGGAGGGATAAAGCAATGGAAAAGAATAAATAAATAATATTTTCACAACAGCCCAGTAGGTGGCGATACGCATGAAGAATGCAAATCAGCAAAAAAACAACAAAGAAGAACTCTTGTGAAAGTGCATAGGAGGACTGTTTGAAAATAGATTATAGTTAAAAAAAAAATTAAAAAAAAATAGGGCTTTAATATTGATCTGTTTCTCACTCACACCTATCATATCACTTCTGAAGTCATGGATTTAAAAACTGGAGTCCTTTTATGCTGCCTTGACATGCTTTTTGGAGCTTAAAAGTTTTGGTCACTATTTGCATTGTATGGACCTACAGAGCTGAGATATTCTTCTAAAAATCTTCATTTGTGTTCTACAGAAGAAAGAAAGTCACGCATCTGGGATGGCATGAGGGTGAGTAAATAATGAGAGAATTTTCTTTTTTGGGTGAACTATCCCTTTAGTGGGGCTTGTTCATACCAGTAACACTAGAGCACTAGTTGCTATCTCATGAACGAAGGACTTGTTTTATGCATCTTCAAATGTAATTTAAAAAATGTAAATTGAGTTGACACTGTACAGGGTCTATATATTTGTTTCTTTACATATTAGGATCGCGGGTCTTTCATTTTGTCTTTATGCACGATTGTGTAAAGTTAGGCATAAGACTGTTTCAACCACATTCCGACTTCCTGTAATCTGTTTACTTGTAATCTGCCTGTTTATGCATTCATAAAATGGAAACATTCAGATGAAATGTAATGGCATATGATGCGGATGCTGCATGTCTGTACTAGGCGAGACCCGTCGGCAGTCTTCGCAGCTGTCCCAGTGTGCTACATAAATCAAGACTCCTGGCGGTGGCCAATACCCCGGTGGCAAATTCTTCATTGTTGCCACTGGTTTGCCATAGAAGTGTTTACCAGTATTGGCAAATTGTCCATTGTTGCCAAAGGTTTGCCACAAGTTCACCACTACCGGTGAAGATCTGTAAACTTCCGGCAATAATTTGCAGCAAAATACAAGATAATTTGCATGTAAAATTAAAGATCAGCAAGTTTGCCAGAACTCTAGATTTGTGTAAGGGTGTTTATCCATTTTATGGCTGACTCATTTGCCAACTTGGTGCAATACTGTCATTTTTCTTTGTTTTCTTTGTTGTTGTTTTGTGTCCTTTAATGCATCATGCTTGGTCCATCTCTGGACTACTATTCCATTTATTTCCCCTTCTGTGGCTTAAATAGCTTGAACTTGGATCATTTTATTACCAGTTTGTTTAAATATTTTGACTGTTTCAGTTCTTAGATACTGTATGCTTCATAAAGTCATTAATGCTCAGCTTTCATAGCAGTTTTCTGAGCCAGAGCCGAAAGACTTCCTGTTCACACTCTGATCTCATAGGGCTGCAGTAGATTGTGGTTCAAATATTGTCTCTATTAACAGTGAGATTTTAAGCACAGCCCAGTCAGTGTTTTATCTATGTAAATGATCCCTCCTCTTCCTCCTGCTACCCTGTTGTAGGGGCTATTTTTTTTGGAAATAAAGTCTATTTATGGGAAGACATAAACGGTGTGTTGCGTAGTTTCATGCGTGGGGTCTCTCAAATCATTTTTGACTAATCTCAGCTGCGCGTCACGTGGACGCGCGTCTGTAGTAAGAGCGCGCATTTGAGCGCGTGTCTGGTCTGGGGTTTATCGCGCACCGATAGTGATACTGTACGGACACACAACCGGGAATACAAGCATTGTAATGTGAGTAATCATTTTTATCAGCGCGTATTGTTACCACCCGAAGCTTTAAGAAAAAACGCAAGTGCATTTTGTCCGGAAGTGGGTGAATTATCGTGAGTTGCATGAACTTTTTTCGTTGCAGGAAGTCAAATTTGTGTATTTCATTATACTGTCGCCAATGTAACTGCGCATGTATCACGGTGTTCGTGATTTAGATCACTAAACAAATGTAAAAATTGTAATTATTATTATTATTTACTGTGGGCATGAATTTATATTGATACTCTAGTGAAAATGAGGAACTTGCAAAGTGCAACAACACTAACTCGTTATATTCACATTACATTCAAGTTAAATATTAATGTAAATCTGCAATAATAAAAAACTTCCATATGTGGAAACATATATATATATATATATATATATATATATATAAATATGCAACATGTGGATTACATTATCAAGTTCTTAAAGTTTTAATTTTGACACCACTAAAGCTATAGGCTACTGTTAAATTATTTACTTTTTACACCAGGTTTATAAGTCACTTTCTGATCAAAATATGTATATCAGACATTTGTGAGTATTTATTTATTTGTCATTTTTTAAGGATGCATTTTAAACCTAAGCATGCATAAGGAAATGTAACGTGAGCCATGGAATCTTTGCTTTCTCTGTTTCTCTATAGATGTGGAAATCTGTGGTAGGACATGATGTTAATGTGAAGGTGGAATCGGAGGGGGATGACTGGGAGACAGATCCAAATTTTGAGGTATGCAGACAGGAAAACACCCTTCCAACATCTCCACCTACCCCGACACACTAGATATTTCACCAGTTGCTGTTAACATGTTTTTCTTCCATATATTTTACTATGTAATATAATATAATAATTTGATGCACAAATAATGCCTCAAACACATCGAGAACTGAGAAGATGTGTCTGTTTTAGAATGATGTCTCAGAGCAGGAGCAGAGATGGGGTGCCAAGACCATTGAAGGATCAGGCCGAAAAGAACATATCAGGTAATTCCTAATACAAATTAGCTAATGGTTCATATATTAGAGAGCTTGAAATTTGATCTATTCTTTGTTAAATCTCAGATTCAGTCGTCCTTCTGAAATTATTTAAGACTACTGTATCTTGCATGTAGCAAAGGCAGGTTGTTGTATTCGCACCATCTTGCATTGAACTGAAAACACAGCAGAAGGAGCGTCACTGACTGCAGAGAGGAAATAGGAAGTAGAATTGCTGCCGACTTGAGTTGTATTTCCAAATATGGACAGATAACTGTGAAGTTACATCATGTCAAAACTCAGAAGCGGAATAAGAGGTTGAACTATACCACTAGCTTTAAAATAGAGCCATAAATGCTAAACCAGAATGTGCACCCTTAAATTCTGCAACAAAGAATTTATGTTGAAATCAAGTTGAGTGCCTACCAAATTCCCTTGTCATGTGCAACATGCAGAAACATGTAGTAACATGCAGCATGCCTGTGTTTGTGTGCAGTATTGCAGAACTCAGGGAGAAGGTGTCCCAAGAACATAAGGTGGTTAAGAAGCAAGAGATGGAGAAGGGCCCTAAAGCCTCTTACGGTTACGGAGGAAAATTTGGAGTGGAAAAAGACAGAATGGACAAGGTTAGACTCAAGACCAATGATATGATCTATTATCTAAGTTAGAATCATATCTGCTCCCTAAAGGTGTTTAACTCTCATTCTTTCTTTGTTTTCATCATGTATCAATAGATAACTAAGAAACCTAGTTAATTGATGATTTAGTAACATCATATTGGCTTAATTTTGAGGAAGAACTGAATGAATTCGATTGAAAATAAATAAATAATTCATTTGAAGTTGATTAAGTTTAAAATAATAATTTAGCCATTCCAGTTCCAAACCATATACCTTTCTTCCGTACAAAAGGAGGTGTTTTGGAAAATGCTCGTGCAACAACACCCAAAAACTCTTTGGCTGAACTTGATTCAATCATAGGCAGTGGTTCCACGTGTTTGAAATTAGTTTTCTTAAATCAAAATTGCCATGTAATTTCAAATTAAATACTTCAAGGAAACCCAACAAAATTTAACATGTCAAAATAACTCAAACTTTAGTGGTCCTCATCGTAAGCTCAAGCTCCACTCTTCACTATGATGGTAACCTCTACAATCTAGAAACTACCATCTACAACATTAATTCTTCTAAATCTCAACATAAAACCTTAAACACTAACAAGTCTCCCCTTTTATATTCATCTCGCACAGAGACACATAAAATAACACAAACAATTTTAACATTTTTAACATTTACACTCCTTGTCGAGTCCTATGCAAAACAAGCTGGGAACAAGAAGTCCTCTGCCCAGTTTCCGTCATCCAAACAAAAAATATTCATGTTGTCCCAACGCAAATGGATTACCTAATTCTGACAAGACAGTTTAATCAACTTATTTAATTTAAATTCCTTTGGTTACATTAATCTTTTGAGTAATATGAACATGGGAGGATTGAGTAAAGCTGACGATAGTGAAAGTTCGTTTTTTTTTTTTTTTTTTTGTGAATACACAGTGACCAGGGGCTGTCAAGCTCCAAAAGTAGCCCATTCAACCCATATGCTATATTCCAAAGGTTCTGAATCCATACAGTAGTTTTGCTTGAGTAATAGACTGAAATGTAAGGCATTATTTACTAACAATCTTCCCTTCGCCATAGTGCTCATCTCATTTACGCATGCTCATATTCAAACTTGGCGCATCAAGATGCGCTGCGGCAGGTTTGATGTCAATGACAACAAATACCACTGGTTCTCACATGTATTGTAATAAAAAAAATTAAGATTGTGTGTTGAATTTATCCAGGGTGCTTTAGGGCACAACTATGTGGCAGAGGTAGAGCAGCACTCATCCCAGACAGATGCAGCGAAGGGGTTCGGGGGAAAATTTGGAGTACAGAAGGACCGTGTGGACAAGGTTAGAAACTCTCTGTCCATTGTCCACTACAGTAATCATTGATAAACCAGTCTGTATTTGCACACATGGATTAGTAACTTTGTTGGTCTCTACCTATTATCTTTCTTTATTCTCTACTCAATTAGTCTGCCATGAATTATGAGTATAAGGGTGAAGTACAGCAGCATGCCTCTCAGAAAGGTAGTTATACGTTCAAATATCTCATATTTGAACCTCACTCATAATTGTTTACTTTCCTGTTTTTTGCAGTCACTTCTAATGGTAAACTTTGTGCTTTCACCAAGATTATGCCAAAGGTTTTGGTGGCAAGTATGGTGTACAGAAAGAGAGGGTGGACAAGGCTGCGATGGGGTACGACTACAAAGGCGAGACTGAAAAACACCAGTCACAGAAAGGTCATTTAGAGCTCTGCTTTTACAGATATTGACCAGCATACTTGTCCTCAATATACAGTGTATACTGTATATTGGCCTCCTTTTGGAGGAAGAGCAGATATAAAGCATAATTCTGTTCTCTTGACTTTTCAAAGACTACGCAAAAGGCTTTGGGGGAAAATATGGAGTGGAAAAGGATAAGGTGGACAAGGCTGCCTTGGGTTACGACTACAAAGGCGAGACTGAGAAACACCAGTCACAGAAAGGTACTTTCTGTTACTGATATTGACCAGCATCCTGGTCCTTAGTCCATACTGAGGCCTCCCTTTGAAGGAAGAGTAGCAAAATTGTGTTGTCTTGACTTCTCGCAGACTATGCAAAAGGGTTTGGGGGGAAATACGGAGTGGAAAAAGAGAAGGTGGACAAGGCTGCCTTGGGTTACGACTACAAAGGCGAGACTGAGAAACACCAGTCACAGAAAGGTACTTTCTGTTACTGATATTGACCAGCATCCTGGTCCTTAGTCCATACTGAGGCCTCCTTTTGAAGGAAGAGTAGCAAAATTGTGTTGTCTTGACTTCTCGCAGACTATGCAAAAGGGTTTGGGGGGAAATACGGAGTGGAAAAAGAGAAGGTGGACAAGGCTGCCTTGGGTTACGACTACAAAGGAGAAACAGAGAAACATCAGTCACAAAAAGGTACTATAAAGTATTTCGTAGTCATTTACCTCAAGAGAACCTTTTTTAAAATCACTCTTCATATTGTATGCTGCATTAGTATCACATCAACTGCCATCCATAATTGTCTTGCATTGCCCAGATTATGTCAAAGGCTTTGGTGTAAAATGTATTGTGGGGTGACGAAAAATAGAGGTTTATGAATACAAAGACAAAACTTCAAGTACAGACTGTTAATGAAGTTATTATCACCAAATGTGATGTATTAAACTGAGAAGCAAATCTCAAGATGTAATTCATTTAGATCTGTTTTACATAATGTGCAAGTATACTTAAAGTAGCATAAGGGCTCATTATGTCTCTCAGACTATGCAAAGGGCTTTGGAGGACGTTATGGAGTCGAGGCAGATCGCATGGATAAGGTAATTAAGAGACCTAACAGATTCATTATATATTTCTTGGTTTGTAGCAAAATGTTTGATAATTTCCCAGTAAATGTGCATTGAGAGTTTTTCTTGTAGAGTGCAGCTTCATTCAAAGACATGGAGTCTCCAACATCATCATATGAAAAACCTCAAGCTTTTGAGGCCTGTGAGTGTCTTTAATGCAAGATATTACATTTGATCTGATTGGTTTTGGGTAGTAAGTTTTGTGTTAAACAGTGACACCAAAATGTATTTAGACACTAAAGCCATGCTTGAAAATGTGTGAATGTCATTGCATTAGACAACAAACCAATTGGCATTTATTTTAAAGAAGTACAGCAAAGTTTGTTAGGTTTAATATATATATGTTTAAAATGAAATAAGTGGAATAAAATATTTGGTTGTCAAACGTTAGTGGAACATGTGCATATTTAATGTGATGAACTACACCCGTGTTACTAGGATATATATATATTTCCATCTCTTTGTATTTGATTACGTCATTCACAATGCTTTATCGGAATGTAGTTCGTGCTCTCATACACAGTTTTGTACCTTTGTCATTTTGTCAGATTTTTTGCTTCAAAACAAAGTTTGTAATATTGTGATTCACCTCAGAGCTGGTGGTTTGGTTCATGGCTTAGAACTCTTTATGAAGGATTTTATGGAAAGTCTATGGAAGAAATTAATGGAGAAAATACTTCCCAGAACCCAGATGGCTGGAAAAGTGGGCACTGTTTTCCACTCTATTTTCCATGGATAGTAAAGTGCCATAAAAGCACAGTTCCTATCTACTTGAATGGGGAAAGACAGAAATCTCCAAAACAGTTAGTCAAGATTATGATCAAAGCACATATATTTATAATGCAAAAATACAAAATAAGTAAATACAGAAGCACTCTCGTTGTTGAATAAGTGGAGCTGGAGCTGGAGCAAAACTTGTGTGTCGAGCGTCTTTAAAGGAAACACCCCGAAGTTCCATCTTTAATGCAGTTATATTTAATGCGTTATAGCTTTATTAAAGTTCAGATATTACGGAAGCAGGTCGTGTAAATAACTACAAACTCTGTAACGGTCATTTCTCTGTGTGATCAGCGCCTCTTCTATGAGTTGTGTGAAGTGTCCCGATCTAAGGGGGAGAGATTGAAGCTGCACCCAGCTGATGCACACTGTCGCAGAGACGCTCATCCCTCGAGCGCACACGCTTAATGCAGCTAGATTATAACATGATGGCTCGTGAGTCTCGACTTATTGATTCATAATAAATGTGTCACTGTGCATTTCTTATCGTGAAGAAAATTGGCAATACGCAGCTTTATTAATAAGAGAGAGTTTGTTTGTTTTGTGAGTTAAAGATGGATTGAAGTGAACAGAAAGGTGACAGAGGGTAGTCTTCGCCCCATAATACACTGCAACAAAATATGTTTTTGATTTGCTTTTGTTTTGGCTTGTTTTCCAATATAAATATCTAAAACTCCTTTAAAACAATATGCATTTACTTTAGCAGCTATACTGCAGAAGAAATTTGTTTTATCTGAGAATGTTGAATACAATATTAAAAATACAAATATTTTAAAATATCTAAAAATCCTTTAAAAGATGCATTCACCTGAGAAGCAACATATATATTTAGACTTGCTTTTAGAGAATAGATCTTGCATGTAAGTATATTTTGTCTTTACTGCACTCGCAGAAGTATAACCAAGTGAAAAAATACACTTATATACAAAATACACTTATATTTAAGATACATTCTCTTAAAGTAAGTCTAAATATCTTATATGTTGCTTCTCAAGTAATTGTATCTTGTTTTAAGGATTTTTAGACAATTTTAAATGGAAAACAAGATTAAACACTTGATAACAATAGGATTTTTTGCAGTGAATTACTTTACTGAATTAAACTGAAGAAAAATCCCTTTTATTCAGTGAATGTTATTTAGAGGTATTTAAAAAAAAAATATTATGTCCTCTTTATTGTTAGTAAGCACGTTTAATACAACCTTTTAAGTCGGGGCACAAACTGAATAATCAGTTAAGAGCTAATGATTAATCGTTGCAATCGTTGAATAGTCGAATAATCATTCTAATAATCATTAGATTAATCGATTATCAAAATAATCATTAGTTGCAGCCCTACAACAATGGCATCATAAATTGTGCTTCCTTTTTTTATTTATCCCCTTTTCTCCCCAATTTGGCATGCCCAATTCCCACTACTTAGTAGGTCCTCGTGGTGGCGTGGTTACTGGCCTCAATCCGGGTGGCGGAGGACAAGTCTCAGTTGCCTCCGCTTCTGAGACAGTCAATCCACGCATCTTACCACGTGGCTCACTGTGCATGACACCGTGGAGACTCACAGCATGTGAAGGCTCGTGCTATTGTCCGCGATCCACGCACAACTTACCACGCGCCCCATTGAGAGCGAGAACCACTAATCGTGACCATGAGGAGGTTACCCCATGTGACTCTACCCTCACTAGCAACTGGGCCAATTTGGTTGCTTAGGAGACCTGGCTGGAGTCACTCAGCACACCCTGGATTTGAACTCGTGACTCCAGGGGTGGTAGTCAGCGTCAATACTCGCTGAGCTACCAAGGCCCCCGATAAATTGTGCTTATTTAGCTCAGATCACGCATAGGCTATTCCAGCTAATGCACATGTGTGTTCTCGAGTTGACTGACAGGTGATGTCTGTATCTAAAAGGTGATTGGCTCTTTTACATGTAAGACGGGACTTCATTTTCTACATCCGCCATATTGGGTGTTCCAATTTCTCCCATTCATTTTAATACAAGTGGTCCATCTCTGGCTAAAAAAAATCTCTGATTGCGCTCCGTCCAGCAGTGTTTGACTGCAAGAACATGTTCTCATCTTGAGCTGTCTGCTGTCTGAAAAGTGTGGTTTGTTGTCTGTACTGCCGTGCGTTGCCTTTGGCTTACTGCCCCCTGCTGAAAACGTGCTACTTCAAGCTTGAATTTCTTTCTTTTAAGAATTGTAAGAATTTTCCTTATTACGGTCTGGGGACATTATTAATTGCATTTATTCTTTATTAATGTGTAATTTTTTTTTTTTATATAATCACATTGAATTAACATTAAATTGACAGCCCTAATTAATAGACAGTTGGTTAAAAGTAATTGGAATATGGCTCAGAAACAGTGCCGTAACTACAGGTAGTGCAGTATGTTTTACTTAATGCATTGATATTCATACATTTTAAATGTCCAAATACTTGTTTGGGCCACTGCAGATGATTGCTAATCTGTTGCTGGTGTTTGCAGCAAGCGTTGGAGCTGGAAACCTCAAGGCTCGGTTTGAGAACATGGCAAAGGCCTCAGACGAAGAGAACAGAAAGAGAGCAGAGGAAGAGAGAGCCAGAAGGCTCGCAAGAGAGAAGAGAGAACAAGAGGAGGCTCGATGCAGACAGGTTCACATATGTCTTCAAAACATGTTTACCACACATGCAAAAATAGCTATGCACAGTGCACTTTAAATAGAAACACCCACATGCAGCAGCCTTTACTTCTTTGTGCTAATGAATGTTTTGCTGATTGTTTTCTTTTTAAAGGAGGAGAGCAGGCATGAAGAAGAGGAAGAGAACCAGAAGCCTCCTCCTGTACCAACAGCCCAGAAACCCCAACAGACATTCAGAGAACTGCCTAAAATTCCCAGAGATGAACCAGAGACTGAAGTACAGGCAAGACCATGCACAACCTTAACTTAGTCAAAGATTAATGTATACTGTTTTTTCTATAGCATGCAAGTCAGTGAAATGTAAGGCACGTGATCATTTTAAGACAAGTAGGCCTAATGTGCAGGTGGAGGAGCAGCCGGACTATGAGGAGCCGCCATCTCTGCCTCCCCGCTCTGCCGACCTCCTGGAGGAAGAGGAGCAGGAGGAACCATATGCTAGTTGTGTTTCTCCTCCTCCTATACCACAGGATGAAGATTACGAGGATATTGACACATACACTCCTGCAGGTTTACAACCTCTTTACATGTACTGTACTATCCCTGCTACCTAACTAATTGGATTGCCCATTGCTTCACAACTGAAGTAAATTCCCATGTACTAGATTGTTCTAGGAAATGAATCCATGTTCTCAGCAGCTGTTTGATCTAACAGAGCTCGAAGTGTTATTAAGGCCACAAGGAGAGAAAACAGATTGTTTCATTAGGATTGATTTGAATGTTTCTGAATGTTAATGGCTGTAATTCCTCTATTATGCTTCTCCAACAGTTGCTGATAATGACTATGAAGATCTAAGTGGTGGACAGTCAGCCATGGCCATTTATGACTACCAAGGAGGTATGTACAACCATAAGTCATAACAATTTAATGGACCATTTTCACATTTCCGGGTTTGTAACACAGAAGTAAACTGTAGTAGGGATGCACCAATATCAAAATTTTTGGCCAGTACAGATTTTAACAAAAAACTATAGGCCGATACAGATATTTGCCACTCACCTTGTTTTGTCATCAAATCACTGTTTTACTTACGAATTATGCTTTAAGAATTTACAAAAAGATACAGATACTTTTTTTTACTATTCTAACAATAAATAATTTATATTGAACATGGATTGTATCTGTTGAACACATGACAGGCCAAAAATTTAAAGAGAGATACGATAAAAGATAAATAGAAGATACAAAAAATAACTAAATATAATAACATGATGATTGATAAGAAAAAAAGGTTCATTTGTTCTTCTAAAACATTTTTGCACTTCTGTTTTGCAGTTCAAAACAACAGAATTCACATTTTGCATGTATGCACTGTTTATCATAGAACATTACAAATTCACACTATGTATATGTTGGGCAAATCCACTGAAATGTCCACCACATCATAAAATAAAAAAATAAAAAGATTTAACCAAAGAAACAAAACCCTCTTTTAAATTCTGTATTATATCGGGATAATGCTGTTCAGACCGCTAAAGGGTGCCACTCAGCTCACAGAGTGCTGACTGAAGCGCTGAATGCAGACTATATTTTAAATTTAGCCTTTTAAGGATTAGTAATTGTGCAAAGCCATTTTGTGATTTCAATCTGAATTCAATCAATCATGCAGCATTAATGGATATACCGATGCCTCAGAAGTCAAAGCCTGCTGGTGTCAAAGCATTTTGGATGGTTTCCCTCATCATGTAGCCTATAGCAAAGTTCCGCTTTTACAACTGTCACGTCCACTTACGGTGGCTTTTCCACATTAACGTGAGAACAAGAAGGTATAAAAATTAAATGTTACATATTCTTAGGAGTGCCAACCCTTTACAGATTTGAGTTTTTACAAAGTGTGTTACTAATTAATTTTAAATAAACCATTGTATATATTATATATACACACACACACACACACACAGTTGTGCACAAAAGTTTGCATACCCTGGCAGAAATTGTGAGATTTTGGCATCGATTTTGAAAATATAGTTTATTTAAGGATAGTGAACACATGAAGCCATTTATTATCACATAGTTGTTTGGCTCTTTTTTAAATCATAATGATAACAGAAATCACCCAAATGGCCCTGATCAAAAGTTTACATACCCTTGAATGTTTGGCCTTGTTACAGACACACAAGGTGACACACACAGGTTTAAATGGCAATTTTCTTGATACCAAGCCAAGGTCACTGGAGGCCCCGAATGTTCCACTTCTTAATAAGTGATTGAACAGTACTGACTGGCATTTTCAAGGCTTTGGATATCTTTTTATATCCTTTTCCATCTTTATAAAGTTCCATTACCTTGTTACGCAGGTCTTTTGACAGTTCTTTTCTGCTCCCCATGGCTCAGTATCTAGCCTGCTCAGTGCATCCATGTGAGAGCTAACAAACTCATTGACTATTTATACACAGGCACTAATTACAATTTAAAAAGCCATAGGTGTGGGAAATTAACCTTTATTTGCCATTTAAACCTGTGTGTCACCTTGTGTGTCTGTAACAAGGCCAAACATTCAAGGGTATGTAAACTTTTGATCAGGGCCATTTGGGTGATTTCTGTTAGAATTATGATTTACAAAGCAGCCAAACAACTATGTGATAATAAATGGCTTCATATGATCACTATCCTTAAATAAAAGACAGTTTTTTTGCATGATCAGTCATATTTTCAAAATCAATGCCAAAATTTCATAATTTCTGCCAGGGTATGCAAACTTTTGAGCACAATTATATATATATATATATATATATATATATATATATATGCATTTTCATGCTTACAACTGATTTGCAGGTTTTAATTTGGTCAATAATTGGCAGATAAATCTCAACATTGCATCACTAAACTATAGCAGGTTAAACTTCTATAGCAGTAAATCAGTAAATGGGAGACCACAGCAAATATTTTTGCATCCCTTTGCTCCAACAGTAAAAGGAAAAAAAAAAAAAAAAACACTATTAAGTTTCCATGAAAAAAAAGAGATGGATTACAGCATTCAGGAGAACAATTTCAAATTTACTGTGGCTCCATTAGCAGCTGTATTAGAAACCCCTCTGCAGCAGTGTTGACTATTTTTAATGCCAGGGAAATATAACACAAACAAAAATGTTATAATTTAATAAAATGCAAGTTGTTAATTTAGCAGAAATGCATCATCATTGGTTCATAATTACTTAATTGACTTAAACTTTAAAGAATAGTTTCCTAGACTTTAGTTCGTCTTTTAGGAATATTTTTTATAATTAACAACATTACTTTTGCAGAGGCCAGTGATGAGATCTCCTTCATGCCAGACGACATCATCACTAACATTGAGATGGTGGACGAGGGTTGGTGGAAAGGAACATGTCATGGGCGCACAGGCTTGTTTCCTGCCACCTTTGTGCAGCTCATGTAGTTTTAATGATAATTTATGATCATTAGCCACTTTGCATGACATTTTTTTATCCGATTGCATTTTCTAAAACAATACAAGTATGATATATACAAACATGTACTTAATGAAAATTCAGAGCTTTTAGAAAATTACTTTTTCTTGGTTGTTTTAAGGGCCTATAAACTCTGGCTAAAGAGAATGGTCCATTGAAGGCATATGGGTAATTGCCAGACAACATGAACACACTTTTTATACAGTAAGATTTTAGGCTAAAATGTATATGAATGTATTATGAAATATATGTATAATGGGTCGTGGATTATAAGTCATCTTCAAGTGTGACAAATTTCTAAAAGTGCAAATATTTCACAAAATCATTATGAAGGGATTAGACAAATGCTGTTTAAAAACTTTAGACGGCATCTAGCATGTCACACTGTAGGATACTGCTGTACCTGCTTAACATGTCAACTACCAATATATTACAGTATATTCTAAAACAGTGCTGTTTTATGCAAGGAATTGAGAGGTTTTACAAATGTGCAATTGTCAATCAACATACGTTGAGACTGGATATGTATTGAGATTAAAACTGGAAGCAGTTTGCTGTTAATTACAATCTTCATAGCAATTATTAAGACATTGGATCATGCATGTACTAGGTTTAAAAACTAATCCACTAATTTATGTATGGTCATGGACCTACAATATTGTAGGCAAGTATGCCTTTATTGATTGTTTCAATGTGTGCATTTGTTTTAATCACAAAATAAAAGACAAACTTCACCGTGAGGTATATTGGATTTATTAAGATAAAAAGTAATGCGCATCCATAATAATTCTGTCTGCATAGAAACACACTTTTCAAGAGATCATTCACCCCAAAATAAAAATGCTCATCATTTACTGCCTTTTTGTGCTTTTGAAGCTTCAAAGTTCTAGCCACCATTCACTTTGCATTGTGAGGACCTGAAGAGCTGAAATATTCTTCAAATAAACCTTAATTTGTGTTCTGCAGAAGTCAGTCAGTCAGTCATACACATCTGGGATGGTATGAGGTGAGTGAATGATGAGAGAATTTTCATTTTGGGGTGAACAATTCCTTAAACTTTACAATTTCAAAATTTAAGCAGATCCAAATGGTGAAAAAATAAACGTTTAGTCGGAGAGGGACAGACTACATTTTATTGAAAGAGTCAGCCAGGTAGCATGCTGAATCCAGAGTACTTACAGTATTCACATAGACTCTCTTCCCCCATAATTTCATTAAATATGCTCTTCAATCAATGAATTCCCTTCTGATCTCATCTCACATTCTCCATGATAAGCCATAAACAGTGCCTACTAGATTGTCATTACATTTGACAACTGCAAACATTGTGAAGTATTTGTCTGCACAAGGCTGCATAATCAGTCCATGGAAATGTCCAAATTGCACATCAAAATGATGCACAGCAAAGCTCCTGTACAACTATTACAGGAATGGTGTCCATACACAGGCAAATCCGTTCATCTACCAGGCAATTCCTTTCTTTTTACTGTTAGGTTTGCTCTTTTTAGTCATACGTTTGGCTTTCAACTTCTTCGCCTGCCTTTGACTCATCCAGACAGGATACCGCCCTTGATCATCCAGCATTGTCTTTTTATTGCGCTTACTATCCAAATCCATCTTTCCAGCATCCCCTGCAACACAACCACAGAGATCATTTAACCAGGTAAAGCAAAACAACTTGATTAATTTGATAAAAAGCCAAGCTCACCATTGTCTTCCTGCATCTCTACGTCTTTTGGCTTCTCTTTCACTTTCTCAGCTGGCACTACGGTGGCGACCTCGGCTACATCTTTCATGGTGATCTCGCCTTTTTCTCCCAGGCCCAGCATTGCTTTGAGTCGTACTAGCTCTTTGGGGGCAATCTTCTTTCTCTTCTCTGCCCTCATCTTCCTCCTCCACTTGCTGCGTAAACTTTTCGCCATCCTGATGGAGACTAAAGTGAGAAAATGTGTTACTGTGAGGTGCTTACAAAACAGCAACCATTTCTGACAGACAATTATGGGCAAATTATGACAGTATCATTCATTTCTAAAATATTACACATTGAAAATGTAACTGCAAAGTAATATTCTGATCAACTTGCTTGATCCGTTTAGTGTTTTTCCGGTGTTGTATCGAATTGTGTTCCCCATCGTAATCTGTTTACCCCTAGCCCTGATAGGGTATGGGGTTAGGATAGTGTAGGTAGGGTAGTGTAGTTAGTGTAGGTTATGGGTAGATAGGGTACTGTAGTGCCGGGGGTAAACAGATACCAACGGGGAAACTTCAACCCAACACCGGCCCTGATCCTGGATTCTAACAGTATTTTGTATGTCTCCTCATTTCACACATCTGATTAAACTCATCAGCCACTAAAACCAGCTTCTTGCAACAGGCCTCTGTTTTACTGATACATTTAGACACAATATACTTTAAATGATAGATATTAAGTGAGGGACCTTGCACAAGTGTATATTGCAACTAAAACTAGTTAAATCAATTCCTTTTAGACACAACATTAATACTACCCTTAGTTTTGTATAGCAGTCCGCCTTCAGAAGTTAGTGATCAATGATTAAGTTGTAATTGTACCTTAATCCATTTTTAATTCTTGTTTTATTTCTGCTTTATGCATATCGGTTTTTGGACACAAAAATAATCGGTATCGTATCTGCGATTTAAAAAAACAAAGAAATATCGGTCGATATCTCGTAAGATGAGACACCTTGCAGTGCTGCCGAAGACTACACACAACATGACAAATACTATTAAAAGTTCATATTTTTGCATTCTAAACACTAAGTAATAATCTTACGTTTCGTTTTCATATATTCATAACAGAAGCAACGCTGTTCTATCATTAAAATGGTGTAAGATACATTAATCAGTAAATAAAATGATTGTTGTTAGCCACTTCATACATACACAGAGATCTCTCCTCTAAACGATCCTGAAGTAATAAACTCCTATCATCTGTATAATGCTTGTTGCCAGTATTGTTTCATTGTCTCTTCAAGCCTATTAAATTCGCTATATAAAACTTACGTGTAAACGCACAAGTCCACTAAACACACGTGGGTCTGGACCGGACACAGCTGCCGCAAAACATGACCTTTTGCGTCAACGGCTCCTGTTTTGCGACACAACGTCTTGCGTTGACGGGTCGTGTGTGGAAGGGAACCGCCCGGTTGCCTAAAGTCTCGCGAGAGCCGCATACTACGTCCACACACTGTTTATTTGGAGTCTAAAAGAAACCATACATCTACCTCAAACCCTAAACCCTAAACAAAACTTAAACCTACCACTAAATCTAACCCTAAACCTAACTGTAGTAACAACGAACGAGACTCTCGCGAGACTTAGGCTGCCGTAGGGTTACTTTCTAATAGACACATGCGTGTTGACGGCTGGAATAGTCGCGCGCAGTAGTACACACATTCGTTCAGTAGATGGAGACAAAACTGCGATATTATGAACATCAAACTGCACCTGCAGTAATCTCACAATCCTCTTTCGTTTTCAAATATGAGTGAGGTGCTTAAAAAAAATATTTTGAAAAGAAATAGCACCGTGTTTGTTGTCGTAATTGTTTGGGGCAGGTTATCACAAAAAATGACATGTGTTCAGGGAACTGTTTTCTTGGACAATAATGAAATGTTCGATAGCTTTTTTTTCTTCTTTTTTTTTTTTTTTTTAACCAAGACATAAACTGACTTTTAAAAGATAAACATTCCCAGATAAATATTGACTGGAAGAAGAAGTGTGACAACTAGCCCCAGTCTCCACCATTAGTTTTTAAACTGCCTTTCATCAACTCTGCATTCATTGACATCATGATGGTGCTGCAGATGGCTGCCTCGGTGTGGAGCTCCTCAGTTCTTTTGTTGTTTTTGTTTGTTTGTCCTGTATTTAGTAATCTTTTTCCAGTCAGTTTTAACAGAGACGAACTGCTGAACATTCGACAGCATGTACCAGACAATCTTTTCCCTGTTTTCGAATATTCAGACATTTTGCTAGACATTTTAGTTGGAGGCACAGCTCTGCTGTTCAAGAGACGAAGGCGAGGGAGACGAGCTGGTGCACTGGTCAAACTCCGTCTTCACGGATTTCGAACAGCGCTGCCGAGTATTTAATTAGCGAATCTCCGCTCTCTTCCTAACAAAACGGATGAACTACATCTCCTCACCTGCACAAACAAGGACTTTTCAACCTCTGCTGCCTTGTGCTTCACAGAAACCTGACAGCGCGTTACATCTGCCGGGCTTCCAGCTGTTCAGAGCAGATCGCATCGTGGCGTTAATGGGGAAAACGTGAGGCAGTGGAACATGCTTTTATATCAATGAAAGTTGGTGTACAAATGTAACAACGTTAAAGAGGATGTGCTGTCCTAATTTGGAAGCGCTCTTTATTAACTGTAAGTCTTTTTACTTACCGCGGGAGTTTTTCTCGTTTATTCTGGTGAGTGTGTACATCGCACCAAACGTGTGTTTGAACACAGTGCTGCAACAGCTGGCTGATCAAATCACAGACACGGAACAACAATACCCGGACTCAGTTATTATTATTCTTGGGGATTTTAACAAAGCAAATCTCACACGTGAACTGTCCAAATACAAACAGAACATCACATGCCCCACCAGAGACAGGAACATACTGGATCATTGCTACACAACAATAAATTATGTATATCGCTCTGTTCCTAGAGCAGCTTTGAGACTCTCTGATCACTGTCTGGTTCATCTTCTTCCAACCTACATGCAGAAATTAAAATCAGCCAAGCCAGTAGTAAAGACTGTAAAGAGATGGACCAATGAAGCAGAGCGGGAACTACAAGCCTGCTTCGATTGCACGGATTGGAGTGTTTTTGAGGCTGCAGCAACAGACCTGGATGAGCTCACAGATACTGTTACATCATATATCAGTTTCTGTGAGGATATGTGCATTCCTACTAGGACTTATTTAAAGTTCAACAATGACAAACCGTGGTTTACAGCAGAGCTCAGGCAGCTTCGTCAGGCCAAAGAGGATGCTTACAGGGGTGGGGATAAAGTCTTGTACAATCAGGCCAGGAACACACTGAACAGGGAAATCAGAGTGGCTAAAAGAAGATACTCTGAGAAGCTGAAAAACAAGTTTTCAGCTAACGACCCTGCATCAGTGTGGAGTGGCATGAAACAACTCACAAATTGCAGGACTCCTACCCCCAACCCTGGAGGGAACCAATAACTGGCTGACGAACTGAATGTGTTCTACTGCAGATTTGAAAGGCCCAATCTCACACCCCACACCCACACTGACCTTCACTTCACACAAACACCAACACCTCCTGCAACCCCCCTCCTGCTACTCAACCTGCACTTAAGATCTGTGAAGATGATGTGAGCCGCGTCTTTCGGAAACAAAAGACGAGGAAGGCTTCAGGCCCAGATGGCATCCCACCAGTGTGTCTTCGATCCTGTGCTAACCAGCTGGCCCCCATCTTCACACAGATCTTCAATAGATCACTGGAGCAGTGTGAAGTCCCATGCTGCTTCAAACACTCAATCATTATTCCTGTCCCAAAGAAACCAAAAATCACAGGACTTAATGACTACAGACCTGTCGCCCTGACGTCTGTGGTCATGAAATCATTTGAAAGACTGGTGTTGGCCCACCTGAAGAACATCACTGGACCCTTTCTAGATCCCCTTCAATTTGCTTATCGAGCAAACAGGTCTGTGGATGATGCAGTCAACATAGGATTGCATCATATCCTGCAACATCTGGACAGACCAGGGACATATGCAAGGATCCTTTTTGTGGACTTCAGTTCGGCATTCGACACCATCATCCCAGCTATACTCCAGAATAAATTACACCAACTCTCTGTTCCCATGTCTATCTGTCAGTGGATTACCAGCTTTCTGATGGACAGGCAGCAGCTTGTGAGACAGGGGAAACTCACTTCTAGCACCTGTACAATCAGCACTGGTGACCCACAGGGATGTACTCTTCTCCCTCTACACCAATGACTGCATCGCCAAGGACACCTCTGTCAAGCTCCTGAAGTTTGCAGACGACACCACTGTCATTGGCCTCATCCGAGATGAAGATGAGTCTGCATACAGAAGGGAGGTTGAACAGCTGGCTGTCTGGTGGAGTCAAAACAACCTTGAGCTGAACACGCTCAAAATGGTGGAGATGATTGTGGACTTTAGGAGGAACACCCCAACACTGACCCTGCTCACCATTCTAAACAGCACTGTGGCAGCAGTGGAGTCATTCAGGCTCCTGGGCACTACCATCTCACAGGACCTGAAGTGGGAGACCCAGATTGACTCCATTGTGAAAAAGGCGCAGCAGAGGTTGTACTTCCTTTGCCAGCTGAGGAAATTCAACCTGCCACAGGCGCTGCTGATACAGTTTTACTTGAGTCTGTCCTCTGCACTTCAATAACTTTTGGTTTGGTTCAGCTACGAAATCAAACATCAGAAGACTACAAAGGACAGTTCGGACTGCTGAGAGGATTATTGGTTGCCCCCTGCCCCACCTTCAAGAACTATACTCTTCCAGAGTGAGGAAAAAGGCTGGAAAAAACACTCTGGACCCCACTCATCCTGCCCACTACCTTTTTGAACTGTTGCCTTCTGGCCGACGCTTCAGAGCTCTGCGCACCAGAACCGTCAGGCACAGGAACAGTTTTTTCCCTCAGGCTATCCATCTCATGAACAGTTAAATTGCCCCATTGAGCAATAACTATGTGCAATACACAGTATTTTCTTTCTTACATATATTTATCCAACACACCCAACCTCTTCTGCCATTTCATTCCTCTGAAAAAAAATAAATAAATAATAATTTGCACTGTACATATCAGATTTGTATTTGCACTGTACATAACAGATTGTATTAGATTTGCACTACCCATGTGTATGTGTGTATGTATGTATGTGTGTGTCTGTACATATGTGCATAATTAGTTTTATTTTTTATTTTTTATTATTATCTACGTCTTGCTGCTGTTTTTGTATTGTTTTTGTATTGTTCCTGTCACCAAGACAAATTCCTTGTATGTGTAAGCATACTTGGCAATAAAGCTGATTCTGATTCTGATTTGGCAGTAAGTTGAATGAGGTGCTTTTTAAGTAGAAATTTCCTTTAAAAACCTCCTCTGTCTCCTCCTTTCATCAGTATTGATGTTGCTCATGAACTCACACTTACATCATTAACAGAAGGACATTGAGGCGAAATTGACTCCTTCCAGTTGCCTTAAAATGAGCAACAGTTGCATTTTCCCTCTGCAGCCCCACAATTCATGTAAGCAGCTTTTTGCTAAACCTCACAGAATTAGACCATGGCAAAAAAAATGACAAACACACTGAGGACAACCTGCAACCACCCTACCATGGGACCAGCTAGTTCTCTCATCATCAGAAGGAACCAAATTTGAAAGGCCCATCTGCCAGGCTGCTCAAGTGACACTGCCCTTGGCAGTCGGCTGAGTGTCTTTGTAGCAGGGGGGATTTTGTGAACGTAGTTGTGTGTTTTGACTCACCCAATTAGGGTTCGTGACGCGGCTGTGCGTGGTATAATGAAGTCCCAGGATACTGTGTTCTGAAATGACCAGGATGCGAGCAGCACACACAAACACACACCATCTCACATGTGCTCTGGTTATGTGCAGAACCATTACAAATGTTTTTATACCTACTATTGCCCTCGATTTCATTTAGATATGACAAAATTATGGATATACAGGCACAAATCTCTTTCAAAATCTTAGCAAGCTGCCTTGCTGTGACTCCTTTCTTATTATTTTTCCTAAATTACTGTATGCACACACACAGACACAGAAAGTTTGGTTATAATTGGTTAGGGTCATTCCTGGGATTCGGTAATATTTCAGTCCCCCAGACTTTTTGATGTGGTGGTGTCACATCCCTTCATCTCACCTTTCCTTCATGTTCACAGCAAGCTCCATCATCATTAGTTTCACTTGTTTTCCATCAGTTTTCACAGCTGTTCCTCATGTTGTTAATACCCATGCCTGTATATATTCCCTCATGTTTCCTCACTCATTATCTAGTCTTGTCCATTGTAGTATTGAGCTAAGTAGTTTCTTTGTTCATCAAGCCTCATGCTATTTGTATGTATTTGTCTTCATTAAATATTGCATTTGGGTTCACTATCTTCACTCTCCTTGTTCATTGCTGACAGAACACTAGACCTGCAAAAATGAACCCAGTAGGACCCAATTACCTGCAACAACCCCACGATGCTTACAAGCAAGTTATGCAGCCTTTTGGGGTTGTCGTTCGTCAGATTCAACATGCACTGGATCCCATAGTGAGAGTTCCTGTTATCAACTCTCCATCATTGGTCAGTGCTGCTAGAACTACAGTGGCCTACTCTGTTAACTCCTTTCCTGACTCTCTGGTTCAACTTCCTCGCAATCTACTGGCCTCTCCGACTTTTCTGGTTCCGCCGAGGAGTGCCATGGATTCCTCCAAAGTCTTCTCCTGTTCCAGAGTTCTCCACACAGTTTTCAGTGCAAGCGATGATCGCATGTATCACATCCCGTTTTTATCCCAGAGATAACTTGAATCTGTGATCTGGTGGCGAGGAGGTAAAGTAACTCAATCCTTTGACTCAATTCATCACCCACTTTCAGGAGGCCTTCAAGCTGCCAATGTGGTCTTACGATGCTGCAGTTCCCTTGGAGGACTGCCACGCCTGCCACGGTCAATGAGCCAATGCCCTCTTTTCCATCCGTCATTGGGTGCCAGGAGTTGCCCTTTAAGGGGGGTCTGTCACATCCCTTCATCTCACCTTTCCTTCATGTTCACAGACTTTTAGTTTAACACCTTCATGTTGTAGTTCCGCACACTACAATTCCCAGCAAGTACCATCATCAGTGTTCACGGCTGTTCCTTGTGTTAATTCCCATGCCTGTATATATATATATATATACATATACACATCCTGCCCCGGCACGGCTCAAGACCCCACACCCCGTCTGCTCGTCGCCAAGGGTGTCCTCCTGCAGCCACAACACCGCTCCGCCGCAGCCCGCCCCCGCGGCCCGGCCCCGGCGTGGAGCCCACCGCAGGAAGCAGACACCACCCGTCTCACAGCCAGCCGCCAAGAACCCGAGGAAGGCTTCGAAGCGCCCCTGAGATGGGCGACCCAGGGACGAGGAAACCCGCTACTCTGGAGCTGGTGGACAGACCAATCCATCCCCCGGTGGAGGGCCGGGAGGAGAATCTTTTGTTTCATTTTATTTCGTCGCATGCCCAAGAGGCTGCGGTACCCAAAAGTTCAACAAAAGAGCGTTTTTTTGTTCCCTGGGTCACATATCCAGTGCGCACAGCCATCGTCACGACCGCTGTCCACCTTCCCATTTCGGCAGGTTCGGCGTTCCAGCACGATCACGCCCACACCGGGTTGGTTCCGACAGACTGCGGGGACAATATTCCTCCTCCCCCCTCCCCGGCCAATCTTATGGTGGGTATCAGGAGCCAGGTAAGTGCTTCGATGTCCCTGGACTCATCACAGCCACGGGGCTCGAGCCCCCTCGACATGGCGCATCAGGCTCTGCCGCGAGACCCACCCACTGGTATGTCCGACGTGATTGTCCCCTTGGTCCCCCTCGCCCAGAGTTTGGATGCGTGGCTTGCGCTCTCCAACCTGTCGTGATGGCTGACCCAGACCGTCCAACTCGGCTACGCAGTTCAGTTCATCAGGCAACCGTCCAGGTTCAGCGGCATCCGCTTCACTTCGGTAGAGGGCGAGAACGCTGCTACCTTGTGCGCGGAGATCGCTACCCTTCTACGGAAGGGTGCGATAGAGCCTGTCCCTCTGGCCGAGATGAAGAAGGGGTTTTACAACCCCTACTTCATCGTACCAAAGATAGGCGGTGGGTTGCGGCCAGTCTTGGACCTGTGATTACTGAACTGGGCTTTGCACAGACTCCCGTTCAAGATGCTGGTGCAAAAACGCGTTCTAGCGAGCATTTGGCATCAAGACTGGTTCGCGGCGGTAGACCTGAAGGACGCGTACTTCCACATCTCGGTTTCACCTCGACACAGACCCTTCCTGCGGTTTTCTTCTGAGGGCCGGGTGTACCAGTACAAGGTCCTCCCCTTCGGCCTGTCCTTGTCCTCTCGCGTCTTCACGAAGGTCGCAGAGGCAGCCCTTGCCCCGCTAAGGGAAGTGGGCATCCGCATCCTCAACTATCTTGACGACTGGCTAATCCTAGCTCACTCTCGGGATGTGTTGTGTGTGCACAGGGACCTGGTGCTCATGCACCTTAGCCGGCTGGGGCTTCGGGTCAACCGGGAAAAAAGCAAGCTCTCCCCGGTTCAGAGCATCTCTTTTCTCGGGTCTGGAGTTGGACTCAGTCTCGATGATGGCATGCCTCACGAACGAGCGAGCACAGTCAATGCTGAACTGTCTGAAGGCATTCAAACGGAGGACAGCGGTTCCACTGAAACTTTTTCAGAGGCTCCTGGGGAATATGGCATCCTCAGCGGTGGCCACACCGCTTGGGTTGATGCATATGAGACCGCTTCAGCACTGGCTTCAGACTCGAGTCCTGAGATGGGCATGGCGCCCGCGGGACACATTGCGTGGTCGTCATGCTGATCTGTTGCCGCCTCTTCAGCCCTTGGACCGACCTAGCATTTCTATGGGCAGGAGTTCCCCTAGAGCAGGTCTCCAGGCGTGTCGTGGTTATGGTGGATGCCTCCAAGATGGGCTGGGGCACCGTATGCAATGGGCACGCAGTCGCCGGCTCTTGGACTGGCCCGCGGCTGTGTTGGCACATCAACTGCCTTGAGTTGTTGGCAGTACTGCTCGCCCTGCGGAGGCTCCGGCCATTGATCCAGGGCAAGCATGTGTTGGTCCAGATGGACAACACGGCGACGCTAGCATACATCAACCGCCAAGGCAGCCTATGCTCCTGTTGCATGTCACAACTTGCCCGTCGTCTCCTCCTCTGGAGTCAGCAGCACCTCAAGTCGCTGCGAGCCACTCACATCCCGGACGACGTCATCACCGCAGTGGATGCGCTGTCACAACAGGTTATGCTCATGGGAGAGTGGAGACTCCACCCCCAGGTGGTCCAGTTGATTTGGAGTCGATTCGGTCAAGCACAGGTAGACCTGTTTGCTTCCCGGGAATCCTCCCACTGCCCGCTTTGGTACGCCCTGACCGAGGCACTCCTCAGTATAGATGCGCTGGCACACAGCTGGCCCCCGGGACTACGCAAATATGCGTTTCCCCCAGTGAGCCTACTTGCACAGACCCTGTGCAAGGTCAGGGAGGACGAGGAGCAGATCGTCCTAGTAGCACCCTACTGGCCCACCCAGAAGTGGTTCTCGGACCTCACGCTCCTCGCGTCAGCCCCCCCGTCAAATTCCCCAGAGGAAGGACCTTCTTTCTCAGGGACGGGGCACCATCTGGCACCCACGACCAGACCTCTGGAATCTCCACGTCTAGCCCTTGGATGGGACCCGGAAGACCTAAGTGACCTGCGGTGGTAGACCCGATCACTCAGGCTAGGGCTCCCTCTACGAGGCGCCTGTATGCCTTGAAGTGGCGTTTGTTCGCTAAGTGGTGTTCTTCCCGACGTGAAGACCCCAAGAGATGCGCAGTCAGATCGGTGCTTTCCTTCCTGAAGGAGAGGCTGGAGGGGTGGCTGTCTCCCTCCACCTTGAAGTTGTATGTAGCTGCCATTTCGGCACATCACGATGCAGTAGATGTTAAGTATTTGGGGAAGCACGACTTGATCATCAGGTTCCTGAGAGGCACTAGGAGGTTGAATCCCTCCAGACCACACCTCATCCCCTCGTGGGACCTCTCTGTAGTCCTTCAGGGTCTACAGGGAGCTCCCTTCGAGCCCCTAGAGTCAGTTGAGCTTAAGGCACTCTCTTTATAGACTGCCCTCCTAACTGCGCTCACTTACATCAAGAGGGTAGGGGACCTGTAGGCGTTCTCTGTCAGCGAAACATGCTTGGAGTTCGGTCCGGGCTACTCTCACGTGATCCTGAGACCCTGACCGGGCTATGTGCCCAAGGTTCCCACGACCCCGTTTAGGGATCAGGTGTCGAACCTGCAAGCACTGCCCCGGGAGGAGGCAGACCCAGCCTTGGTGTTGCTGTGTCCGGTGCGTGCTTTACACTTCTATTTGGATCATACGCAGAGCTTTAGAAGTTCCGAGCAGCTTTTGTCTGCTTTGGCGGACAGCGGAAAAGGAGTGCTGTCTCCAAACAGAGGACATTGGGTCATTGACGCCATCATGATGGCATATCACACTCAGGACGTTCCGCCCCTGTGGGGCTACGAGCCTACTCTACTAGGAGTGTGGCGGCCTCCTGGGCCCTGACCAATGGCGCCTCTTTGGCAGACATCTGCAGAGCAGCGGGCTGGGCAACACCCAACACCTTTTCGAGGTTCTACAATCTCCGGGTTGAGCCGGTCTCGTCCCGTGTATTGTCAGGTACGAGCAGGTAAGTTACGGGACAGCTGGCCGGGTGTACCGCTTGCGCATGGTGCCTTTCCCCTCCCCTGAGGTGAAGACGTGCGCTTTTGACTCCCAGTTGTGTTCACAAATTGTGATCCCTGGATGACTTTCCTCCTTAGCCCTGTGGCAGACGAGTTTGTGGAGAAACTCGCTGCTGGCCCAGTATATGTACTAACTAAGCCCTGTACTGGGGTAGGTGCTCCACATGCGCTGGTTCCCCATAGGTGACCCCATGGGATATATCTTCCGCTAAATCGTTTCCCTGATGGTAAACTGCGTCTTCCTTGGGCAGAGGTTCCTCTGCCTCCGGTCACCATGTTTGTAGAGCTCCTCCCCCTTTGGGTAGGACCTACCATGAGACTTCTCCACATGACATACTTCCGACAAGACTCGGTAAGACCATGTGACATATTTCCACTCAAAATACCCCCCCTGTTTGGGGCTCCCAAGAGTGACCTCTAGTGTCACTACATCGACACAATGTCTCGTTCCCTCCATCAGGGAACGGAGGTTACGAAAGTAACCAGGACGTTTTCTTCAACAGTGTGGTCCAGAAACATGTAAGAAGTCATTATTTGAAGTCTGTTATAGTTAGATGGGTATCGTCAAGCTCTACAACTCAACCCCGTCACATGAAATTAAAATATTAAACAAGTACTTTTCAAAATGATATTTTAATCCATAAATATACAGTATATAGAATTTCATTCATGTTATGTGAACTTCTGTCCTACATCACATGGGGAACAGTGGTCATTTTAAGCAAAAAACCTCACACAACCCTGTCACATTTTTCACTGTCAAACTGTTACGGGGTTAAGTTATTTGCTACATGTATGAATATTGTAACAAAAATATGGAATAGTCAATATATTATACATAGTCTATATATTTACTTGAATGAAATATGATGTGTTAAAAATATGTGGGTGCAAGTCACCAAGTGGTAGGAGATTTGTGACGGGATGGAGCCGAGCATGGGAACACAAGTAAAAATCAATGTATTGTTTGCTGACCACAGCCTGACATGTTAAGGGCAAGCACAAAAAAATTGGGGTTTTAGTTAAAAATCTGAATTTAAAACATTTGCAGCTTCATCACATAAAAAAATTAGAAAACTTAATGTTATATTTGTAGAAATTTATTAATTGTTATATTTGTAGGGACACATAGTAGGTAGATGTTTATTTAATAAAAAATGTTGTTTAGAATCATTTTCAAACCATTTCCATTATGTCCGTGATGGAGTTTAGAACAGAAGGTGTCCAAATCCGAAAAAATAAAATACAATAAAAAAAGCTTTGATGTCTGATGTGGGAAGCTATGAATTTGTTGGAGGTTGAATATGTGCCTAATGTTGTGGAGTATTCAGACAATTCATCAAATGTAGTTACAAAAATAAACAAATATTAATAATAATTACAAGTTTAAAAATAACCAAATCCCAAGAATGAACTATTTTCCCTCGCAAGCCTTGATCATCATACTTGGTTGTCATTGGCATCAAAAGATTTGAAAACCCCTGTTTTAGGCTACTCTTGTAGGTGATACAGCCTTACTAAAATCTTGCCAGTAATTAATGCAGTAATTTTAGTCGTCAAGATACTCATGAGGATGACCATGACCTTCAGTCTCCACGTCCCTGTCAAAAGCCTCCTCAAAAGTGGGCACCGCTGGTATTTCAGGAGGCAGTGTCCTCCACAATCAACTGCAAACTGACATTTAAGCTGCAGTCTGGAATTGAATGTCCACTTTTCAGGATCCAATTAAGTCCTGATGTATAAAATCATGTCCTGCCCTACTATATCTTGTTGAATATTTACAGTAGCTTTACACTGAAATACATCACATAAGTAAATAAATTGCGGATGATGTTTTTAGTCAACTTTTTTTTTCTGTTTCTGGTTTAAAGCATATGGAGTAATATGCCACCAAAATATGAAGAAAATTTCGGCCTTCATAACCTACTCCTTGTAAAATGGGATCTAGATTAGTTCTGGCCATTTTTATTATGATATCATACACACGGCTGCCATGTGTGTTATTAAAGGGCAGGCCATTTTAGCACTGTGTTATTACATAGAGATATTATAGCCGCAAGCCATATTCCACCATCTCTATTACTTTTTCATCATAGAGGTAGGTGATTACACTGTAATGACGGATTATATTACTCCATGCGTGTGTTGTCAGCAGAAGGCAGTGATTGGTGCTGATGTGCTGATTTTGATTATGCGATTTGATTGTGCTTATGGCTCTAATTTTAAAATCAGATGGTTGAGTGAGGTTTCTCAGCACGCCCATTCAGTTTCTCGGTGAGAAAAGCTTTATTGAGTTATTTTAATAATAACAGAGTAATGTCTCTCTATCCTCTCCCTTCAATTAAAATGATGTGGGAAATGTACAAAAGCAATGTACAGAGTCTAGCATGTATCATTTTAGGTGAACTGTTCCTTTAAACTGTCCGACATGTGTATTGTTAGTGGAAGCCATCTAATCTCACAGTAATCTGTTGCCAACTGATGCAAACAATATTGTAAACAAGATGCATATGGACTCAATACCGAAATGTCCTCCAATTCAGTCAGCCGGATGGCGTTTAAACGGCCCATCTGTGCTTTTGCTAATGTGTTGCTCTTGTTAACTTGCATGTGGCTTTTAGTGAGCTCAGTGCAGTGCCAAATAAACCTTTTACACTTGCTTGAAGGAATCCACTTTCGGCAAAAACTCACAGAAAAGCAGATTCATTAATAGCTGCAAAACAAGATTAAATGAGAAGAAATGCAAACAGAGCTGTGATTATTCATCTGCACCATTATGCCATGGATGGCATGTGAACCAATCATCAGCTTGAATGTGTGTTGCCATGATTAGACTCATTAAAATGTATGGCATAAATGGTAGCTGATGAATAATGAATGGGATTGTACAGTATATAGTCACTTGATATTAATGAGTCAGTTTAACTTTGTGAATCCTTTAATGGCAAAACTGGCAAACATTCTATGAAGTTCCTCCCTCCAGTGGAATTTGAAGGAAAAATAGCCTGTAAATGCCCTTGATCTTTTGAAATAAGGGTTTGATAAAGGCTACAGTATGTAGACATTATTTATTAACAGAAAATAACATGACGTCTGGGTATCCACATTTGAGTATATTCACTGAAAATGGCAATAAATAATAAAAGTGTTATCAGGAGTGTTCCATTTAGAAATAGTATAAACTTGATCATTGTGAAATATAATTCTACATTAAGAGGAGGATTACATTTACATCCAAATGGCAATGAGACTCAAACCCCAAAATGTAGGATACAAATGGGGGGGGAAAAGTAACAGTCAGTATCTGGTGTGGCCATCAGCTGCATTAAGTACTGCAGTGCATCTCCTCCTCATGGACTGCACCAGATTTGCCAGTTCTTGCTGTGAGATGTTACCCCACTCTTCCACCAAGGCACTTGTAAGTTCCTGGACATTTCTGGGGGGATAGCCTAGGCCTCACCCTCCGATCCAACAGGTCCCAGATGTGCTCAATGGGATTGAGATCCGGGCTCTTCGCTGGCCATGGCAGAACACTGACATTCCTGTCTTGCAGGACATCATGCACAGAACGAGCATTATGGCTGGTGGCATTGTCATGCTGGAGGGTCATGTCAGGATGAGCCTGCAGGAAGGGTACCACATGAGGGAGGAGGATGTCTTTCCTGTAACGCTCAGCATTGAGATTGCCTGCAATGACAACAAGCTCAGTCCGATGATGCTGTGACACACCGCCCCAGACCATGACGGACCCTCCAAATCGATCCCGCTCCAGAGTACAGGCCTCGGTGTAACGCTCATTCCTTCGACAATAAACTCGAGTCCAACCATCACCCCTGGTGAGACAAAACCGTGACTCGTCAGTGAAGAGCACTTTTTGCCAGTCCTGTCTGGTCCAGCGAAGGTGGGTTTGTGCCCATAGGTGATGTTGTTGCTGGTGATGTCTGGTAAGGACCTGACTTACAACAGGCCTACAAACCCTCAGTCCAGCCTCCCTCAGCCTATTGCGGACAGTCTGAGCACCGATGGAGGGATTGTGCATTCCGGGTGTAGTTCGAGCAGTTGTTGTTGCCATCCTGTACCTGTCCTGCAGATGTGATATTCGGATTTACCGATCCTGTGCAGGTGTTGTTACACGTTGTCTGCCACTGCGAGGACGATCAGCTATCCTTCCTGTCTCCCTGTAGAGCTGTCTTAGGCGTCTCACAGTACAGACATTGCAATTTATTGCCCTGGCCACATCTGCAGTCCTCATGCCTCCATGCAGCATGCCTAAGGCATGTTCATGCAGATGAGCAGAGACCCTGGGCATCTTTCTTTTGGTGTTTTTAAGAGTCAGTAAAAAGGTCTCTATAGCGTCCTAAGTTTTTATAACTGTGACCGTAATTGCCTACCGTCTGTAAGCTGTTAATGTCTTACCAACCGTTCCACAGGTGCATGTTCATTAATTGTTTATGGTTCATTAACCATCGTTTAAACCCTTTAAAATAAAGATCTGTAAAGTTATTTGGATTTTTAAAAAATTATCTTTAAAATACAGTGTCCTGAAAAAGGGACGTTTCTTTTTTTGCGGAGTTTATATATATATATATATATATATATATATATATATATATATATATATATATATATATATATATATATATATATGTATGTATGTATATAAACACTGGCGGCCAAAAGTTTGGAATAATGTACAGATTTTGCTCTTTCGGATGGAAATTGGTACTTTAATTCACCAAAGTGGCATTCAACTGATCACAAAGTATAGTCAGGACATTACTGATGTGAAAAACAGCACCATCACTATTTGAAAAAAGTGATTTTTGATCAAATCTAGACAGGCCCCATTTCCAGCAGCCATCACTCCAACACCTTATCCTTGAGTAATCATGCTAAATTGCTAATTTGGTTCTAGAAAATCACTTGCCATTATATCAAACACAGTTGAAAGCTATTTGGTTTGTTAAATGAAACTTGACATTGTCTTTGTGTTTGTTTTTGAGTTGTCACAGTCACAATTGTTGTCACAATTGACTGGCACGTCTTAAGGTCAACATTAGGTCAAAAATGGCAAAAAAGAAACAGCTTTCTCTAGAAACTCATCAGTCAATCATTGTTTTGAGGAATGAAGGCTATACAATGCTTGAAATTGCCAAAAAACTGAAGATTTCAAACAAAGGTGTACACTACAGTCTTCAAAGACAAAGGACAACTGGCTCTAACAAGGACAGAAAGAGATGTGGAAGGCCAGATGTACAACTAAACAAGAGGATAAGTATATCAGAGTCTCTAGTTTGGGAAATAGACACCTCACATGTCCTCAGCTGACAGCTTCATTGAATTCTACCCGCTCAACACCAGTTTCATGCACAACAGTAAAGAGAAGACTCAGGGGTGCAGGCCTTATGGGAAGAATTGCAAAGAAAAAGCCACTTTTGAAACAGAAAAACAAAAAGAAAAGGTTAGAGTGGGCAAAGAAACACAGACATTGGACAACAGATAATTGGAAAAGAGTGTTATGGATCTTAACTCCATTGAGCTTTTGTGGGATCAGCTAGACTGTAAGGTGTGTGAGAAGTGCTCGACAAGACAGCCACATCTATGGCAAGTGCTACAGGAAGTGTGGGGTGAAATGTCACCTGAGTATCTGCACAAACTGACAGCTAGAATGACAAGGATCTGCAAAGCTGTCATTGCTGCACGTGGAGGATTTTTTGATGAGAACTCTTTGAAGGAGTTTAAGAAGTTCTGAATATTTTATTTCAAATTGTAATAGTAATTTTTCATGTTATTAATGTCCTGACTATACATTGTGATCAGTTGAATGCCACTTTGGTGAATAAAAGTACCAATTTCTTTCTAGCAAAATCTGTACATTGTTCCAAACCTTTGGCCGCCAGTGTGTGTATATATATATATATATATATATATATGCCAAACCTATTGTCAGAGTTTTTTGCTTTAATGTTTTATTTTGGCCACTAGAGGTCCTCATTGTATTTCATTTCAGTTTCCCGCCATTTTATCATGTGTTATTGTTTTCACCTGTGCCTCCTTCTGGACTGTGTATTTAAGTTGATCACTTCCTTTATTTCTTTGCTTGGTTATTGATGTTCCTAGCTAGTTACTGCTGTAAGTCTGCTCTAATTCCAAGTACTAAACTTTGTAAGCTTTTTGGTTTGTTCTTTCCCCGTGTTTATTTTTTTGCTGGTTTTTTTACGTCTTTTTCTTGAGTTTTTTGGAGATTATTTTTTTCCTCCTTTCGGATTCTTTTCTGGACTGAAGATTTTTCTGTTTTTTTGTGATTGTCAGTAAGAAATTGCTTTTGTACTCTTTTGCTGTTTTTGTTAATAAACTCTTCTGAGTTCTTTTAAGAGTGGGTCTGACTGTTGGATTCAACTCCCTTCTGTGGTTCATTGGTAGAAATTAAGACTCCTGTGCCAGAAACCCAAGTTTGATTCCTGGTTCTGACACCTATATTCAGATTTATTTATAATCATGATTAATCTCATTACTTTCAACCAGTCTTTAGAATACAGAATAAAACTGTAATTAAAACTGGTTCCCGGACCCCAGTTTGAAAACCCCTGCACGAGACTGACTTGAATTTTCCAAAGCTACGTCTGAGACACAGGATGGTTTAGGATAAACCGATTCAGTAGAATGATTCGGTACAATAGCATAAACAGCCTGTTTGATAGAAGTGGTTGGACTAAATTAACATGTTTGGATGCAAGAAACTTAGACTAACATTTAATTTAATGCTACAAAAGTGTGGAATATGACCCATCCAAGATTCAAAAGCCTCCCGGGTGGCATATTTTTGTGACAAGATTATTTAGTGTAGTGCATATGGTGTATATTGTAGAGTTCCATAATGGTCTAACATACCAGTGAGGCTTGTAAATCGGGCTGCACTGGACAGTGTTTTTTTTTGCAGTAAAATTGCTGTGATCTGTGTGCTTTCACTCGCAGTGTGTGGCATGTTTCATGGAGCTGTCACTGTCTCGTTTTATAATCACTCAGTCAACATGCGTCGTCATCCTGTGCTACATGTTCTTACCTTGAGGTGACGCTTGTTCTGTACATTCAGAATAGGTCGCTTATATAAGTCCTATCAGTCCTTAAAGCAGACAGAGCGATCACCGCTCCCGCCCAGCAGGGGGAGCAACAGTTTGAGGGCTTGAATTTGCAGATATACAGTTGGGCAGCTGCCACATGGGGAGGGCAGATAGTGTGCAGAGAGATGCCTGGCTGAGTGCTCTGCCCTGGGCATCAGTGCCCAATAATGCCTAGTTGGGGACACTAACAGGCCACCATAAAACAGCACACACCACTGCACAGAAGCAGAGGAACAGATTTTCATCACATTTGTCTGCTTCCATAGATGGTTCTTATTGTACAGCTGCGTTAAATCACTTGATTATCCCTTACAGACAAATCCTTTTGGTTTCTAACACCTATATGCTTTTACAGTGGGGTACAATAGTCTGAGACCACTAATGAGAAGCTTCTATTTTTCATGCTTTTCTAATTGAATACATTTTTCCTGTTACAAACTACATTATCATAACAATTTCAGTGTAAAGTTAGAATTTGGTATGTCCCCATTGTGCTTTTATGACAACAAGCACTCGAGCTGGCATAGACTCCACAAGTTTATGCAAAACCAGATGTTCCATGTGATTCCAGCATGATTTCAAAATGTTCCAAATATTTTGTGTTTTAATGGAAGCAAAGAAATCTGACCACCTGTAAGAAGGAGTTACAGATTTGCTTATTTCATTAGTGACCTAGAAATAGTGCAGAATCGTAAAGAATTTGTAATAATTAGCGAAGGTGGCTAGTTGTCACACTTTTTATTCCAGTAACAAGTCATTTTTGCATAGCCACATATGTTAAAGTCTTGGCTACTAAAAGCTATGCACATTTACACCATTATTGCCCAGGAAAAAAGATTGATTCATTGAACTGCACATTGGCCTTTTGTGACTACTTGACCCTTTATTGTAAAGTGTTATTGATATTTCTGAAGAAAAGCATATTTTTATTGAATACTTGCATGATCACATGAAAAGTCTGAATGTTGCTTTCAAATGTTTCAGTACCCTGTGGCGTGACCAGAAGTGTGTTGCATCAACTATGTGGGAGACCCAGGTTTTAGTCCTGTGTTGAAACCAGGAAGTTGTGTTGCTTGCATATTTGTTTTCACATAATCATTGACAAGCATGATTCAGAGGTTCCATTTTCCACTGACGGTAAGGTTTAGGGTTGGGGTTTGGACAGTTCGCTTTTGGCGCCCCTCTAAGGGCATTTCACTCGAAAACTGGAGTTCACATGTGCTCTTATGATCCAAAACACTTCCCACTTCAACCGCAGTGCTTCAAATTTAGGTAAGCGCCACCGACTGACTTTGGCTCAAGAAAGTCAACCTCAGTCTTTCCAAGGACCACTAAAAATGACTTATTGCTCAGAGCCGAGTCTCTTGCATCTATAAAGCTATGAAAAGTGAGAGACAGTATGTACAGGCCATCATCAATAACACACTGCTTGTATTGATTTTCTCTGCTTTATAGAAAGAGGTTATCATATCACCTTGATGACACCGTCATCTTGTCATTTTTATATACTGCACATGGGTGATCTTTTAGATAGTCTTAGTCCACTGCGATAAATCAACATGATGTTTGAGAAACTAAAACAAGAAAGAAAGCCTTTATTATTGTCACACATTTTCACACATATACAGTGAAATTCTTTTTTTCACATCTCCCATGTGAGCTGGGGTCAGAGTGCAGGGTCAGCCATGATATGGCACCCCTGGAGCAGATAGGGTCAAGGGCCTTGCTCAAGGACCCAACAGTGGCATCTTGGTGGTGCTGAGACTTGAACCCCCAACCTTCTGATCAGTAACCCAGAGCCTTAACTGCTGAGCCACCACTTCCCCTATAGATGGGTGATGGCTGTAGTAGTTATTAAAAGCAGGAATATGCAGATTGTCTTTTAGAATGAGATTGCTGGCTCTGCCTTTGTGGCAATCAGGGCTGGATTGGTAATCTGGCATACTGGGCATTTTCCTGGTGGGCCGACGCACTTTGGGGCCGATCAGGGGCGGACTGGCCATCGGGAGAACCGGGACTAAGCTGAAATGAGCTGCCGCATTATGCAGAACGGGCCACAAAACTGTGCCGCGATATGCAGAAAAGGACAGCGACCCCCCCCCTTTGAACAGGGATGATCCGATCCAACTTTTTCAGTCCCGATACCAATCCGATACCTGGGCTGAAAGTGTTAATAAGCTGTAATCCTCACTGTGAGGAGAGACTGGGAATTATTCTATTAGTGTAAGGATTCAGGCTTGATTTAAACATTACTTTCCTAACACTGTAAAGCGAAATGTAACAAATAAATCAATGTATTCAAATTTACTGAATTGTTATTTATTATTAAAATAATCGTGCACCAGCAACCTGGTAAAAAAAATTAAAAAATTATTAATTCCAAAATTAACAGGAATTACAATTCAACCATTTAATGCAGCAACAAATTGGTCAGGAATTAAAATTGAAATGAAAAAGCAGTCTCAGAAAAATATTTCCGTGATGGCAAACTATACCGTGGTTCCAAGTGTTCAATCAGCCGGCGGAAGCCCTCGTTTTCAACAACTGTCAGGGGTTGCTCATCCAGAACAATGAATTCGAGAACCTTTTCTGTTATTTTTGTCGCTTTCACACTGTCACTGGGAAGTTCTCACGTCTTTGCAATGCGCCCGAAAAGGTTTACTGATTCTTCGAAGCGTCCGCTTTTTTTGTTTGGTTGAACTCATCATGTTCTTTAGCATGATGCTTTTGGAGGTGCTTGATTAAGGTGGTTGTGTTATATTTTGCAGTGTTACTGCCGCTGCCCAACATTGGCTTTGCAGATATTGCAAGTAGCCATAGAACTTGTCGTAGCAAGCGTAAAATATCTCCAAACTGCAGACCTTCTGTAGTTAGCTTCCTCCATGCTATGTTAGCTAACTCTCCTTCTAGCAAAATGTACGGGTCTACCAGTGCACTGCTGACGCATGACGTTGTACGTGCACGTTCGTATGCGCACGTTCTATTGAATAACAGAATTCAATAGATCAGCCTCATTGCCACAGATACCCCATCCAGCAATTTGAGTCAGTATTGGAACAATATCCGATATCGGATCAGTGCATCCCTACTTTTGAAGTTCCAAAAATCACAGACAGTCAGCATAAACGTCATCCATACAACTCCAGCGGTTAAATTAATGTCTTCTAAAGCGACACGATCACTTTTGGTGCAAAAAAAAAAACTTTTTTAACTATAAACCATCACTTCTGGTCAGCAGCGGTATGTGCATGCAACGTAGTCGCGTTGGCATGTTCACGCAAGAACTGAGGCACGTGTGACACCTGGAAGAGCAGCGCTGTTTACAAGTAAGAAGAACGCTGTACAGAAGCATCATTGGTTTTGGTTTAGATCTGTATTTGTATCTGTTTCTTTACTCACAATGGTGCGTTTTTGTGCTTATCCTGGATGTCTCAACCGAGAGATGAACGTGACATTACGTCCAGAACATGGCAACGCGAATACGTCACACGAGAGACCGCGTGAACTCAGCCCTCTCGTGAAGCTTACCGGAAGTGATGGTTTATTGTTAAAAAGTACTTAAATATTTATCTTTTTTGCACCAAAAGCAATCGTGTCACTTTAGAAGACATTAATTTAACCGCTGGAGTCATATGGATGACGTTTATGCTGACTGTCTGTGATTTTTGGAGCTTCAAAAGCCTGATCACCATCCACTTTTTTTTTTTAAGAACCTACTGAGCTGAGATATTTTTCTATTTTCTTCAAATGTGTTCTGCTGAAGAAAGACAGTCATACACACCTGGGATATCATGAGGGTGAATAAATGATGAGAGAATTTTCAGTTCACATGAGGGTGAACTGTCCCTTTAATGTATTTATTAATGCACGCCTTTGTCTGTTTGTTTGTCATTATTTAAGTTCTTCAAGCCTCAAGATATGATTTTCTTGTCCAGACCAAAAAATAAAAAAATAAAAAATATGTGGTGTTGCATGGCAAAACAAAAACGTTTTGATGGTTTTGCACATAACTGTACTTTGAAGGCAAGTGGGAACTTAGTTTTCATAGAAAACAAAATAACCCACAGGAATTTCATCAACCACATCTGCCTAGAAAAGTAGTCCCACCACTAGAAGGAAAATGTGCACATCTTTGCAGCTCAAATTGTGTAGCACACATTTCTGTGCAGAAGAATTAATATAAGTGATTTCACAAAAATACAAGCCCTGCATTTCAAAGATTTCCATTTTAAGTGCATTATTGTTTGCAAACTGTGGGTCAATCATCAAAATGATATTCTGTGGTAGTCAACATTATACCACGAATTTAATCGACACACCACCACATTCATTGGCTGTCTTTCTACTGGCAATTTTTGGAAAGGTTTGAGAAATGTTTCAGAAATCTGAAATTCTAAAGTGTGAGAATAGATGTTGCATTTAAATCTATTGTGTTCCTCCAACATGATCACACGTGGAATCAACATGTTGCTACCGAATGTTCCATGACATCGACCCCATTCTGCTGAGTTACTGAAAAGTGCCCTTCCCAACAGACATTTTCGCATCAATTTACAGTATTTGTGCAACAGATAAAGTGATGTGCGAGACACAAGTTCTGGTCCTGTGGGAACAAGGAATTAATGGTGTTTACATAAACAGTGATAAGCAAGATTTGGAGACTGCATTTTCCCTCTATGATTAAATTTTTACTCCACTGGCAGTTAGGTTTAGGGTTGAGGTTTGGGTTAGCGGGTAGAGTTGAAAACATGTATTCCTGTTAACTGTATTACATAATTTATAACTAAAAATAAAACTCGCTTGTGGCACCACTCTGTGGACATTTTATCTCAAAACTGGAGCACACACTTGACCATATGTTCAACAACACTTTCAGCTTTGGCCACTGGGGGCAGAAATTTTAATTTCGGTAAGCACAAACTGATTTCAGCAGAAAAAACGTTCGACCTATTGTCATCGCATTCACAGCGAAATCAGTCTGGCTTCTCAGCACAGTAACTGTCAGTAACATTTTTTGGCAAGGATGACAATTTTCAAACTCTTGTTTGTGCTAAATTTCTACTTTGTGTTGACTATATATTCTCTCTAGTGTTCTGTAAATGCTGTGGAGTCTCTGGGGGTGTGTGTACTTTTGTTCAGTGTTCACAGAAATTAGGAGGCAGATTGTTGATGAATGGGTTTGGGAGGACTTCCCCCTTCACTGTTCGCCTGGATTTGGACACACTCCAGAACTGAAGGGTCTCTGAGCTCACAGGGACCCTGTACAGCTCAGGTAGATTATTGTAAATCGATCGTGAAATTGATGGGACTCTAAGCTTTTACCATAACCTGACAAAGGCAAATGCACTAGTGAATAACGATTAAAAAATGCTTACAATACCGTTGCGACAGATCAAATTCCTCCACAGTAAACTGTCTGAATACAGTTTAATGGAGTAATTTGATTCTAATTGTAAATCAGTGCTCACCTTGTTTGCAGCCTGGTTAATGATCCTTTCTCATAGTCTAGACGGACAGACGATTTGGTCTTCCACCATGGTGCTTTAGCGCTCACAGACGCAATGAACATCTTGCCTTTACACTGAATCAGCATCTGTTGCCTAGCAACATGTTTCCAGTCCAGTTTAATGTTCTGCTGCCTTAACAGTGGAGAGACGTGTGCATGTGTTTGTGCATCTGTCTACTCACACACCCCTTACTCATTCTCTACTGCACGTCACTGTTTGTCGGCTTACAAGTGACCCAAATGTCTGTCGCCTGAGAACTGTGTCGAAGAGGGTGAAGCATTGCCCTGAGTGTCATCACTGAGTGTTAGAGAATCATCTTCACTTTTGTGATATCTATGAAGTCTGTGTAATTTTATGTTTTTGCCAGGGATTGATCTGGGATAAATGAAAAAATATGCACTGTTTTAAAAGTATAGCCACAAGACATTATACATTAAATGTTTTAACATGAAACCTGTGTGATGAAATTGCTAGCTAACCATGTCTGCGCAATGTTATATCAAGTCTTTCATCTTCTGTCCTGACCATATAAGGTTGGTAACTTTTAAATAATGGATGTGACCATGGCCAAGTCTGGGGATGGGGTTGGCAGTGTTTTGGCTGTTGTGGCTGATCAGTGTATTAAACTAATAAAAAAGGCATGTCATGACCCCTTTAATGAATTATATGCAACTACAACATATAAAACACATGTGACAACTTGCTCCATCCTGACTGAATTACATTGTCAGCAAAAGATAGTCAGTCCACGGTCTACAAAATGTACAATTAATAAAAATGTACTTTAGTTTCCTATTATCATGCTGCGTGTCATTGATGTTAATGGCCGTTATTCTCCTGTGCATTGAGTACTGCACAATATCACAAGTGCTGTCGGTGAAGAGCTCTCTATGGTGTTATTTGAGAGTGAAGTGTCTGTGTGTACAGTCCAGACGGCGAGAGAGGGCTTCCCCCTGACACCAGCATTGATTCTCCCACTGAAAGACTCGTCCTTCTTTCCTATAGTATTGATGAATGATTCATGAGGCTGCATAGTGAGAGGGAGGATTAAAATTGGCAGTGTGCTTTGGACAGAGAGAATGTGTTAGTAGCTCACAGGAAGAGACTAGCCACTGCATCTACTCTGCATGAGCACCAACACACTGGTTGTGCATGGCTGCGGACCTGTTAGCTTAACTGTTGTCTATTAAAGGGATAGTTCACCCAACAATGAAATTCTGTCATCGTGTATTTAAACTCATGAATTTTCCAGCCTTGTCTCATAGAATGAATGTAACTGTAACTATATTTTTGAAAACTGACTTTTACATGCCGAATTCCAAGTTTTGTCGCAGTTTCCTGGTGAAATGAACACTAGAGGTGCGACAACAACTGTGCATTTTATTCATTTTCACTCAAATCACTCAAACACTGCTAAGTTATGATTTCGAAACACTTTTACTCTAACGTATAATTTGAAAAACTATCAATTTTAATGCTTTTATTACAGACCCTCTTTCATTTACACACTTACAGTATTCCAGAGCAATTAGCCTGCACTCTGAAGTCGGTTCGAAACCAGCCAAGCACACAAGCTGACATGTGAGACGACAGCATCATAGAAGCGACACGAAATGAAGCGGTTGCTTCAGAAAATTTGCTTTTCATTTCTTATTTTGTTTTTGGACACTATAGGTTAGGTTTCGGTGTTGTTTTATGGTAAGGATATCTGTTTTGTGTCTACCTCTCATTTGATTTTAGATCACTATAAGGAAGGTTTAGGTTAAAGTTTTTGGTTGGGGAGGTACGTTTTACTCATTTATCAAAAGACAACAATAAATACGGAATAAACAATCCGTTCATTTTCAAGTATAACAAAGCGTGTCTACTTATCTATTGACTTAATTAAAATGCACAAGTGTTCTAAGAACACAGCAGATCTATCTTTTTTCCTACAGTTTGTTGACAGCACACCTACATAGAGTTAAAAAACAGGAGATGATATTAAAAATAGCTTTACATATTTAAAACAGATCTAGTAATCTGCTTAAATTGGCCAAAACAACCTATCAAACTAGTACCTCAAAAACATAACTTAATGAAGACTCATGCACTGATAGAAACTCCACTTACAATGTGTGCTTAAAAGAAGGATTGTCCATTGTTTTTGTTTTTCTGCAGTGCATTTCACGTAATGCTGTCAATCAAGAATGATATGCCGATAAATAGCTCTAGTTCGTGTGTTCCTCATCTCTAGATTATTAATTTAGATCAACATTAATTTCAATAAAAAACATGGATAAATGAGCATTGTTGAAAGCAACTTTGTGGAAATTAACGGAGCTGTGTTGATTAGACTGGACAGCGTATTACATAAGGATTGTTTCGGCTCATGAAACTCATCTGTGATTGGCTGGATGGTTGCTTAATCAGCCCAAAGTAACAAAACGCAAATAATTCTGTATACAAATCCACCATTTGGACAAGTGTGAGGGACCGAATCACCTTTTTTAAAGAGTGTGGGGTCATGGCCAGTGTCCCACGTCATGGCCGCCGAGCCAGCATCCCACGTCATGGCCGCCGAGCCAGCGTCCCATGCCATGGCCGCCGAGCCAGAGTTTCACGTCATGGCCACCGAGCCAGAGTTTCACGTCATGGCCACTGAGCTAGTGCCATCTTTTGTCACAGCAATGCCTCAGCCTGCTCCATGCCATGTCACAGCCACACATAAGCCTGATCCATGTCATGTCACAGCCACGCCTGAGTCTGCTCCACGCCATGTCATGGCCACATCTGAGCTGTTAGACCTAGGCGGGTTCCCGCCCTTGTACCCACCCTATGCATGCTTCATGATCAGGCAAAGGGAACTTTTGACCCTCTGAACCTGCCTAGACCCTCCGAGCCCTGGACTCCGCCTTGGCCTGTCGATCCCTTGACAACATCTCGGCTCTACGTTCCCTCGGCTCCACTGCAGTCCTTCAGCCTGTTGGCTTTACCGGGGTCCCTCGTCCCTCCAGCTCCTCCTTGGTCTGTCGGTCACCTGGCTCCGCCTTGGCTCTCTGATCCTCTGGCTATGCCTCCTCCCTCCGATCTGTCAGTTCCACTGGGGACCTCCTTCCCTATGGCTCCACCTTGGTCCTCAGTCCCACAGGCTCCGCCTCAGTCTTCCGATCTCCCAGCTCCACCTTGCTCCTCCGAGCCTCCAGCGCTGCCTTGGTCCTCCCTACCCTCGGCTCCACCCTGGCCCTTTGAGTCTTCGGCTACTCTCTGGGTACCAAGTTCCCTGATGCCGCCCTTCAAGTCTCTCACGGTTCCGCTTTCCATGGCTCCACCCCTCAAGTCTCTCTCAGCCCCACCTTCCACGGCTCCACCCCTCTAGCCTCTCTGGGCCCCACCTTCCATTGACTCTGCCCTGGTCCCATGCCCTGTCTCGCCAGGCTACGCCCTACGCCATGCCATTCATGGGGGGGGGTATGTCATGTGTATTATGTTGATTCATGTTTTTTATGTCTTTTATTTTGAAGAGTTTAGTTCCTGTTTCATGTCATGTGTTCCTGGTCATGTGATGTACTGTTTTCCCTCCATGTTCATGTGTCTTGTTTTCATTGGTTCATTGTTTGATTATCTTGTTTAGAGTTCTGTTTGTTCATTGGTTTATGTTCTCCCATATCCAAGTATTTAAGCCCTCATGTTTTCCATTGTTGTTTGTCAGGTATTGTGTTTGGTAACGTGTTCATGTTAAGTCAAGTTTATGTCAAGTTTAAGCCAAGTCAAGTTCATGTTTATGTTTCATTCATGTTTATAGTTAGGGTTTATTGGATTGGATTGGATAAATAAATTGCACTTGGGTTCTTCATTTCATCGTCATTGTCTTCGTCATTGCCAGCAGCCACTCGTTACAATTACCATGTTTTCTACGTGGTAACATGGTAATATTGTGGTGTTCTTTGTACTTTGGATGAATTACAAGTACAAAAAAAAAGAACCAAAAAGTATCATGCTATTTAAATATATATATTTTCTTTGACATATTAACATGGAAATACTATGTGTTTGGACATATACTATAGTAATACCATGTTTTTTATATATATAATACTATGGTAATACCGTGATTTTAGAGGTATATCACCATTTTGGTATTGTATATTAGTATTTAAAAAAAAAAATTATTTGATGCTTTGAGCATGGTTATACTATGCTTTTTGGACATGCACTTAAAAAAAAAATCTTCTTTGAGGTATTAGCATGGTAATATCATTGTTTTAAATAGTTTGTTAATACCGTGTTTTGGACATGTACCATTAACCATGGTATTCTTTGTACCTTGGATGAATTACTCAAAGTATCATGCAATAAAACGTATACCATGGTAATTTTTTTTTTCTTTGACTTTAACCTGGTAATACTATTCTTTTTTTTTTATGTACACTATATTAATCGCATGTTTTTGGATATATATATATTTTGGTACTAGCAGTTGTGTCCTAAATGACGCACTATAGACTATGCACTTAAAATGTACTATGCACTCAGCCATGTAGTATATGAATTTTCAAAGTGTATTATTGTCCCAATTGGAACACCTTCTGTTTTTTACTATACAAAAGTATTCGCCGTTTAACACCTGATGGAAATGACATTTCAAACACATACAATTTTTTGCTGCTAGCTTTAGCGCATTAGCCAACCTCAGTTCAACACATGTATCTCAAATTACATCATACTCATACAGCGTGGGAGTGATGTTAAAGCATTTAACTTACATTTGTAAGGTGCTGCCTTCACTTAAGTTTCACTGTTTGCTACATTCTCCATTATTTACAATTGTTTTGTCAGACCAACAACGCAGTCAGGTTACTCCGCCCCGTACGCTACATACTGCAAGCCTCAAGCACTGAGTGCATGAAGAATCCAACATCGCACACTCACGCATTTTCAGTGTTAAGGTACTACTTGCACTACTTACACTTCAAAATGACAAAGAATAGTGCAGAAGTGTGTGGTTTGGAATGCACCTCATGTATTTTGGTCAAATTCCATGTCAATAAAGAATTATTTTTGTTTTACCTTTTAGATACATAGTATGGTAATACCATGTACATGTACCATTGTAATTCCATGGTATTCTTTGTGTCTTGGATGAATTAAAAAGTTAACATTTTGGTCATATACCTTGGTTTTATTAGTGGTTTATTAAATCAAAGCTTATCCTTTTACCGACTTGGAAGATAATTTTTGGCAATTTTGTCTTTTATGGTTCTTCACACCAAGACATTTTTATCTGTATTAACCACTTTGAAACCTTCTTGAAGATCCCATTTCTACTTACTGTCTGAAATTATTGCAGGAAAAGCCATCACTTGCTCTCTAGAATGACTTAATCTATCTCCACTCCAAGCAGTGAACTCTCAATAGTCCCTTTGGATCTTCAGACCACATCTTGCGATGATATTACCTTTGCTCCCCCCAACAAGAGGCTAGCAGACCTCCATTTCCTCTCAGCCAATACTTGCTTTTCCGTTAAACTCACCAGAGACTCATCACCAACATTCATTCTCCCCTTCTTCTACTCTGTCCATACGTTATGCGTGGCAAGATCATTGTCCCAAATATTCCAGGATGTCCCTGTGCCCTATGCAGAATGTTGCCTGAATTAATAATCCCATTTAGCCATTGGAATTCTTCCTGGATTGCCAAGCCAATGCCAAAGCATTTTTTATGTTGAGGTTGAATAGGGCGTGAGCAGAGGGAATACTGTCTCCAATTCACAATTAAAGGAGGAAGGTAAGTAGTTGTAGTTGTAGTTCTGTTGGCTTGGCATTGAAGTCTCCATTCCTCATTTGTATTGCCCTTTTCTTCTCTCTTGTCCCTCAATTTCAATCTTTTTTCCTGTTATTTTGTCTGTAAATTTATAAAGAAATATCTTCATTAAAAATGCTGCTTGCAAAGACACACCCGCACCTTTTTTATGTAGATTAGTCATGGATTTGTTACATACTCTATAACCCAATTAAAACAGGCTTGAATGAATATAATAAAATATTTATATAAATACTGACAGTAATTCACAAATTTACAATTTTTTTACAGCTGAAATACAAAAATTGAGAAATTGAGGAAATTGAGAAATGTTGCTTCAGAATGTTCATGTACCCTGAAATCAACCCAGTTCTGCCAATTATTGATATGCACCATCCTCCATCAGACATTTTTGCATCAGTTCAAATGTGTTGACCTTTTCTCTCTGGTGCTCTGGAACAACCTCTGAGATACAGGTTCTGGTCCCGTGGGAACCAGGAAGTAATCACATTTACATTAAACAATGGTAAACATAAAACAGAGGTTGCATTTTTGCTCTTAAATTACATTTTGACTCTACTGGCGGTTAGGTTTAGGGTTTGGGTTGGGGAATAGAGTTAATCAAAAATGCATTCTTGTTAATTATATTACATCATTTACAAATAAATATACAACTCGCTTTTGGTGCCACTCTGTGGACACTCACCTGGAGCTCGCACTTGCCCATATGTTCAATAACACTTGCAGCTTTGGCCACTGGGGGCAGTAGTTTGAATTTTGGTAAACAGACCAATTTCAACAGCAGAACTTTCGACTTTACTGACTTGAAAGAAGAAGATGAAAGATGAAAGAACATGAATATGAAAGAAGGTTTAATGTCAATGAGAAGAAAATCATTGGACATTATTTGAATGTATGCAAACACAAATGTTATTTAGGTTTTTAATTAAAACAATTTAAAATGGTAATTTTATGGTGCTTTTTTGTCTTTGTCTCTGTCCCCATTCTGAAAAGGAGCACTCTGTACATTCTTCTATATTTCTTATATTGGGTTCCACAGAAGAAAATCCTACAGGATTGGAACAACATGAGGGTATGTCATAATTGTATTTTTTGGAGAACAATTCCAAAAGGAGCAACGAATATATTCCATGAAATTAATTGTCGTTCTGTGCAGTCTCATATACTGTATTGTAAAAAGAGAGAGTGTAAGACATTTTGAAATGACAATTATTGATATTGATGTTTCAGCCTTTATGACACTGCAACCATCAAACTCTCATAAAGAGTGATAAATCAACTGTCACATATAGGAAGCATAAAAATACCTTTAGATTAAGTTTATGATTTCCATTAGACTCACACTGCTTTTTGTTGTGCACTTTCTCTCTTTTTCTCCTTGAGCAGAGATTATTTCTGCAGTATTGCACAGTCAGGTACATCAGTCCAATAACAGTGTGATGCACTCTGATTCTTGGCTAGACTCTCTTTCATTCCTTAGCCAAGCTCTCTAAGGATACCTGACTAGGGCCAACTAGACTGAGGTATTCAGAGTTAATTTGGCACTATTGAGCTGTATTTGAGTGCTAAGACATTCTGGTGTTTGCAATAGCAAAGCTCACTACAGCTATTGCCAATACTTGGGTTCTTGGATTTGAACAAACCCCTAACCTTAAATATTCTGTATGTTACTCATCCCGCAAGGTTTGTGCTACAGGCATGAATGAAGCCTAAATCATGCATCTTGTTAAGGTGTGATGTGCTTTTACTTTTCTAAAAATGGTCTTGAATGGCTCAATAGAGACTTATCATATTTATCAATGAAATTGGCATGAAGCTTTCTTGATCTGTGCTGCACAGAGCAGTCCATGCATTACAAGTAGATCACAACAGTTTGTCTTAACATTAAAAGTTTTGTTTGAGAAAAGTGGTCAGATTGCAAGTTTTAACATATGGTTACCATATCCATATCCACATCCAACCATATCCAACAGTGGAATAACAGCTCCTGTTACTGAATTGCTGTAATCATCCATGGTGGATCGATCTAGATCCTGTTGCTGCAGGATATGAGTTTGTCATGTAAAGAATGTGTCTGTGATTTACTTTTGTTGCCTGGGATTGAGTGCAAAAATATATATCCCATGAAATGTGCAAAGATATATGGGTAATTCTACAGAAGTGGTGCAAATTCAGGGTTGGATGAGTTTACATTTTTTTTTTAATATAATTTCTTCCCATATGTATTTTAGATTTCTATTGCACTGTATCTGAAATTTATAAATTCACTATGGGTACACTGAAATCTTTTAATGAATTTTCACAATTATTCCTAATTTTAGACAGCGTCCCTATTTTCGTCTATACCGAAACATAAAAAAAATAAAAAATTTAATAAATAGGAAACAACCAAGTATTCTTCAGTTTTGTTGATTCAACATAAAATAATAATTTTTAGTAAATTTGTTGGTGCCTATATTAACTTTTAAGTAATTTCAGAACTATTTTCTGTTCTCTTTTATACTTTAATTTATGAAACTACTGTAAAAATCAATCCCTTTTTCCTTTGCTAACTGTAAAATACTGAAGATACAATGTTGATATTCATAGAATACATATAAAAAACAAATAAAATAAAAAAAACCTTTGACCTTGATGTTTTGGTAGTGACCTTATTTTCATGGAACACCCTTTACTTATTTGTTCTACACATCAAGTCACTTAATGACACTTAAGTGACTTGTATGTCACAAGTATGTTCAGGTTTCAGTTATATTGTGGTCTGGTGTACGTTTACCTTCAGTTGACATACAAGTTGGAGTTGTTTCCCTGCAGAAGGTTACTAGTTCTTTCTGTGCTTTTTCTGTGCCCTATGCTGTTTTTGACTTGTGCTCCATCTTGCACGTGTGTATCTCTTCTCCCTGTCTGTCAAGTATTTTACATTTTTAAATGTTCCCTCTTGCTTTTGTCTTACATTTTTTATTCTCTTTCTTTTTATAAGTTAATTGTTGATATCTTATGGGGTCATCCCTGATCCTCTGCCAATATTAACATAGGCGCTCAGCTGTACTCTTGAGCACATTTGCATCTCTTGTGTCTATCTGCCTGTATCAGTCTACAAGTAAAAACATACTGTACATAGATTTACACTCACTGAGCATTTTATTAGGAACATTATGGTCTTAATTAAGTGTCCGACTAGTTCTTCTGATGTTGTAGCCCATCAGCCTCAAGGGTCGACATGTGCATTCTGAGATGCTATTCTGCTCACTAGAATTGTACAGAGTGGTTATCTGAGTTACAGTAGCCTTTCTGTCAGCTCGAACCAGTCTGGCCATTCTCCGTTGAACTCTCTCATCAACAAGGCATTTCCGTCCACAGAACTGCTGCTCACTGGATGTTTTTTGTTTTTGGCACCATTCTGAGTAATCTCTGGAGACTGTTGTGTGTGAAAATCCCAGGAGAACAGCAGTTACAGAAATACTCAAACCAGCCCATCTGGCACCAACAATCATGCCACGGTCGAAATCGCTGAGATCACATTTTTTCCCAATTTTGATGGTTGATGTGAACATTAACTGAAGCTCCTGACCCATATCTGCATGATTTAATGCATTGTATGGCTGCCACATGATTGGCTGATTAGATAATCGCATGAATAAGAAGGTGTACATGTCTTCCTAATAAAGTGCTCGGTAAGTGTGTGTATTATATGTATAAATTATGTATATATTTTGAAAATAAAATATTTTTATCTTAATATCTTAAACTTAATATCACTACCAAAACAAATACGTCAATGCCAAAACATCCATAGCTTGTTCGGTAATGACAAAATTTGTTTACGGTATTGACTGTTTCGGTTTTGACAATTCAAGCTAATCGTGCCCTTAAATTAAAATGTCAGCACGGTAGAATTCTAGACATTACTCATTGGAACAGAGGAAAGTCATGATAAACTTTTTCAAATGTCACATTTTGTGTTTTATAAGACTAACAACAAGTTCGTTAATGACACTTTTTATAAACACATCCAGGTTTTCTGACTTTACAACACTATTATTTCAAAATGTTAAAATACATCTACTCACCACATGTCCAGGGAGAGGAAATTGCATTATTTGTCTTCCTGGTCAGACAGTTTGTGGTGTAGCCGGTACATGAATGCGCTCTCACATGATATGCATGTTGTGCTCTCGACTTTAACAGTATTATAACGCCATAGCGCTTCGGTCTGTTAAGCTGGACTATGGTCCATTATGCCAATAATTTTCATTTATCTTCACAATACATTTTTATTGTATTTAGGTATCTTTTGATATTACTTGCTGAAATTATCATCAATCTCCACACCTCCCAGTTTGAAAACTGTGGCTGTAGCTCAGCTGGTAGAGTGTGGTGCTAGCAACATGAAGGTCATGACTCATGGGTTAGATTCCCAAGAAACACTGACATGATTACACAGGTGTAAAAAAGTTTGTAATGGGGTTGCAAGGAGGAAACAAGAGATGGCGAGTCCAACTCAAAGGGTATTTATTTTATAACACAAAATTGCCTTTTCAGCACTTCACTAAATAATCACGCTTTTCAGCGCACACAACTTAACACAGTCTCGGGGTGTGTGTGGTCACTTTCTCTCTCCCTCACTGGCATCCGGCTCGCTCTTAAATCCGTCTCCAACTCTCACTGCAATGACAAACAGCTGTTACAGACAATCATTGCCAGGTGATGATCCTTACCGTTCTCATCACCTGATCTTGCTCTCGATTCCCAAGCCAGCACTCAACCACGCCTCCACCACCACAACAGGAAATAAACATGTTGCTTCCGAAAGTTCATGTACCCTGAAATCAACCCCATTCTGTCAAATTACTGACAAGCGGCATCACATAAACAATGGCGAGCCCGATTCTGAGGTTGTATTTTCACTCTAAGATTACATTTTGACTCCACTGACAGTTAGGTTTAGGAATGGGGTTGGGTTAGGGGGTAGAGTTAATAAAATATTCATTCTTGTTGACTTTATTACATAATTTAAAGTCCCCGTGAAGTGCCTTGAAAAGCACAGCTTACTGTACACTGACTTATTTCCTACTAAAACATGAAGTTGGGGCGGGACTTAGTCAATAAGCGCAGTCCCACTCACACACATACACACATGTTGGTGCGGCTATCCTTATGAGGACTCTCCATAGACATAATGATTTTTATACTGTACGAACTATAGATTCTATCCCCCAACCCTAACCCTACCCCTAAACCTAACCCTCACAAAACAGTTTTACATTTTTTTTAAAAAACATCGTTTAGTATGTTTTTTTTTAAGCAATTTGAATTATGGGGACACAACAAATGTCCTCATAAACCATATTTATAGCATAATACCCTTGTAATTACCAGTTTGTAACCTAAAAAAATGTCCTCATTAACCACCCAATTCTAATCAGAGTTGATAGTCCCTATGCACTATTCCCTTCAAAGACAATTACCCTCCACTTTGAAGGCTTCAGGGGGCTAAAAGGGGATAACGGTACGTCACAACTCACTTCTACAGTGATTATTAATTCTGTATGTAAAGACCCCACAACATGGATTGTGCTCTCTTTGAAGTGCTCTGTGAAGGAACCATCAGCACAGGTAAAAACACAGCCATGTGCAGTGTGCAGATTAATGGGGCGGTGTCTTCTTGTTCTAGAATACTAGAATTTGATTGGACAAAGTTTCTCTAGTGCAGTTTGACGTCATGATTTGACGGTGTCTTTCTAGCCGGAAGAGTGAGACTGCAGAACTGAAATGCTTATGTCTTCTGAAAATGAAATTTGTCAACCTTTAGATGTACACTGGCATATAGATGAACCTAAAGCTTATAGATATGGACTAAAAGCAGCAAAACTTTCATTTTGATTTCACAGGGTCTTTAAAACTAAAAATACAACTCGCTTTTGGCGCCACTCTGTGGATATTTCACGCTAAAACTCCAGCAACACTTCCAGCTTTGGCCACTGGGGGAAGTAGTTTAAATTTCGGTAAGCACAGACTGATTTTCAGCAGCAGAACTTTCAACTTATTCTGTCATTGAATTTACAGTGAGAACATTCTGGAAACACTCAATGATAAAATATAAACATTGAATAAATTGCCTTTGGATGTTAGAGTCTGCCAAATGCATAAATGTAAAGGAAAAACTGTCAAGTATTTTGAAAACTTTATATTAAATACTGCCCTTACAAAAGCACCATGGAACAGTGATGTTATATTTTAACATGGAACTGAATTATTATTATATTCATTTATATATTTATATTCATACATATTTTAAGTACTTCAAGGTACTTCAAAGAATACCACATAGTACCAGAAAATAATGTTAATACCATGGTACTGTTTGTATGTGTGGTTCCATAAATATCAAAAAATGTCTCCTCCATTGAGATTGCATTTGAATATTCGTGGCGTAAATGGTGCTGAAAATTGCGTCAAACTCATTGCTCTAGAATTTCAAGTTCCCAAGCTTCATTAATCATGTCAAGTTGAGACAATCTCTGTTTATGGATGTAGTTGCATCTATATTAGATATTCGAGAATCTCTGCCACATCTCTGCTCTGATACATCCCTTTGAAGTGAGTGAATATATAGACTGCAAGTGCATGAAGGGTTAGCTCTAAAGGTCTCACATGCCGCCTCATGCATGTGCATTACGTGTTGGCCGACAGAAGACTGGCTATGCTGTGTTGCGCATCGCACTAAAGCTGCAATTTAGGGTTGAACAGCCATTAGCAGCTGCTTGTCAGCAAGCTTCAGCCACTGCTGGATGGTTGCTTGGCAACTGAGACCCTATGCGGTCAATCAGTGCGTGTGTATGAGGAGTTTATTCTGCATAAAGGAGGCCAAGGATCACCTCTTAATTCCACTCACATAGTCTTACAAAGATAATATAAATGTCTCAGAAACACATCGGGCCAAAGAGGAGTTTGTTTGGAGCTAAGGTGTTCTCGTTTGTTCTGCCACCACAGATATTTGTTGACCTCTAAAGACATTTTTATTTTTATTTTTATTAGTGTCTTTCTTTGCTTTTGAAACAAAAACAAAATAATTTTAACTCAAAATTATATGGATTCTTAAAGATTCTTAAAACCTGTTGGATCTTGGTGTAAACTTTATTCAGTCAGGTAATTCTGCATTCTGCAATACCTGCATTAACTGCACAAATTCATCTCTATATGCAAACACTGTCTGTTTAGTAGATTGTGATCTCATAAAAGACATTTTTATCTGGTTTATAGCAGTATAAAAACTTGCATTTTGCTTTTTTCTAGCAGAATTCCCACAGGTCTACGATGTAAAAAACAAAAAACAAAACAATCAGATATCTGCACCGTCAAGGTGTGAAATGTTTTATTCATGTTTTATTCAATGAGTCAGAGACTCCAAACAGAGGTTTGTTTGAAGGCTTATGACTATATGTTTTTGAATCGAGATCTGATTCATCCTTGCATAACTGTGCAATGGGCTTTAGGGACAAATGTGACTATTTTGTGTTGAGTCTTGTCTGAGGAAGATGCTTTTAAAGTTTGTTTACAAAATGACATGGTGGGAGGACAGATAAGAATTCTGTGTATTTCAAAGGTGTAGTGGAAATGAAATAATAAAGAATCTATTATGTTTAAAAGGTGTAGCAAGTAGGTTTTTTCCCCAAAAAGTTTTAAACTTAAAGAAATGAATACATGTAGGATTTTCGACATATTTCTTTAATAGTACTTCACTTTATGTAAACAATGATTTACACTCACATGATGATGAGATGAAAACTCCAGTACTCTAGTCTTATAAATATAAGAGGCACACAAAAAGCAGTTTTATTGCACGTAAGTATGGGTCATTCACATGAAACACTGCTCTCTTTAACTGCACTGCAATTCACTTGCCATCCATCATGCAGTACATAGTGAGAAACTGTGTCCCAAATTATAGTACGTTGAAAATAGCATGCCAAATGTGACCAAGTGATATACTTTTACTGGTGGATTTTTGAAGTCTGTGAATGCATTTTTTTAGGTAATTGTGGCCAAAACCAATTTCACAAGAACAATTTGTGAAGGTTTTTTTTCCTGACTTTTTCAGGACTTGCCCATTACTGGCAAAGTACTTTTAGTGAGTAGTATAACTGTGTGAATTGGACACTTTAGGTTGAAAAATGTGATAATGGGTGACAAAAACACCTGTGAATCAGGTATTTCTACAATAGCACTGGTAACTGGAAACTTTACATTTGCTGATAAATATTTGCATAAAGTCCAATACCACTGTCATAACTTTTGTAAATTTTGCTCAAAATTTCCTAAATCATCCAGATTTCATGTTGAGTGTTGTAGGTTGAAAATGTATTTACTTTGACTCTAGGGTTTCTAGTATTAATAGTGGGTTTCTCTCAGAATTTAAAGCCTACATTGCAAAAATAAATAAATAAATAAATAAAAATATGTAAAAAGAATAAATAATACACACCTAAACATCCTTTAAACAAGATACATGCTAATGTAGGATATTTTGGTTTATGTAAATGTACACGGTATGAGTTAAAGTGCCCATGTACCTCCATCATTATGTAGGAAACAGTATGTGTGCTAGGAATTAAATTAAACTGTCCGTATGTCTACATCACTATGTAAGGAAATGTATAATGGAATTAGCCACATTCGACAACCATTATAAGAAAGATAAATGACAAATAACTAGATTATTTGTCTGAATAAAATTCTCCACCATTAAAATCGTAATACAACGGCTCATTGTATCCGCTCACAATTTCTATTGTAAGGAATTCGCTTTAATAAAGGAATTAGGATTAATTCACTTATTGGAATGATATTATTCTCATGGCTTATTGAAAATAATATCATCAACATTTTAATATGGTTCCGAGCTTTGAAGCAAGATTTTTTAAAATCAAGTGATGAGATTATCAAAATATACCACAGTCAAATTATCTCTGAATACAAACAAGACTTTATTGCTAATCTAAACATAAAAACTAATCAACACATACAAACAAGTCGGTGAGTAAAGTGAACAGAGTAGCTTGAATGGAAATGATCTATACAGAGAAAATTAACTTTATGGAGTCTGTAGATAATGCCTTGAGAACCATTGATACTTAATTTAGTTTAACTCGATTTGCAATTGGGTAACTCTAATTATATTAGAGAGACACCAGCACTTTCAGCAAAGTCTGGAGATGTACTTGTGTTTCCTTGCATTGCTTTGGTTCTTTGGCTGTGTCAGTAGAAAGTTCTGGTTGTTCCATCAATGTTTTGGACCTCTGTTAAGATTGTGGATGTTTGTTGCTGTGATGATGAGTTGGGGCTTTGAAGTGAGGACTTCTGCAAAGGAGACTTGTGACTACCGTCACGTTTGTGAGTCGTAGTGCAGAGAAGAGAAAGGCTTCCTCAGAACTTGGTGTCCGAGCCTTCCTGGACTTCTACATGGTACGGAATTTGAGGGATGCCGGGGTGAGGCTGCAAGCCACAAGGGTAAGTGCGCGGAGGATGCAGAGTGCAGAGGAAGTGAAGAAGCAAGAAAAGAGGAACTCGAGAGAGAGAGAGAGAGAGAGAGAGAGCTTCCTTGGTACGAGAGTGTCCTGAGTCAATCAGAAGTGACTTTTCGGAGTCACATGGTAATTTCCCTCGTTCTGAATGGTGATTGATGAGCCTTTGTTTTCAGAATTATCAAGCAAAGCTAGGTATTGTGTACACTGTGGTACAAACAGGTAGATTCTGTGCATTTGGAGGGTTAACTCACAAGTACTGTGACTTTGTGTGAAATGTTCCTGGATTAAGATGAGAGGTCTTAGTATTAGAATTGTGTCACGGTTCATAGATAGCTATGAATAGCTGCTGTTTGCAGAATAACGATCACAATGTCTCGTGATCTGATGAGTCTACTTTAAGTGTAGCAAATTAGTTTATATCGAAGGACAAAAGGAGAGTGTCTTAGCTTTTCCTGGGGTTTTCAGGGAGTGTGTTCTTGATCTTTTATTGCCCATCAACTCTGCCTTAAAACTCTGCTTAAAGCAGTAGGGGTCTTCTTTCGAAGAGTCTTCAAGTCATGTGAATAATTATTAACATGAATGTTTTCAGTATGTGCTATCTTGGACAAGTGTTACTTGTTCATTGACAGTTTTATTGGCTAGATGCAAGCTTCAGCTAGACTCCTCGGTGCCTAGCAAAGCAGAGTCCTTATAATGTTGAGGAATTTTGGGTTAAAAGGTTGGGAGTTCCTGGACCCCCCTCCCTTGTTTTGTGACAGTTACATTTTAGGCAGATGTACAACTCATTTAGCTGGGCCATGCCAGACTTTAGGGTGCCATTTTGGCAGTCTCTTAGTTTTATGGCTTTTAGGGATTTCCGGTGTGGACTGCAGGGCCTCTGTATTATTCTCCTAATACTTTTTCTGCCTTCAGTCACTACAAGAAGCAAAATGAGATCATAATTCTGGTTAAACACAAGAAAAAAAACTCTATTTGCTGATACGGTAAGAAATAAAAATTTAATTCTAAGAAAAAGCAAGCTTATTTTTCTTACCCCATGATTTTAACCACATAAATCACACACACACACACACACACACACACACACACACACACACACACACACACACACACACACACACACACACACACACACATACACACACATATTTGTACTTTTTATTTCTTTTTTTTTTGTAATATGCAGTGTATGCATGGGCTCATATTTGCGTTTTACTCCATGGGCTTCTGGGTTGTTTCCTACCATGGTACCATGGTGAGTTAGCAGTGTGGAAAAAATGGAAAAAATGGAGAATATAAAAAGAGAGCCAATGTTGGGGCAGCAGGGCAAGTTTACAGCAGGAAAAACCAGGTTCCTCATCCTGTCTGAAACCAGAGTCTTTTGTCCCATGCCACGGTCCAATTAACTCCCAGCTGAAAGAGGCCAATGTGTTTGAATGCCCCGTACAGTTTGTGTTTGTTACCATTTTTCTCTCTTTGTACTGGACTTTGGGAATCCCATCAGTGGCTTGGCAACTGGGCTCTACAAAAAATGCAGAAAAAAAGCACAGGAGGAGATAATTGAAGAGCTCTGTGTTTGATATGTAAATGTTCATACAGGCACGTTGATAGGAGCTGTTCTAATTAGAAGGATCATTTAAATAAGAGAGATGTGTCCAGCAGAATCTCACCTCAGCTTTGTGGCCTGTTCATTCCAACACATGTTTCCAGACCAATCCTGGATTCATGTTGTTCCTAAATGCTTGTTTAAAGCAATGCGGTTTGTTATTTCAGATCTAATACTGTTTGATTGTGATTCAAGTCCTGTGTGAGTGAGGAGTGAGAATATGGAGAGGGCATTTTCTGCATGGATACTCTGTAAAATATGCATATAAGAATGCATGAAAAACTGCTTTCTGTTTATTTCATAATTGAAACACCCTCGCTGCAAACACATGCAATGAACAAATGGAAATTTGATGGTCATATAACTAGATCTTTATATTTTCTGAAGAAAATGTGAGTGGTGCTTGCCTATGCAAAAGTTGCTGCCACAGTGCTACAGTGTTGTGGGTGGCTGAGAGGACATTGCGATGCGGTTGCTAAGGTATTCTGGATGGTTGCTATGGTGTTCTGGTTGTTGCTACATGTACGGTAGGTGTTTGCTTAACAATGTTGGTTAAATTACTCAAAAGTAATTCATTCGTATAGAAGGCTGGGCAGTCTGGGGTTATCTGATGGGAAGTGGGGCAGATATTTGGCCTTTTTGGAAGGTTCTCAGGGAGGGGTAGTGAAGAGGGATCTCTAGTTTTAAATGTGTTTGTGCAATTTTATTGTTTTTTGAAAGTATACTTTTTTTAATTTTTTTTATTATTATTATTATTTTATTTTATATAAATTGATTTTGCATTTTCTGTCATGTTTATTTAATTTGTTGAATGGAATCAATAAAAATTGTTTATAAAACAAAATAATTTATATCTTTTTTATAAAAAAAAAGTAATTCATTACAGATTACTAATTCCTTTCTGAAAATTGCAATCAGATTATTGATTATGAGCATTTAAATGTATTCTATATAAATACTATTTAGAAATATGTGTAACCCAAGTAATACTGAAAAGTAATGAACTTAAAGAAATATTTCAGGTTCAGTCGACAGCATTTGTGGCATAACATAACAAAATATTTTTGACTTGCCCCTCCTTTTCTAAAACAAAAATAAAATAATCTGTGTTACAGTGAGGCACTTACAATAAAATGTAATGGGGCCAATCCGTAAAAGTTAAAATACTCACGGTTACAAAAGTATTGTCACAATACATAATTTACTTTTAAAAATTTTGTTTTTTATAATAAAATCGCTTACTAACCTTTTGTCTGTAAAGTTATGCAATTTTACAACTTCGTTGCCATGATGGCGTAACGGTGTAACCCTTAAAACCCTAAAATTATCTTAAAAATTATAATTTCAACAACCTTGCAGCTCAAATTAGACACAAGTTTTAACAGAGGAATTAATGTAAGTGCCTCTATAAAATCAAAGCTTCACATTTCTGACTCCAAAAATGGGCCCCCATTCACTTTCATTGTAAGTGCCTCACTGTAACCTCGATTTCTGATTGCCACAAATGCTGTCCATTAAGCTTAACTTTTATTAAACCCGGAATATTTCTTTAATTGAAAGTCAGTACCAACAATCTGTTTACAAGAATTGAAAATGTAATGTGTCCACTTCTTTTTGACAAAAAATTAATTTGGTTACAATATCTAAAAGCTTTTTAAACAGATGACACCCAACACTGTTGCTTAATGGCCCAAGTCAGAAGAGACCACCCCAAATTCTCTATGATATTAGCTAACGGAGTGACATCTCAAAAGCAGCGCAAGTTACCAATTTGCCCCTCGAAGGATGTCATGATGTTTCATATGTGATGTATGATGCATAATGTGGGTGTTTTGATTTACATTAATGTTGTATAATCCAGTAATTAGCATTATGCTAGCCACAGTGGAATTTATCTTTTCCATACCAGGTTTAAGAGAACAGATCTCCTAAATTTATCCAATGGCTCATTTGAGCAGCCATGTAGAGCACCTATCAAACTTTAACAGTAATGCAAACTATAAAAGACAAGTTATAGCTTTTATCTCAGTAATTATTATTGTTGCATGTTGAATTGCATATTTTTATTGCCCTGTTCTTTTCGAAATCCATTACTGTGATGTGAGCCTTTAAACTGCTTTACTACAAGGGTTTATGATGATTTAACACACTATTAGACACCCTGACAAAGTGTAATAACATGCTGTCCACTGGGATAGGACTGATAACATGGTTTATCAGAACACAGACTCTTGTAATCCCTCTCAGACCAGCTATGATGGGGCTATCGCAAACACCGGCCTTGTTCATCTCCCCCTCTCCTTTGCATCAAACACATTCACACTCCTTAAAACACAAAGCCTTCTATCCAAACCTCAGTCATAGAGTGCAGTAAAGATTACAAGCTTATCTACTCTCCTCTCTTTAACCCAGTTGTCGTATGCCGATTTGTGTTTGATTAACCTGAGTCACTGGTGTGAAATCAGCAGAGAATTTGTCAAGCTGAGTGGGAATCAACCGATGCAGCACGATACCACCGCCAATGTGAAGCCTTAAAAAGAGCTTGTAAAGCCAGAGTAAATGTCAAGCTTGATAAAACACATTCTCTTTGATCTATCAAGAAGCTAAGCTACAGAATCCAGGCACCTCATGCAGGCGAAATTAGGCCTATTATGGGACTGAAAGATTCAAACGAAGCTGTGTGGGAGTATTTACCATGTTGATTAATATTCACGTGATTTTCAGAGATTTTCTATTTTAGCATCAGCATTTTTGTGGACTTAAGATCCTGGGCAGAACGGCGGGATATTTTAATAAGTGAAGAAACATTCAACCAATAATAGCAAAATTCCTTATTGTAAATATTAAAGGCATGTTGAAGACCCCATGAAATCAAAATTGGAGTTGTGTGTATTTCAGTTTATGTCTGTTAGATTAAGGTCATTGATATTCTTGTGTACTCCTAAAAGTTGAATTAACTTTTAACAGATTGTAAATATTAAATTCGGAGTGTCTATTTACACTAAGTGCAAATAGCCCTTCTTGTTGGCAAAGGCTATTAAGACTAACTCCGCCCATCATTGCTCAGACCAAGCTTGAGACAGCCACGACAAATTTCTTTGGGGTCAACTGCTGATCAAATGAATGCGGGCATATTCATATATAAATTTTTTGCGATGGGGTAGACACGTTGAACTTGTTAATGGGCTAGACATTAAGAGAAATGTGAACTAAGTGCTCCAGTAATCTGGTGGAAACACACCAGTTAATGACAAACATGCTCTCCCATGTAGTGGCTCAGAGTGTAACAATGGTATAAAGGTGTTTATTCATGCTTACAACTAGGGTTTGAATCCCTTCTTTTGTCAAATTTTTTTTCCACATCTCCACTCTAATATTTCATATAATAGTACTTATAACAATAAATAAAGGTGATTCTTTCAGTGATTTGGTCACTGTGAAGTTCAGGGAATTGAGAGAAAGGATTGAAAATTAACCATGGTTTTAGTAACATTGTAGTAACCATGTTTTTGTTCAACCATGTTCAGTTATTCATGGTGTTACAGTAATATGTTGTTTATACTATATAGAAACCAGTTTTGTGTTACTATGATTTTACTTCAAAATACCATGGTGATACTATGCTTGCTGTAGTAAAACCATGATTAATATTTGCTAAGGAAGGTTAAAGTTTGGTTTAGGGGTAGGTGTACGGTGTCTGTGGGACTCTAAATAAACACAATAAACACACTACAGTGATGTCCCTATACTGCATATTAGTATTTAAACAGGGGTGTAATAGCATCAAACGCTATTTGCACTTATTACAAAGAAAATGCTTTTTGTTGCTATTTACACTTAGTTCAAATAGCCTCTGCCTTTTAAATGTGTATTTCTCTTCTGGAAAAATGGACCAAAAATATTGATGACATCCTCTCCTGTTCAGGGGTGGTCACAAATTTTTGTCCAGTAAAATGCTCTCTAGAATGAGAAATACCACCTCCAACCAGCAATGGGGTGATTCTCACAAAATATGTCAAGAAAGTGTCTTGGCGATATTTAATCCCATGTATGAAAAAAATTATATATATATATATATACACACTACCAGTCAAAACTTTTGAAACGCTTGACTGAAATGTTTCTCATGATCTTAAAAATCTTTTGATCTGAAGGTGTATGCTTAAATGTTTGAAATTAGTTTTGAAGACAAAAATATAATTCTGCCACCATATTAATTTATTTCATTATAAAACTAAAATTTAATAAAAAATTAAATGATGACTTGGACCAAATAATAAAGAAAAGCAGCCAATAAGAGCCCAACATAGATGGGAACTCCTTCAATACTGTTTAAAAAGCATCCCAGGGTGATACCTCAAGAAGTTGGTTGAGAAAATGTCAAGAGTACATGTCTGCAAATTCTACTTTTACTGTTCTCATTGTTTCCAGTGATGATTCTCATTAACGTAACAGTCTTTTTTTTTCTTTTTTTCTTTACTGTATTACAGTAAAAAGATGTTGTTCAATGATTTTTAAATTAAAATCAGCAAAAATGGAAGGCAGTACCAAGGGAATACTACTATGATGTTTTAATATGGTAACATTTTTTAGAGATTGCTGTCCACACACTGAAAACATTTTCATTTTCCAGTAAGCAGACAACAATCTCTAAAATCTGGACAAAATTCTATGGCTCCACGCACCTGCAGGAATTTTCAGTTTATGTGAACTCTCTACAATATGATACAATTTAAAATAATATATAATTTTGTCACATTATGGTAATGAGAATATCATAATGGCCATCTTCTTTGCATTGTGGCAATGAGTTGTTTGGGGGTTTTTTTTGGGCTGTGACGTAAACTAAATACTATTTGCTTTGTTTTTTTGTTTGTTTGTTTTTTTGCCCTTTGAGCCCTTTGACATGTCCCGCCTCAGATTTCTGTTGAAATAGGAAATATGTCAAAACAGGATATCCTTCATATCCTTCTCCTTCTCAATATCCTCTCAATATCCTTCTGTAAGACACCACAGCAATATGTTTTCAATCAAGTCTTGTCTCCCAATTGAGTCTTCTTGAATCTGAATGGGCTGTTACGTTTTATGCTGCAGCATGTGAACTATGCTGCAAAGAAAACACATTCCCTACATTACCTATATTATTGAAGCCATTTACATGATGTCTTAGTCAAATGAGATATAGTTCTCCCCTACAAGAGGGAATTGCTCTATGTAAAGATGCAAAGTGAGATATTTATTTCCTCTGACCCAAGAGAGAAGTGCAGCGTAGAATGTTGCTGATGTGGAATGGCAGTGATTCATGTAAACGGCTCAGTCACTCTCTGAGGAATCTGTCCCTTATGGCTGGAGTTCAGCTCATCACTGATCACTAGATGCCTACATAAATTCAATATGAAATGGCAATCATAACCCATTTTACAGGTGAAACTATATTTTCAATGAGAAGGGTGAAACGACTGTATATTTTGTCCATTGGGAATTAATTGGATTGTGAAAAGTGGGTTCTGTATCAAAATGAAGCCAGACCTATATGTGAGTTTGCTAAAATAATGCCTAAATACCTATTTGGTTAAACAACTTTCCTAACAATCATAATAGTCTCTTAGGAAGTGCAGGCTATTGGATAATGTTAAATGTAGATAAAGAACAAGTTATTATATTTTGATTAAAGATTACAAAGACACAGAAATATTTTATTTGGAGTAACGTGCACCAATGCAGTGTTCAAAATGAAGTAGAGTCAAAAATACAGTATTTCATGTTGAATTTAAAGGTGAAGTGTGTAATTTCTACTCCACTAGCAGCACATTCCATTTGTGCTTTAGAGGACTAAACTTGCAAAAATAATAAATAAATAACTAAACAAATATATACTGTAATTATTTACTCATAGCTATTACATAAAGTAAATATACATATATATATATATATATATATATATATATATATATATATATATATATATATATATATATATATATATACCACGGGTCTGTTGAATGCTTGATTCTGATTGGTTGACGGACATTCTAAGGTGTGCAATTATTTTAAAGTAAACGCACAGTTATGAAGTAGTTCCAGGTCTTGACCGCATAATGGTTCCATATCACTTCGCCAAATTATTTCAGTTATTTCAGAGCAATATAGGCTACCACAACAAAATAACCAATTAAAACAAAGACACTGTTTAAGTACATCAGATAAAAATGATAAACTATTTCTATAATTTCCTAAATTTATTTCAATTTTGATTGAAAAACATCCTTGGGCACCCTCTCTTTCTCTCTCTCTCTCTTGTCTCACCCGCACACACACAGAGACTTGATTCACGACCAACAAATAGAGCCGCACCCCCTGCGACTTGATCAATACAACAGTTTCTATTATCCATAATAACTTTTAATATGTGAAACTTTTTATGTTCCAATGTATTTCGCCCTAATCAGTCTCACATAGCTATAGTGGAAACGCTACAACTCCACCTCTCTTTCGCTGTCACACAAACTCTCTCGGGAGCAATGTCAGAGCACCCCCGCTACTGGGATAGTAAACGCAGTTGTTTAGCAATGGAAAAGCTGTACAAGAATTGCGACACTCGCTGCTGCTGACACTTAAACTTACACTTTGGCAATTTGAAGTGATGTTATTCCTGACGAGAGCCACTTTAAACACAGATAATTCCACACGTGATCTCTCTCAGTTTTTCTCTTTTTCTTGCACACACACACACACACACACACAGACACACACACATAGTACATACAGACCACCAAAACCACCAAAACCAAACCACACACAACCTTGTTTCTCCAATGCCGAAAAGCAGCGCATCCTCCGTTGCTAGTTCTAAAGTGACGTATTCGAACTAGCAATGAAGGCTTGAGCTGTATCAAAGCTAGATACAGTTGATCAATACAACAGTTTCTATATTATCTGAAAAATCTGTGGGAAACACCCTTGCGCTCCCCCTCCTCCTCTCTTAAGCTCTCTCACACACACGTGGACACATGTACATAAACGCATTACACACACACTTACTCGCAAGTGAAAAACAGAGCCGTCATGTCAGCACACAGTTGCTCGCATGCGAAAAACAGAGCCATCATGTCAACACACACCTGCATCTCAGTGGGGTTAAAAACAATTTTTAAGGTTTACAACAGAAAAGCTATATACAAAAATGGCGACACTCGCTGTTGCTGAGAACTGTGCTTAAAATTACATCTTGCCAATTTTGAAGCGATGTTACATCTGACGACAGCTGCAACAAAAATGGTAATCCCAGAAGCGATCTCTTTCGGTATATGAGTTTCTCTCTTTCGATCCCTCAAACACAAACTCACACACAAACATGTACAAACGCACTACCTTATTATTCCAGTAAGTGCTCAAGTAAAGCAGCGCAAGCCTCGCAATCCTCCGTTGCCAGTTCTAAAGTGATGTTTTCAAACTAATAATGAAGGCTTGGACTGTATCAAAGCAAGGCGCTGAATCCGTGGCGGAAGAAAGTAGTTCCACTCACAAGAGCGTTTCAGGGACGAAAACCAGAAAATGTCTTGAGATAAAACCCTGAACGATGTATTTAAGGTGTGGTAACTGTGGTATAAGCGGAATAATTGAATCATTTAATAATTCAATCAATAATTCAACAGTCCATCGTCAATTATTTCTTACATATACAGTATACTGGATGTATTGAACATATATAAATAATTAAATGTGCAAAGTGATATACAAATAATTAAATAAATACATTAATAAATAAATAAATGCACCCATCAATGCAAAAAATAATACAATATAAAACATAAATGGATGGGGAAATACAAAAATGTTAATCAAACGTTGATTTTTAATTCTATATTTCTGTATTTCTTTAATCATCTATTTATTTCTTAATTTAGTTCTATATTTATTTTTCCTTTGTGCAATATGCTAATGAGAGGATGTCTATCAAACAGCAAGCAGAATTTATGACACCATTGGCTGATCATTGTAAAAGTGCTGGGCATGACTATGTTTGCCTGCACATTAGGATACTTAAATGTACAGAGAGAAGATATGGACGAACCCAGACTAGCAACAGCCAGAGGCCTGGAAATGCTCAATGATTTGGGGCAGTTAGCAGCTACATTTGACAAGGATCACTTGATATTTTGACTGTGATACCTGAACGGCTGTTGACATCCTCTCATTAGCATGTTGTGCAAAGTAAAAAAAGAAAAGAAAAGTAGAACTACATAAAGAAATAAATTAATGATTACATATATATATATATACATAAAATGTATATGCCCAACCATTTATTTATGTTTTATATTGTATTACTTTTATTATTTTTGCTGGTTTCATCCTCCACATTTGTGCTGCTTGTGGTGTCGAAATAACTGACATAACGATAAAGTCAACAGTGGATTTTAAAAATGTATTGTCATTATGTGTGAAAAAAGAGAGATTAAATATGTTCATATGGACAAAGATTTTTCTATTTAATTTTTTTATAACAGGTACAAAAGAAAAAAAAAAGATTGAAAGATTATTAAGGGGTTTGCGTGACTAAACTCCTCCATTGAGCCTAAGAGCTGGCATTTATGTCCTTGCAGTGACCATGAAAAGGAGTGAAAAAATCAGTGCAAGAAAATTAATGTAGTGACATACTTCACCTCTCCCTCCTCCTCATTCCTCTAGTCTTAGTGACTTCTTTTTAAATATCTTGACGTTTAATTGCAAATTTACATTCTTTGTGTAAAAGAATGCTGTTTTAAATATTTCCATTTACATTTAGTCATTTAGCAGATGCTTTTATCCAAAATGACTTGCAAATGAGACACATAGCAAGCAATTTGACATACAAAATTTAACAACATCTGCAGCATAAGACTGCCAAGTTCTCACAGTGGCTGGAGTAGTAAAGATGCTAGCACAGAAGAAAGAGACAGAAAATGATTTATTTATTTATTTTTTTTTGTACATTAAGTGCAGGTTAAGTGCAGTAGTAAGTGCAATTAGTGTGGGTTGGTTAAGTGCTCGCAGAACGGATGTGTTTTCAGCTGGTTCTTGAATGTTGAGAAGGGAACAGCAGATCGTGTGGATGTTGGAAGTTCATTCCAACACAGAGGAGCAGAGAAACTGAACAATCATGAAATAGACTTTGTGATGGGACCACCAGGTGTCGCTCATTCATAGACCGCAGAGAGCGAGTTGGAGCAAAGACCTGAAGAAGGGAATTGAAGTAAGAGTGTGCCATTCCATTAGCTGTCCTGAAAGCCAGAGTCAAAGCCTTGAATTTGATGCGGGCAGCTACAGGTAGCCAGTGGAATGAAATCAAGAGTGGGGTGACTTGAGCCCTTTTTGGCTGATTGAAGACCAGATGCACTGATGCATTCTGGATCATCTGCAGCAGCTTAATTGTGTTAGCTGGAATGCCAGCCAACAGAACATTGCTGTAGTCCAGTCTTGAAATGACCAGAGATTGGACCATGAGCTGTGTAGCATATTCAGACAGGAAAGGTCTGATTTTCCTGATGTTGTAAAGCACGAATCTGCAAGACCAGGCAGTTGATGAGATGTGTGCAGTGAAATTAAGCTGATCATCTACCACCACTCCCAGGTTCCAGGCTGTTCTGGTTGGTGTTAGTGCATGTGGCAGCGGGGGCGTGGTCAAGCATCTCTCCGGAGAGAGAAAAAGCGGTAAGGGCGCTTACACCTGAGCTAAATTATGTATAACACCTGTCTCTAATTTCAGTGAGCACGGGGAGAGCGGCATAAATAGAGACACACCGCAAATAGGAGTGAGAGAGAGCCTGGGCACGACAGACCCGAGCAAGAAGCTAGGAGTTTCTTTACAAACGTTGAGAGTTTATTTTTGTGAAGCGGTGTGCGAGTGATGATTAACTTTGTGCTGCAGAGAGAGAGAAAATAAACTATAACCTGAACCAGGAAAACTGCTTCTCGTCTCCTCTTTACAGTGCAATTGAACCAAGATGAATAATGAGGTTGTGGTCAACAGATAAGTTGGCTGGGACCACGAGGAGTTCTGTCTTGGAAGGTTGAGCTGAAGGTGTCGTTTCTTCATCCAGGCCGAAATGTGCGAGAGGCAGACAGAGATACGAGCTGAGACAGTAGGGTCATCAGGCTGGAATGACAAGTAGAGCTGCGTATCATCTGCATAGCAGTGGTAGGAAAAGTCATGTGCCTCAATGACCAGTCCGAGTGATGCTGTGTACACTGAGAAGAGGAGGGGTCCAAGTACTGATCCTTGAGGAACCCCAGTGGTCAGCTGGTGTGTCTTGGACACCTCTCCTCTCCAGGAGACCTTGAACGATCTACCAGTGAGATGTGACTCAAACCATCTAACTGCAGTTCCTGTGATGCCCAGGTCAGAAAGGGTGGACAGGAGGATCTTGTGGTTCACTGTGTCAAAGGCAGCAGACAAGTCAAGGAGGATGAGGACAGATGATTTGGAGTTAGCTCACGCCAGTCGCAGGGTTTCAGCTACTGACAAGAGGGCAGTCTCTGTTGAGTGTCCTTTTTTGAAGCCAGACTAATGTCTGTCGAATAGGTTGTTCTGTGACAGAAAAGTAGACAACTGGTTGAATACGACCCTCTCAAGTGTTTTAATTTAATTATTTATTAAATAAATAAAACATTTTTAATGTTAGTAGTCCTACATACTGCAGACTCCATGTATATTTTAGGTCAGTGGTTTTTATTCACTTTTTATTCCACAGCTAGAATATTCTAGCACAGCTAGAATATCCCTTCTTTTCTTTGAACATTTGTTCTTTATTGACAGATATTAAAGCAGTAGAAACTGACTTTGGAGCTGTAATGTGTACAGTGTCACATCCGCAGGGGAGTCCTGATGCTGACGAATCTGTCGCTGTCCGTGGTGCTGCTTCCGTGAGAACCAAATGCTGCTGTCCATGGTCAAAACAGTGAGCTATGGAAAATCAGTGTATGAATTGCTCTTAATCATAATACTAGCCTACAGCCAAATATAAACCAAAACATTTCAATGTTAAAATACTTACTCCAATCCCAATTTGAAGTGGAGACAACTATAAGTGAGCCTTTCGCAGGCTGACTCCCTGAAAAGTATACACTGTGTCACTGAGACATTTTTAAAACATTGCTATGTTTAAGCAGTCCAACCCGTCAGCTTCTGGCTCTAATGGTACGGGTTTGACATGGGATTACCTGTTTGGTTGAACAATGAATGACGGGAGTGTTTTGGTAATCTGTATGTTCATTTTGCAATTCAGTTTGTGCTGCTAGGGGTGCAGAAATTATAAACTTCACCTTTACAGTCAATGGTGGAATTTGTAAGTGTATTGTCATTATGTAAAAATGTTCATAGGGACGTAGCTTTTTCTATTTCATCTTTCTATATCATGTATATGAAAAAAAATCCCTGCTGTCTTTCTCACTAAGAAACTATATACTTAAAAATAGTGTAAATGATGCAGATAAGTAAAACTCACATTTTAAATCCAAGCAGAACTATAAAGGTGAAAACTTCAAACACAGTGAATATTGAGTGTATTTTGTATAAAATAAGAATTGTATTTAATGCAGTTTGGGAACGATTTGATTACCATAATTAAATTGCATGATTTATATACAGTATATCAGTCTTGTATAGGCCTTCAAGCTGTCTAAATACCAGTATCGACATCTGTCATTTATAAACCCATATCGGTTAACCACTACTTTTTACATTGTACAATGCAACACAGTCTCCCATGTGTAAAGGAATACAAAGAGTTTGACTGAGGTAATTGCTTGTTTTTCCTTAAGAAATTAAGAAATAAACAATGAAGACTTTTCAACTTTCAACAGGTAGTGTGATGTAAGCAGGTTGTTTTGGGCCAGTTAAGATTTTAGTTTAGTTGTCTGAAACCTCATGCATCAGCATCTCACACCATTGTGCAACAGTTTATAGGTATTTTTTCCCTCTAATTTCTTCTGAAGATTCACACTTGGCATGAGAGCATGTCATAACTGAATGGATTAAAATGTATGGGGAATTGTACACATAATTATGTGCGTTGAATCTATGACTACATGATTTATTTCTTTATATACTGTAACTTGGTTGAGACCATCAAGGACCTGGAGGTGTGTTCCGGAAAACACTCCAGCTTCTGGTTTGAAGAGATTCAGGGTTTGTCAAGAACAGATGTTACGAAGTAATGGACCCTTTTCACAGACTATGATGATGCATTTCCTCCTAATTTATCCTCTAACAAACTTTTTTTATATTTTTTATTTTGTGTAAATTAATAACATTATACTTTGTATTAATTTACCCTGGAATTAGTTTAAAAATGAGTTTCCACCGATGCAATGAGGTTTCAAGTACAGCTGCTGAAAGAGTGACAGTAAATTTGCCATCTGTGAAAATGTAAAAAAAAAAAAAAAGAAAAAAAAATTAATGGAAATGTAAGTGCTATTTTTCTTTTGATGTTGGAGAAAATGGGTAAGCAAAAATTATATTTGGCGTAGTCTTCCATCCACTCCCATTCACAAAGTTTACCCTGCAGTCACTTACTTCCTTTCAAAAACATGGGAAAAGGGTCCATATTTATCACAAATACGCATTGAAATATGCACTTTTGATGTATTTTTTTTTTTATTACATCCTGGTGGTATGATGATATTCTCATGTTCAGATACCCTAATTAAGGGACCTTTTAGACTGAACTACTTCTTATGCTAAAAAGAAAGAAAGAAAAGAGCAACGAATATAAAAAAATGCAGGTGCCTCGAGATGCGTTTTTAAACTCGACACGGCATCTAAAAAATGTGGCGCTCCTTTGTGAGATGCTGAAAACACAGCGAGATGTGGCACAATGGTCAAAAACGTCCGTCAAGCACGTGCTTGCATAGTAAAACAATAAAGCACATCAGTTGGGTTCTGGAGGTAAAATCCCATTCATTATTTCCATAGACTAATTTATTTTTACCAAACCTTTAAATACAGATCTACCGTGAGCTCCGAGGTTGTTCATCGATGGTATATGCTTCTGTTCAAGCCATCAGTCTGCGTTATCTCTGCGTTATTAACTTTATTGTTTATAAATCGCGTTTAATAGCAGAGTTCCTGGTGAACAACCACACACCACCAATCCACCAATCAGAGAACTAAGGCCAAGAAAGCCCGCCAAACAAGCCCGGAAACAACTGCCCACTCCCATGATGTACTGTGAATGAAGCAAACCAATCGGTCTTTCACTCTCAAACAAGTTATATACTTGTATATATCGGAATGTGTCTCAATAATCGTTAACTATATTGTTTCTATACTTATAATCAACAACCTAATATCAATAGTTTTTTTTTATATCCATGATTTTCTATTCGATTACGTCATTCACAGTGCTTCATTGGATTTTAGTTCGTGCCCTTGTGAAACAAGGTAGGTAAACAGTTTTATCCCTTTGTATTTTTGTCTGATTTCAAATCATTTTTGCTTCAAAGCAAAGTTTGTAATGTTGTGATTCACCGCGGAGCTGGTTGATTTGATTCATAGCTTAGAACTCTTTTATGAAGGATTTTATGAAAAGTCTATGGAAGAAATGAATGGGGTAAATACTTCCGGAACCCAGACGGCTGACAAAGTGGGCGGACACTGTTGCACTCTATTAAAAAACATCGCAGATGGACGCAATACCGCTTCCGGTGTGAACGCGCCCTGTATTTTCTGTAGTTTTATCAAATTTTCTGAACTTTGTTATTAAAAAAATAAAACCCATAAATATCCATAGCTAAACGTGGAAACGAATAGGATTGTTTGGTTTGCGTCAAAAAATTGCACACCTGCAACTTTAAGACAGAGACGCACTCCCCCCGTTTTCTTAAGCAATGGTCTCTACCGACTGCCGCTGCTTCTCGCCGCTGAATCCCTTTATCGTGCCATTTTATTACTAATGGACATATCTGGAAATTAAAATGTCATCGATGTACGGGACAGTATCGCGTTTCTGAGGATGCTAGTGGTGAACATTTACGTGTGTTTCACCGGAAAAGTGCTGTTTTAGTCACTGAAGCTTCCTTATAGTAAATCAGATGATTGGAGCAGCTGTGCGCTCGCGCTTAAGACTGCAGCTGTCATTGATCTTTTGAACAGAACAGTGAGTATAGACAGCATGCGCTATCAAATGCAACAGTCATGCATTGTGTCTGATTTCAGTATTGTTTGAGCAACATTCTCAAGGTGATTTAGAAAAGCCGTCCCTTTAGTGCAAGGAAACTTCCAACAGATGTGAGAGGTATGGCTGTAGTAACAGGGATCAATCAATGAATTATGAATGAGTGTCATCAATGTATAAATGAATAAATGAGTGCATGCTTATTCTGTTGAATGCATGATCATCTTCCACTATATGTCAATCAGGGAAAAGGTGCATAGATCAATGGAAGACGCTGAGAGAGAGAGAGAGAGAGAGAGTGGGGCAAAGAGAGAGGCAAAGACAGGCATGATGTAATGCGCTTGAGACAATGGTAGAGGATTCTCCAGTTAGAGTCACAGTAGCGGAAAAGGCCGTTTGGAAAGAGATGAGATCACTATAACATGCCGGCCGGGTATGTGTTGTGGGAATGTCAGGGGAATTGTTCCTGTAGGTCCCACGCGCCTGTAGTCCAGCTGTAATTGGATCTGATTCACATGTGCTGTCTGGATGAGTGAACATTGATGAGATGCTTCAACATACAAATACATGAATGGACGTTAATACAAACAAAGAATATCTGAGTAATCACAGGATTAACACTTGAGCCAATTGTTAAATTTATTGAAATGTGAAACACTGAAGGAATATCCGGGTTCAATACAAGTTAGGCTCAATCAACAGCATTTCTGGCATAATGCTGATAAACGCTGCATTTTTTGGATGCTGTGGTAGTTAAAAAGTAGTTGAAACTGAAAATCAAGTCTCAAAAACCCTGCTTTCAGTTGTGATTGTAAGGTTTAAGGCGCATGGACTGCCCCCTGCTGCATTGGTTTATAAAAAAACGAAATTACAAATACTTCAAGGAAAATATGTACTTTTAGTACGAAATATTTCGGTTAGGGGGCATGATTAAATGCGTTATTTTTTATTTAATTAATCACACTAAATTAACATGTTAAATCGACAGCCCTCATTTAAATTTATACTTAATACTTCTTATGTGCTGTTATTAAATTGAGTTAAACATACTGGCATTATTTCGGCCATTGGCTGCCCTGCTCTCCAGATAACTGCATCAACCAAGTAAAAATGTTTACTTTTGTTGTTGTTGTAAACATCAGCATGCCACAGATTCTATTAATAAAGCTCATCTTTTATTTAAATCAGAATGTTCATTAAGTTCAAGGCCAGAGAATCAGTCCAAATGAGACAAAGCACACACTGCTATCATCCTAAACAGTCTGTAGTTACTATTGGATCTTTCCCAATATTTTTCGCAGCCAAGAACATGCAACCCATTTGATGTGGAATCCATGACTGGGTCATGTTGAATGAGACACGTAGCTGCAACACTGATGTTCTTACTTGCCTTTAATGGTCCATACCACTGTAGAGAGAGAGAGGCTGAGAATAGGACGCCCTCCGTGTCCCACTGACCCTGTTGATAGTGTGTACGTTCTGGCTCAGCCATTTTCACTGTATTTCATCATACATACAGCTATTGATGGTTTATATGACCTTGCAGGGGGAATGTGGAGAACTTTTTCTTCAAACCACAGAAAATGTGCATGCTAGTTTGTGTACATTTACACTGAAATTCATGTAATAATATCTGGTCTTGAATGTCAATGAACGAATACATCCAATATTCTGTTTGGACTGCAATTCCAAATGGACACGTCGACATGCACACTATGACTGCTTTGAGATTTTCTTAGTGTATTGATACCTATGCTTTTTAGTACAGTCAACTCCAGGCACATGCAAAGATGCATTCAGGTGTGCAACGTTACAAAATTTAGGCTGCGTGAGGATAGTCCGCGCGGACTGTGCTTATGATGAAATTTTCATCACATGAACTGTGTAGAGATGTAACGGCACGCTGTATATGCTGAAGTATACTTTGGCATTAAAAGGCTAACATATACTTTGGTTTTCAGCGTGATGCTACGTCTTGGGGACAGAAGTATACTTTAGCGTTATAGGCCAACGTACACTTTGTTTTTTAGCATGACGCTACGTCTTGGGCACAGAAGTATACTGTAGCATTATAGGCCAACGTACTCTTTGGTTTTCAGCGTGATGCTACGTCTTGGGCACGGAAGTATACTTTAGAATCATAGGCCAACGTACACTTTGGTTTTTAGCGTGACACTATGTCTTGGGGACAGAAGTATACTTTAGCATCATAGGCCAACGTATACTTTGGTTTTCCAAGTACCGCTGTCTGTCGCACTGCACATGATGCAGATGTCTTCATCAGCACTGTACACGCAACCTGTCCACGTTCAGCCAATTTTTTTAGACACGTGATCTAGTCGTACTGTGCGCACCATCTGCACCTGCTGTTGATTGTACCAAAAGAGTGTCCACAATCGTAGCATGCATGCATCAAACTCTTCCATGTGGGCTTGTGGTCAAAAGAGTATAGAGACTTCGATAGACTAGAGTGCTTGACCATGCGCGATACTGAGCAGCATGTTGAAAAACTAAGTATACCCTAGCCCAGTGTTTCCCAGCCACTGTGCCGTGGCACGCTAGTGTGCCGTGAAAGATTGTCAGGTGTGCTGTGGAAAATTATCAAATTCCACACAATAAATAAATGCATGAAAAAAAAAAAAATTCAGGGATCCAAACTCCTCACCTTTCGGAGAAATTCGCTATTTTGAAACCATAATCGGTCACTTTTGTGATTGTGAAGAGCAATGATTCATGTGCAAATGTGACTGATATTTATATGCATTAAGGGTCTTTCACATGACTCGTGTCAGCGCTGCAGAATACATTGAGGTCTATGAAGTGACGCCACTTTACACCAAAGTGTTTTTCACACACACGTTTTTGCTTCACCAATAATGTCTTTGAGAGTACTAAGCAACAAGAAATATTTAAAAACTGTCCACATTTCTGAAGACACATTGAATGTCTCAATTTCTTTTAATCAAATATTACCTTATTTACGAATATCAGAGACATCAGTAATTGAACTAATTTAAATTCACCAAGAAAACGCTTAGACCTAAACATAAATGAGCCCTTTTATTACTTTCTGCTATCAAAGCAACTGAAAGCTTTTTCTCTCTCTTCCAAATACATGTTTTCAAAGTTTATTGTGCACACCTCCCACTTTTTTATGTGGCAGACTCGTAAAAGCGCCCCTCTGTGACTCTCTCTGCAACTCTTGTCATGTGGAGGGCAATGTGGCGCTTGACGCTGGCATTGAACGGAGCGTTGACGCCTCGACTCAACTCATGTGAATTGCTCTATACAATGACGAAAGAACATTATTGAAACTCAAAATTATTATTATTTGTCTATTATTGTGGTCTTTTCTGATTAAAGCCATGCTCAGCAGTTTAAATAGGCTACTGTAGGAAAATGATACCGTAGATCTGCTTTGTGTTTATAATTCTTATACTGAAGTCAGTAGATTTGTAGCCATGCAAGTTTTAATAAAGGAGAAGGTAAGGACGTTATTGAAACTCACTATTATTAGACTATTATTGTTGTCTTTTTGGATGAAAAATAATGCTCAGACTGAAGGAAGACTGTAGATCTGCTTTGTTCTTTTAATGCTTAAACACTATAAAGTCTCTTGGTAGATTTCAGTCGTAAATGACTCACAGAAGCAAGCCTCACCAAAATACTCTTTATTTTGCAGCTAATTCTGCACAATTGTAAACTTGAATAAACTTGAATCACTAAAATAGCTGGAATTGGTGCTTTTAGCTTATTCTTTAAAAAACAAAATCTCCAGAAAACATTTTCGTGGACCAGTGATTGTCTTACCTTTTTCGCCCCTCGTGAGTTTGCATCCCTGTAATTTGTTGTGGCATTGGAAGAACAAACCTACACATTAGAAAAGAAGCAAATTTGTTGTTTTTTCATTACCCATTTAGCGCTCTCGCCACCTGTGACCTCACACAGCGTAGCCTACCTATGCAACTTGTTTTTTTTTTTTTTGCATAGCCGTATTTCAAACATTACAAGTAAACACGCTACTAAGATGGACAGAAAACATGGACAAGTTCTTGAAAAGGAAAAATATTGACGATGGTTAGCCTATGTGGGATAGTGGTGTGCCGCAGAATTTCTTTGTCGTAAAAAGTGTGTTGTGGCAATAAAAAGGTTGGGAAACACTGCCCTAGCCCTTAGACCGACTAGTAGACCAGTCATTGAGACCTCCCACTGCCTAGCTTATTTTAAAAAATAGTTTTGCACAGCCATAATGAGTGTAGTTGATTGTGTATGTGTCATTCCCCATTATTCTTACTCTATCTTGTATCAGTACAAATCCAGAGATTTCATTGAACCCTCTCACCTCAGCCCTCCCTCTTCCTCTCACTCTCTCTCATTCTCTCTTTCCCTCCCACAGCCATTCATTCATTCAGACAGAGTGTGTGGAATATGATCCCTCTTGTACTCATCAGTGGGGCTTTTACTCTGGGCACTGCTTTGTGCTCCACTCAATACTCAGATTGAAATGTGGGTGTAATATACAGTGTACAGCACTCAGTTGCACCAAATGTGTTATTGAGCAGTGTTGGGTTTGTGCCCATTTGCCTTAAATTTCAGTGCATTGCTGTTATGCCAAAACCCTCCAAATATTCTGTGCCCTTGAACTTTTGTTAAGATTTGAGCTGCCATGTGCTAATAGTCAATAACTTTCCCAAATCATTTGTTTGTTTATTCATTCCAATACACAGACATGTAGACCACCCCCTACATGCAAGGATTTAGTATTGGCCATCATTGGAATATTTGACACAGTTTTTATTAACCAGTCATGAGGCCTTAATTAACTACTGTTAGTACTGTATATTATGGCACTCTTTTTGATGGCAGGTTACGATGCAAGGAGTCCAGATTTACCATATAATTATAAAATACATTATAACCAGGCCCAGATGGAATCTCAAGTCTTTTTTTCCTTCACAATTTCACAATTGGTTTTGGGAACAATCTAAAATGTATTTAAATATGGTATTTTTTAAAAGAGTACTATATGCTTGCAGATACTGTGTAGGCCTTTTTATAACCATACAGTATTTAATCTGAATTGCCACCAGAATGTGGCTTTATTTCTATCAGATGTTCCTTTACAACTGGCCGTGAGTCCCTGGAGTCATGTAAAAAACTATATTATCACTGTGTTTTTTGGATCAGCCCAAATAAATCAGTTGTTTCCCCAATGAAATGTGGGATTCCACTATGTTTATGTTCATTGAATACCAGTATGTATCTCAGAGGGTGCTCTTCCCTGTGCTGAGCTCTGGATCATTCCCCAGTTAAAGTTTTGATGTCTTGCCAGGCCCGTTGCTGATGTGAGAGCTGTTTGGCTTTACGAAATATAGATGGGAGTCCTCTTCACTTTAGCAGCTGTAATGGCTTTTTCTTTTCCACTTTTACAATCCTGCTGCATTATTCTTTGTTTCTTTTGCTGCGACCTATAGATTGAAAAGTCGTGCTACGGTTGGTGATTCATTTCAAATTAATGAATAATTTGTCTATCATTTGTTTGAAACAAGTTGGAACACGATTGGGAACCGAAACAGACAGATCTCACAGTGAAACATTAGGTTGACCTTTCTTCATGCATAATTGTCTGATAGGAGATGATGCTTGTCAGTGAGTCGGCATAATGTGGCCGATCCTTGGGGTTCTGGAACTCACAGAAACTTCCCTTGTGATCATGTTGACCGAGAATCATTTTTTGCAACTGTTCCATGTTTAAGAAATACAGGGTCTGAATGATTTTCATTGCGTTCAGTTCTGTAGCCTCAAACTTGCAATCTTTTATTGATGTGGACGGAACACAATAGTAAAATACTCTTTGACAGTGTTTGTTGCACTGTATTAATTGTGCGACAACCCCACTATTGAATCTACAGCATGATACATACAGCGCTTATGAGCCGGTTCTTTTTAGTGACTCAAAAACATACCTGGACAGGTGTAGTCCGATTCCTGAAAGAATGACTCTTATGAGCTGGTTATTTTAAGTGAATCAAAAACATACCAGGACCAGTGTAGTACGATTCCTGAACAAATTAATCTTATGAGCCGGTTCTTTTTAGTGAATCAAAAACTCACAGCTATACAAGTGTAGTCAGATTCCTGAACAAATGACTTATAAGCCAGTTTTGTAGTAAATAAAAACTATACAGCTGAAGTAGGGTATTCTGATTCTTGAATTCCTGAACGAATGACTGAATCAGCAACATACAGCTGGATCAGTGGAGTCTAATTCTGGAATGAATGACTGTTATGAGATAGTCTTGAGTGATTTAAAAACATACAGCCAGACCAGTATAGTCCCATTCCTGAATGAGTGACTCTTAGGAGCTGGTTCTTAGTGAATCAAAAATTTACAGTTGAACCAGTGTAGCTCGATTCCTGAAATAATATCTCTTTTGAGCTTGGTCTTTTTAGTGAAAAAAAACAAAACAAAAACTTTTTTTCACATCCGATTCAAAGATTCCAAATGAACTTTTATCAGTGGTATTATTTTAAATGTGTAAATGGAATATGTTACCACAATCCTGGATTTGTCCAGTTTGTGGTGTCATTGTATAATGATGATGTAATATGCAGTGTGTAAGCTGTGTGGCACATCCAGGCTAGTGCGAGTCAGTGCTTAGCGCTGCAGTAGATGTTTGCCTTTGACGTCACTGTCAGAGGGTGACTGAATGTGTAAATGTTTTGTAAAAAACTAATTTAGGCCTTTTTTCCATTGCAGCTGGATTGTTTGTTTGTATGTGTAAGGACTGTCTGTGGTCTCTGTGTGTAAATGCTTGTGCAGTGATTGAGAGGGAAACCCAGATTGTGTCCCACATGAACAATTTATTGATTGGCATATGGCATTGAGATAACGCTACTATTTCAGTTCCTTTGTTCTTCCCTTCGCACACATCTCCCTATTATTCCTTTATTCCCCAGATATTTCTCTAATTCCACTTGGTGATGGAAACAAGAACACCCAATCACTACCCTTCTTATGATTTGGGGTTTGATTTACCCCGTCCTTATAGTGATTCCACTGCACTGATTTATTGACTTTCGTTGCCGTCTGTTTTACAGTTGTTGTTCTCCTATTAAATTTTTTTTTCCTGAGCAGCAAGCTGAAAGCGTCAAGGGTAAGGAGTGCTGGTGATTGTATTGATCAACTGTGAATATCCCAATAACTACCTGAAGAGTGGCCATGTAAGTCTGCAAAAGAGGCAGCACTATACTCTTGAGAAAATACTCTCAGATTTTAAAAATGTGTAAAAACACGTTATTTCTTAAAGGAATAGATTGATGAAAAATTATAAGTTTGTCATTATTTACTAATGTTGCTCCAAACATGTGTGACTCTCTTGCTCCGTGGGACACAAGAATAATTTTTAAAAAGTCTTCAGATGGTTTATTTGTATGGGTGGGTAAAAATATTGATCTTTGAATGATCTCGATTCTTAAATCCCAAGATCGATCTTTCACTCAGTGCACAACCCTCTACTACAATGAGAGGAAATCGCTCGCATTTGCAACCAAATATTGCGCTATGTGACTAAAGTTAATATATTTGGCAACTGGCTGGTAAATGTTTGCATTTCTCTCACCAGTAATTGTGTAGTTTAGTCATGATGTGTTCAGCAGTGAGATCCTTACACAGAGTGTAAATGTTGTTCCGTGTAATGTGTGTCCAAGATGAGATCCATGCAACCCATTTGTCATTGAATACTGTCTCTTGTTTAATTCTAATCATGCATTGCACAGATGCAGAAATGCCGTTTTTTTTTGTTAAAGAGACAGTACCGGTTTTGGCACGTGTTCAACAAATCAATGTAAATACTTGTAAATAGTACAAATTATGCAATTTAACAATAAGTATATAACAATATTTATTGAATACATTTATTTGTTCATTTATAAAAAGCCAGAGTGTGACCAAAATGATGAAAAAGTAATAAAATATAATTAGTAAAATGTATATTTTCCTAATGTACCTAGTTAAAAGGTCCCCTGTATAATTAACAGCATTAGCTGGGAGAGAATTTATCTTATTTGTAAGCAAAATGGACACTATAACTGAAACAAACCCATTTAATCAAAATTAGAATCAAATCGAATCGAGAGCTTGTGAATCGAAATTGAACTGAATCTGGAAATCTGTATCAATACCCAGCCCTATTTATTTGCTGTAATGTAAGTTTATAGTGACTCTGGTCTGTCAAGCTCGAACAAAATAAACAAACAAACAACAAAATAAAATCCTATAAATCTGTATCAGTAACATCAAACCTCATTGGTTCTCATCGCATCACATGACTAAACGTACTTCATGATGTTTGCTTATGAGATGCCATGAGAACAAGTGAGGTTTGATGTTATCAATGAAGCTTTCATATTTTAAGCGCTTTATCAATATGATTTGATTTGAGAGTGAATAGACTTACGATCAGTTTGTGTGAAGAACAAAACAAAATGTATCACTTCAGAAGACTTGGAATGTAGTGCATGAGTCACATCGTTTACTTTAACTGTGCTTTTATCGTGTTTTTTTTTGTGTTTTTTTTATTTATTTTTTTAAGCTTGATAATTGTGTTCCACAGAATGAAAGTCATACTGGTTTGGAACAACATGAGTAAATGAGAGTTAATAATAATAAGATAGAATTTTCATTTCCATTGGTCGCCAAACAGATAGTCCCACCCCAAACTCACGGCATTGGTTGAACCAAAAGTTGATATGGAAACTTGCGGTGTGGAAGAATTTCGACATTAGGGAATTTCTTCTTTTTAAACTTTTTATCCACAGTCGGGGAAAATCTCCCACTTTTCAGGCTGCTTCAGGACTCTCCATTGCACGCTCAGTTGTCGACAGGAGAGCTGGCCGCAGCCCAGAGTGTTTGTGGGCTTAAAGTTAGCGGTTAGTGGCTAGCTGGGAGATGGTGGGACTCTGGCTAACAGCCTGTTCACAGGGTGACTGGAGTGCCCAATAACAGCGAGAGTCAGCTTAGGGACAGGCCTGAGTGTATACATACAGTGGCTGAAAATAAGAATATGCCACCTGCAAATGATATAATGCAATAGACTACCGTTATTTTTGTTTAGGGGCTTTTTGCATGTTTTATTAGATAGGAATTGCTACCATCTCATTAATTTGCTTCTGTTTTAAGAATACCATACTAAGTATAACATCCTCAGGCATAGTGTAATAGATGAGCCACCTGAGAGAGATCAGTGGCACAAGTTGTGGTTTTGGTCTAGATGTGGTTTCCTTGTTCTAAATTTGTCAAAATCCAAAAGCTTTCTGTTTCTTTCCAGATTTAAATTAGGCTTTTAGACCTCTCTGTATACTGTATATTCAAGATTTCCTTCCCAAGACTCTTTCTTTTTTTTTTTTGCGGTTTTCCTACAAACACACAAACACATCTCGTCCTTGCCAGAAGATTCCTCCACCCGCTTTGCCTCTGTTGTATCATCAAAGTCCAGGCGTGGAGCTCTGTGGCCCGTCATATTTTAATGCTTGTCTCCCCTACAGCAACCAGCCGCCACAATTCTGACAGCTTTGAGTCTGACAAGAGTAGACAGCCATAAACACGATGTACATACAGTCTACACGCAGTCTTCTCGCACATGTTCTGAGTGCAGTGGCGGCTTTAGGCATGGCCGACATGGGCAGCCGCCCGGGGCGGCACGGACCCCCCCTTCAGGATTGTGTTGGGGGGAGGGAGTGCTGAAGGGGCGGTTCACCCAGGGTGCCATACAAGCTAGAACCGCCACTGTCTGAGCGCATAAATGCTTGTACAGATAGAAACAAAAAGAAGAAAAACAGTGCTTATGGATGGATGGTTTATATATTATTGTTTTTACACAACACAAAGTGTTGATTGATTTGTTATTTACATAATTGTGAAGATCTGTTCAGTGATAGCACATGCACATTACCAAGATGTCTATTGGTTATTTTCATCTTGAAGGTGCAACGCTAAAATGTTTCCTGTTGGACGTTAGAACAGCTTTCAGCAGATGAAAGAAGACTATTTTATAATGCACATTTGGCTGGACAATCAAAGCTTTGTAGCCATTTTCCTCACTTTTATTTGTTGGCATAGTTATTGCGTTTTGGTTTTGTAGGGCAGTGTAGCCTTCCTCGACTTTTCAGGTCAATGACATGGTAGACACAAGAATGCACAAGTATGTACAACGGGACTGCACGCTTGCAAAGTGTTAGCCAAGTATTTACGTCTGTGTTTGCGTACTTGCATAGAGCATGTTTTTGGCCCTAAACAACTGATATACTGTATTTTCAGTGCAAACATTTTTGGATTTGATCTCAGATGAGTACCTAGTATGAATACCCAGTCTTTGCTAAACTACATACGTATACTATACATGTATTCCAAGGACTTGTTGTCTTTCAGCAGGTAAATATGATGTGCGAGGTAATGCCCACGATCAGCGAGGACACTGCGTTGAGCCAGCGTGGCTCCCAGAGCAGCGCCTCCGACCCGGACTCACACTTCGAGCAGCTGATGGTGAACATGCTGGACGAGAGGGACCGTCTGCTGGACACCCTGAGAGAGACACAAGAGAGCCTGGCCCTCGCCCAAGAACACCTGCAGGATGTCATCTACGACCGAGACTCACTGCAGCGTCAGCTCAGCTCCGCACTGCCACAGGTACAACACACACAACTACACAAACAGCGAGCTGTTAAGAAGGAAACTCGTAGTCTCTGAATATCAAAATGAAGTCTGGTCCACATTGCAAACCTAGTTTGTTGGGAGCAGTTGATTCGTCACCTTGTGAGTAATTCGAACCTTAGTTAAGTTCATATAGGTATATATGAACATGACAAGTGCATTCGGATATGCATCAAAACAGTCATCCGATTTCAAGCGAACTCTGGAACAGTTCGGTTTTGGCTGAAATACAATCCAATCCAACCCAGTGAACCAAAGAGCCAACCAATATCCCTATAACAACCACCTGAAATAAACTTCCGCCAAGCCAACCTGATTTTCATGATTATTGGTTCTATTAGCGGTTCTCGAATGCGCTTTTTTCGTTGATGTGGACAGGAAAGGTCAAGGTCAATTTATTTATATAGCACATTTAAGAACAATTAGTGTATACCAAAGTGCTGTACAAATTACCCATAAAATCCACAATAAACATTCATGTAAAAGCCAAGGAATACAGATACGTCTTCAGGCGTGATTTAAAAACAGGAAGGGAAGGGGCAGACCTAACATCCAGAGGTAACTATTCCATAGTTTAGGGCCAGCAACAGAAAAAGCACGATCCCCTTTAAACTTTAGGCGAGAGCAAGGTATTTGCAGGAGAAATTTGTCCGAGGATCTTTGGATTCTAGCGGATTGTTGATAGCTCAGAAGTTCTGACAGATAGGAAGGGGCCACACCATTTAAAGCTTTAAAAACAAATAACAAGATCTTAAAATGGATCCTATATTGCACCGGTAACCAGTGAAGAGATGCTAAAACCGGTGAAATGTTTTCCCTCTTCCTAGCACCAGTAAGCAACCTTGCAGCTGCGTTTTGAACCAACTGCAAGTGATACAGAGATCAGTGATTTAGACCCATAAACAGTGCATTGGAATAGTCAAGTCTAGATGAGATGAAGGCATGGATAACTATCTCCAGATCTTTAAATGAGAGCAGTGGTTTTAATTTGTCTATTTGCCTTAGTTGAAAAAAGCTACTCCTCACCACAGCATTTATCTGTTTTCCAAAATGTAGCTCTGAGTCAAAAATCACTCCTAGGTATTTTGCAAAAGGATGAACATTTGAAGACAGTGTATCTAGGTTCCTAGTGATATAAGAGGCAGCACCAGGGAGACCAAACACAACAACCTCAGTTTTGCTCTTATTTAATTGGAGAAAGTTTTTTGCAGTCCAGCATTTAATGTCTTCAAAGTATTTTAGAAGAACAGAGCATGAGTAAACATAACTAAGAGGAATATATAGCTGAGTATTGTTGGCATAGCAATGATATGAAATAGTAAATTTCCTCATGATAGAACCCAAAGGGAGCATAGAGAGAGAAAATAGAATGGTTCCCAATAGGGACACTTGGGGTACCCCACAAGTGAGCAATGCAGAGGAAGAGGAAGAATTTCCAATCGTAACCCGCACAGTCCTATCTGAGAGATATGATGTAAACCAATCTAAAGCAGTGCCCTGGATGCCAACCTCATCCCTTAAAAGTTTAAGAAGGATAGCGTGGTCAGCTGAATCGAATGCAGCACTGAGATCGAGTAACATTATAACTGCAGATCTACCGGAAACCATATAAAATATTAAGACCATGTTTCATGCACCAGTATTCAGCAGCACCAAGACACCACTACTGAATGTAAAGCGTGAAACATAAATTACAACAAATGTTGTCTGATTTCCAAACATATGACTCTTTTGAGTGGCTCTTGTAAGTGAATCAACAATATACAGCGCGACCAGTTTTGTCTGATTTCTGAACTTTTATGAACTGTCACTTATTAGTGAGTTAAGTTAAGCTTTATTGTCATTCAAAAAAACTTTTACTGTGTTATGTGTACGCAAGGCTCGTGAGACTTGAAACAGTTACTAACTGGTCATATGGCAGCATGCGGTTTAAGATGCACATTTTCATTTTTGAGTTTTGTTATAATAAGTGAATAATCTGAAACTTTTCAGGCAATTGAATGTTTCATAAATAATAAATACAGTTTTTAAAGAGAAGTTCACTTTTAAACTTTTTTTTATTAAACTATTTTATTTACTGGAAGCTTAGGGGGAGGTAAATCTGAAATCTGAGAACAAATGTTCGGGTATGCTCAAGGATATCTAGTTTACTTATTGAGTGAGCCATTGAGCAAATTTCACAAAAAAATTTGAAATGTGAGTGAGCAAATTTCAGCAACTAGTTCTTCCTCAAGTGCTCATTGCAAAAACTGTTCGTCCTGACTTCCGGAATTCACATAGAAGCCAACCAATCAGGAACTGGCGATATCAGTGAGCTCTTGCCATCGGTTCATCTATAAATTGAACATCGGCGAAACTTGTGTCTTTAAATCCAATAAGGATATGTGAGAACCAGAGGTGTTGTGAGAGGAGCTGATAAATATTCATTTCGCAGTTATAAGATACAGTTTTAGCTCGTTCCTTTGCTGAGTGTTTCGGTATATTTTTACCACAGCTGAGAGACTCTGAAAATATGGCCATGTCACAGCTGGCCATGTGTGATTGCAGCAGCTGAAACCGCTGATACTAAAATCTGTGTCCAAGTTGCTCCTCAGCAAACGCGTTTTTCAGTTGCACTACCATCGCCCGGAGACATAGGAAAAGTGACTGCTTATGTAATCATGCCTAAACCCAGATTAGATCAACACTCGGAGGAAAAGTGTGTCAGTAATTCTAGTCACAAGTCCTTACCGCTCTCCTTCTAGAAGTCTCTGTGGTCTTGGCAGAGGAGAAGAGGTTTTATTGTGTGGTAGTTCTCACATTCCCGCAATGAACCTTTTGGTCCTGGTAAAGATGCAGGTTTAGTTCGAAAAAATAATGAAAGAAATCATATATGCCTGTTGTCTCCATGTGAAATACGGACATTAGCATCTGCCCTCTTGACTCACGTCTCAATATTTTACTAGCCAGTGCTATATGATCGTGTGGCATGGGGGGCGTGGTCATGTGTCGGTCTGCGGGAGAGGGAGAGAGGTAAGGCTCGTCACCTGGGTCGTAATTATCTCTAACACCTGTCTCTCTCCCACTGATGATCTGGCGTGCCTTATCAGGTCTCCCTCCACCATCACTATAATGAGAGACAGGTGTTAGAGGTAATTACGACCCAGGTGACGAGCCTTACCGCTCTCCCTCTCCCGCAGACGACACATGACCACGCCCCCACATGCCACAGATCGTTTTACAAGCATTACACCGTTGAAGTGCTGGTTGATAATGTATTGATTGTCATTATGTGACAACGTTGACTGATCACTAATCACACGGCAATGGATTAAATGAGATGTTACGTCTCCTGATCTGTATCTTTCTCCCCAACGTTACACACGCACAAACTATTCCATTAATAACCATGGCAGAGCTTTATTAGCTCATGCAACATCAACTTCACTCTAATGCTTTATGAGGCTTTTTGGCGTGGTAATTCTAAAGATGTGTACCAGCAGGAATGCTATGTTATTATGAGCTGCTATAATGAAGAAAACTTGAGCGGTGTCTGCTAATGTATTTTAAACATGAATGAAATTGTCACGGTCCTGTCACTCTGTCAGTCCTGGTTTTTGTGTGACAGGACCGTGACATCATCGTCCCATGTCTGTCTTGTGTTTCGTTGTCTGTCTTTGTGTGAGCACGTGGTTTTGGTTGTATTCCCTGCCGTGCGCTCTTTGGTCTGTCTTGCTTCATGTCGGGAGTATGGTGTCTGGATCCTGACTTCCTGTCTGGTTCAGTTTCGGTCTGTGTCGGGATCCGGACACTGATGCTCCATGTTCGGTTTGTTACTGACGTGGGTGCATCGTGCTTATGTCATCTTGGCAGCATGCACTCGCATCAGTAGTTTATGTCTGGCTCTCGCAAACACGGGTGCGCCTCACGTTGCGCTTGTGTTGCGTGCCCGGGTCACGAGCTGTCTTCATGTTGTGCTGAGGTTCGGTCACTTCGGACCGGTGTCGGGTGTGTGTGTGGCTGAAATCTCGCACAAGTGTCCTGTCTTGTTTTTGTCGCCTGTTGCATGCATCGCATGTCGTTGCCTCGCGATGTATGCTCAGGTTTCGTTTGGTGTGAGAATGCGTGGCATTGCTTTGTTTGCCATTGCTACGCATTCTCTCGTCTTGTTTGTCAGTTGGCATGGGCATATATTGCCTCATTGTCTTAGTGATGTGCGCTCATGCCATTTTGTTGTCTTGTGAGAGCACGTGGCTTTGTTTTTGATTTCTCTCCCTATTTTAGCCTCCTCGTGTGTGCTGTCCAGTGCCAGTCCATCTTGTTTGTTCCCCTATGTCGGTCCTGTTTCGTACCAGCTCGGTCTGATCGGTCCTGTGCCCCGTTCTCCTCTGCCCCAGCCAGGATTGTCTGTTTCCCTTATGGGGTAGTTTATGTTTGTTTCTTCTCCCTTGTGGGAGTTTATGTTGGATTTAGCCTTTCTTTTTGTTTAAATAAATCCCCTTATTTTTAACTCTGCTTTTGGGTCCTGCCCCTAAATTCTGTGTCCAAAATAGGTTTTATTCACAGTGATTGTTCAGTGGTGGTTATAATGGGCACTTTATGCAGTTTACACTAATTGTATGTTGAATGCAGGCTTTTGTAGAGTGATAATCAAACTATCAGTTTATTTACAGCTTTGCGCAATTATAACTTTGTGTTCCCAGAGTAAAAGTTAGTTGCGCAAAGGTTAGCTTTTTACAGCTCAGGAGATGTAATAGTTTTCATTTATATTCAATTTAAATTAAATTTTTCAATGTTAAAATATTTCCTCCTGTTCCAGCTTAATATGTAGAGACAACAATAAGTAAGCCATTTGTAGGTTGATTTCCCAAAAATTGAACACTGCAACTTTGTGGCACCTTCACAACATTGCTCTGTTTGAGTTACCCGTCCGGCCCGACATAGAAACACTGACCATGCTTACAAGCACACCAGTACACTGATAACTACCAAAAATAAGCTCATTTAAAAAATCAGACAAAGCAAGAAATCTGCGTTCACATGACATTTGAAAATGTGCGTTATTCTCTGATTTTGCCATGCAAAATCGGTGTAATTGGCAAAACTCTACCCATGTCGACCAGTTTATTCTTACACTGATAAAGGAATGCTGTTTATTGCGTTTACATGACCACGCGTGTTATTGGCATAATCGGTGTAAAAACGTGCATGTAAATGTGCTCATTGTCTCAACCAATGGCATGAGTTTGGGGGTGGGACTATCTGTTTGTCCAACCAGTGAAGACGGTTGGGTGTTCAGGAAACCTGTTTGAAAACAATCATTATATATGTGATCCTGGTCTGTCAGGCTAGTGGCACACAAATTACAACATCTGGTTGAAGTATTCATTTTGTCTCATGTTTCTCCTAAAATTCCTTAGTAGAAATAAAAATAGACACAAATGAGACAATTGTTGACATGAAGTAGAGACTATAGAACTATGACACCCTGTCTACACCGGACGTGAGCACCAGGTCACATCAAAAGCAAACAGATCCCATTAAAATCAATGAAGCTGTCTACACTTGTCGTTGCAGTGCTACTCTTGCCAATAAGACAAATAAAAGGCCTAGAACGTTTGCTTCAATGCATCCAGTGGAGACAGCCTCAAGACGTTTCGGTGTGTCACATAAATGAACGCACCCGGTGTAGACAAGGTGTAAAATTAATGTGGAGAGCAAAACTCAGATAATTTGATCTTGGAAGAGTTTGATGAGAAATGTTTGATATTGAAATCTGTTTCATGTTGAAATCTCTGACTTCTGATCGCAGACTTTGGTATCTAGGCAAATCTAAGCACACTTTGAGACATTGTTTATATCTCTTGAGGGGATGTCTAGAATATTTGAGCAAAATCAGATAAGCAGGAGACATGAGCAGAAGTCTCTATTTGCTCTCCTTTCAGGGCATTTTCAGACCTGTAGCTTGTTTTAGTTTTTCTGAAATGGGCTAAAAGTGTTGCATTTTCTCCTTAGTTTGGTTCGCTTGCACAAAGCAACATTTTTAACATTTGCAAAACGGATGTCAACAAAAGACACACGTGAGCAAACTGTGGCCTTATTGGTCAGAATGTATGTTCTCTGTACCGGGATTTCACTCATACATCGATATACCGGTTAATGCCGGTAAAATTTGTCATCCGGTACAAATTTTCGAGTATTGCTTATGTCACAGTTATGCAAACTGCTGCCGAATGGTACAGAATGTGCTTTCCAATCAGAGGTTGCACTACAAATAAACATTAGTTACTTCCCTATTATTTCTGTTCTCATGGTCACAGAGCTCTCAAACATGCACTCAGTAGAGTAGAGTGAAGATAAGATGGTTCAAATTAAAACTGAAGAGGTAGTCCTACTTCATGCCTCCAAAATGGTTTTCTTTATTTATTTATTTATTTATTTTTTTATCCCCTTTTCTCCCAATTTGGAATGCCCAATTCCCACTACTTAGTAGGTTCTCGTGGTGGTGCGGTTACTCACCTCAATCCAGGTGGCGGTGGACAAGTCTCAGTTGCCTCCGCTTCTGAGACCGTCAATCCGTGCATCTTATCACGTGGCTCGCTGTGCACGACACCGTGGAGACTCGCAGCATGTGGAGGCTCATGCTACTCTCCGCGATCTGCGCACATCTTACCACACGCCCCATTGAGAGAGAGAGAACCCCTAATTGCGACCACGAGGAGGTTACCCCATGTGCCTCTACCCTCCCTAGCAACCGGGCCAATTTGGTTGCTTAGGAGACCTGGCTGGAGTCACTCAGCACACCCTGGATTCGAACTCACGACTCCAGGGGTGGTAGTCAGTGTCAATACTCGCTGAGCTACCCATGCCCCATTGGTTTCCTTTCTTGGTTTTTATCTGTCAAAAAGTTGCTAAAGCCGTCCTACCTGTGTCTGTTCTGCCAAGAGAGAGAAGCGTTCATACTAAAATTACTTCAGGTATTATTAAATAGTAGCCTTTTAAATGTGTAATTATATCTAATATAGTTGCCAGAAAGGTTTCCAGTATTAAACTGAATGCTAAATCTTTTAATTTTGAATTACAGTGACGTCTTGACCTGCAGTACTCATGGGATATCGGTTGGTTTGTTGCTCTCTTGGGTCAAATTGCTTTCGCACTACAAGCGAACTGATTCAGAGTTCAGTTGAAATCGGACAGATGTTTTGATGCGAATCTGAGTGTGATCGCCATGTTCATATATGTCTAACCGAACTAAGGGAGAAAATGCACCAGGTTCCGAAATAAATGTTTCAAATGAGCCAGGTGTGAAAACGCCCTTAATCTTATCGCTATCTTGGAGAAACAAGGGAGAAATGATGAGATCTTGAGGGGGCATTTTGAATTAAGGGTGGGCAATGGGTTCTCTTGTTTTGCTCTCCAACTAGGGAAGGTTGGGGCTTGGTTGTTTCGCAGTCAACCGAGGCATTAACGTGTCTGGGGGGTACATGGTTAATCTGGGGCCAATGGCCATGTCTCATGGGTGATTTTTCTATCCTGTGGCTTGTCCTGATTTTGTTGCTGTAAGCAGGTTGTCTGAATCAGGTCTACGGCTTGCAGACATGTGGAACGTTTCTGAAACAACGCTCTGACCTCCTTTAGGGTTTGACAACATCTGAGCTTTGGACACGTGGTTTTGACTGCGTTAAATCTGGGCTCTGATGAGCAGGGAGATGAAATAGGCTGAATTATCGCTGCAGGGTGAACTCGTCTGTGGAAGAAGAGCAGTAGAGACAGGGAGGGGGGAGGAAGTAGATTGAAGGTGGAGTGATGCGGATAGGAAGTGGCCTGGTTTCGCCACTTGTTTGCAGCGATTGTTTTTTTTAATATAAAGCTGATTCTTAAACTCTTTCTTTCTATTCTTCTCTCTCTGTCATACATCAAATTCAAATCTGAAAATTCTCTCATCACAAAACTTGTCAATATGCGTCAGTCAAAGCTGAGTGGTGACCTTTCCTGCGTTCTTGCGACAATTTGTGCACATTTCTGTTCACGTTTTGAAGTCAAAACAGTAGGAAAACTTGACGATTTCAAAATCTCACGTAAACGCGGTTTTATTGCATTGTAGGTTTTTTATAACGAGTGACCATTTTTTCACAATTATCAACAGATTGTTTTACATGTGAAAACACTTATTCTTGTACATATCATAAACTGATGCTTAATGTTCAAGCATCAGCAATAGTAATAGTGATGCTTGACTTAGCAAATTCTACTAACAAGCCTTTTACTGTTATGCCAAGGGGCAGCACACAGGTTAAACTTTATACTAGCAAGGAGTGCAAGTGTTTTAATGGGGGTCACTTTTTACGGTTTTATTTCGCCAGTGAGAAGTCTTAATTTTTACAACTTTTACAACACCTCTTAAGTTCAAGTCATTTATAATGAGTATTAAAGGAATATTCTGGGTTCAATACAAGTTAAGCTCAATCAACAGCATTTGTGGCATAATATTGATTACCACAAAATTAATTTTGACTTGCCCCTCCTTTAAAATAAGCAAAAATCTGTGTTGCAGTGAGGCACTTACAGTAAAAGTGAATGGAGCCAATCTGTAAACGTTAAAATACTCACTTTTTCAAAAGTACGGCCATAAGACATAAACAATATGCGTGTTAATATGATTTTAGTGTGATAAAATCGCTTGCTAATCCTTTCTGTGTAAAGGTATATTCAGTTTTACAACTTCGTTGCCATGACGATATAATGTCAACAAACCTGTTATGACAGTTGTTGTGGTTTTGGTTGTTTCTTCTTTTGTCGTTTGTAGGTCTGATTGGTGATTGGGGCATGAATTGAGCGCACCTGAATCTCTTCATGGCACCTTATTTAAGCAACTTGCAGTTGTGAAGTGATGCTGCCACTAAGCTGTTGCTTAGTCAGTTTGCCAGACCCATGCTCCAGTTTCTGAGAACATTTTTTCATTTATGTATTTGTTTTGGAGTCATTACTGACTAACATTATTGGTTACGGATATTTTTGATTATGTGGTTTCATTTATCCTTGTTGTAATAAATTATTTTTGAATTCATTTTGCCGTGTCGTCTCCCTTTAATGTCACATCTTTGAGCCAGGTGTGACAAACCCTAAAACCGTAAAATGACTGTAAAAATGATCATTTAAACAAGTTTACAGCTCAAATAATAGACAGATTTTAACAGAAGAATTAATGCAAGTGCTTTTATAAAATTATAAGCTTCACATTTCTGTTTAAACCCTCCAAAAATTGTCCACGTTCACTTCCATTGTAAGTGCCTCACTGTAACAGATTTTTGCTTTTTTTGAAGAAAAAAAGGGATGAGTCAAAATATATTTTTGTGGGGGCCTGGGTAGCTCAGTGGTAAAATACACTGGCTACCACCCCTGGAGTTCGCTAGCTCACTAGATCGAATCCCTGAGTGACTCCAGCCAGGTCTCCTAAGTAACCAAATTGGCCGGGTTGCTAGGGAGGGTAGAGTCACATGGGGTAACCTCCTCGTGGTCGCTATAATGTGGTTCGTTCTCGGTGGGGCACGTGGTGAGTTGAGCGTGGTTGCCGCAGTGGATGGCGTGAAGCCTCCACACGCGCTGTCTCCGTGGCAATGCACTCAACAAGCCACGTGATAAGATGCACGGGTTGACGGTCTCAGACATGGAGGCAACTGGGATTCATCCTCCGCCACCCGGATTGAGGCGAGTCACTACGCGACCACGTGGACTTAAAAGCACATTGGGAATTGGGCATTCCAAATTGGGAGAGAAAAAAAAAAACATTTTTGTGGTAATCAACATTATGCCACTAATGCTGTTGATTGAGAATATTTGCAAATACTTTAGGTATTTGACTAGAACAGAATCGGTACCATTGATTTTCTCCTCCAAGTAACTTTCATCACAAGTCACGTCATGAGATCAGGCTTCAAACATTCTTTCCCATTCCAAAGAGATCTATTCCAACTAAGCTGCAAAAATGGAGTTTATGTGTATATGACGACAACAACAGCTATTCTGTGTTCAAACACTTGGCCCGTTCAGTCACTGTGAGGTAATAAGGAGGAAGTTACATTGAAGTTTTGAAGGCACAGGAGCTGAAACAGCCTGTTTAATAGACCTTATTCATAGTAGCGCCATATTTGATTATTGACAGAAATGAAAGTGGGGCTGTGAGGGTTAGACTTACAGTCTCGTCAATGGCATGCACTGTATAAAGCCCTACAAAGGTCCTAGATCACATCTAATTTGTACAACTTGTGCTTTCTGGAGTTTGTTGCCTAATGATTTTTTTTTATTTATTTATTTTTTTAATAAAGATGTGTCTTTCAATGTTTTGTCAATGGAATGATCCAAAACATTTTAAACAACAGCACAACCCATTAGAGAGATTGCAAGTGTATCCCTCACAGCCTTGTTTTTTATCCCCGTCAAAAATCTAATATTGCTCTTATTAATATTCTAAGGATCAGACAAAGGGGGGAAATTTGTCATGTAAAACTACATAATGAGCTCTTTAAAGGAATAGTTCACCAAACAATGAAAATTGTCTCATTATTTACTCATGCTCATGCCATCCCAAATGTGTATGACTTTCTTTCTTCTGCAGAACACAAATGAAGATTTTTAGGAGAATATCTCAATTCTGTAGGTCTATACAATTCAAGTGAATGGTGACCAGAACTTTGAAGCTCCAAAAAGCACAAAGGCAGCATAAAAGTAATCCATATGTCTCCAGTGGTTTAATCCATATCTTCAGAAGTGATATGAGAAACAGATCAACATTTAAGTCCTTTTTTACTATAAATCTTGCCATTGCAGTCTCTAGGCACAATCATGATTTCAAGCACGATTACACTTCCTAGTGCTTGATGCATGCGCAGAGCGCTAGATGGCACTAGGAAGTGTAATCGAGCTTGAAATCATGATCGGCAAGGAGACTGCTGATGTCAAGATTTGTAGTGAAGAAGTAGTTACATTTTGGTCAGTTCTCACCCAAAACCGATTGGATCACTTCAGAAGACATCGGTTAAACCACTGGAGATTACTTTTATGATGCCTTTACAGTATGTCCTTTTTGGAGCTTCAAAGTTTTAGTCACTTTTGTATGGACCTACAGAGCTGAAATATTCTTCTAAAAATCTTCATTTTTTGTTCTGCAGAAGAAAGTAAGTCATCTTGGATAGCATGAGGGTGAGTAAATGATGAGAGTATTTTCATTTTTTAGGTGGGAACTTTTCCTTTAAGAGTCTAGTTTCACCTGTTCTAATGTCCTGTGTTGCTCTTTCATTTTGTCTTCTAAATCGCAGACTTACGTTGTCTGTGTATGTTGAGTTCTGCTTGCGCATCAGTGCAAATTGTGTGCTCGCATGAATGCCACAGTTTGAGTCTGGGTCAGCAAGTTTTAGGAAGAAAAACAGAGAGAGAGAAAGGAAGGACAATGTCTGCCTCATTCGGAGGATCCAGGTGCACTTGTCAAGACCTAACAATGCCCACCAAGACAAACAGCATTGAATTCACACGCTCACTGTTGTTCGTTCATTCATTCGTTCTATCACCTTTTGTGCACCACAGTAGAATGAAAGTCATACAGGTTTTTAAGACTATTCTGTTTTCAGACGTTAATCCAAGAACACATCCTACTTGCAAATATCAGGGTCACCATGTTTATACACACCTGTTGTACCAATCAAAGCCAAGATTGGATTATTAAATACCTTCATCCCAAATGTAAACTCCATTAATACTGTACCAGTGCCATATACTTTGTAACATAAAACTATAGATCCACTAGAGCACAGGTCCATCTGCTCACTGTAGAACCGGAACCAGTTATTGATCAGTCTCACAGATGTTGTAATGAAGGCAGAGATTTTACTAGATTTCCCTACAGCGACTCATCATGCTGCACCAAGTCTGTTTAGCTGTGAGTTGGAGCAGAATTGCCTGAAAGGATTTCACTCTTTGCAAATGACCATGTTGGCTTGAATGCATAATGTTGATGGCGCTTATTGATATTTGCCTTGTGCAGAAATGCCAGCCGATGTGCTGAATGCTAATCTGGTTCAAGAGAAGAATGCATATGATAAATACATGTTTGGTTTCCCTTTAAGGCAACATGAGACTGTGTTCGCAACCCCGTTATATCCGTAAAGTAACATATTTTTGAGTAAAACAGCATATTCAACACTTTAAACCCTAACAAGTTGAGTTTACTCAAAAAAAAAAAAAAAAAAAAAAAATAGAGTGAACTTGTTTCTTACAGTCCAATCAGTGAGCGGGATTGCGTGGTCATGGAATGTGCCATTACAATACGGGGAGCTGTGATTGTTGTGCTGTGTGGAAAATCAGATGATTAAATGGCTAAAAAAAAAAACAACAACTGAAGGGTAAGAAATTCATAAATCCATTTTTCTTATCTTCTTTCCCCATGTCCCTCCTTATATCTGTCTGATTCTTTCTCTTTGCTCAGGGCTGATGCAGTCAGCTGGTTTCCTCCATGGCAGCGCATGATTTGTCTAGGATCATTAGTTATTGTTTGTGCCCTATTTCACTTGACCCCTAGGCTACATGAACGACTGACGTGTTGAGTGAGATACAAATACAGAGAGTTTGAAGGAAAAACGAACAACATGCTCAGTTTTTGTTTTAATGTACATCACAAATTAATTCACACAGTTCTGAAATTATTGTTTCCTACATTTAGGGATTGGATAATATGTTGAATTTTGAAATATTGCAGACCAACATAAGTGACGAACCATATCGAGGCAAAATTCGATATTTCTAAATTTGCAACAACGTTTTCTGTCCACGTGATCATAAATGAAATAACACGTCAAAATCAAAATCTCTCTGTTGATTTTTTTTATACACTATTTACAGGGTTTGCACAATGTCCTTGTAGTGTTTAAAGTGCTTGAATTTAGCTTTTAGAAATATAAGTACTGGAATACCTGGAAAATCGACTTGTTTCGCTGAAAAGTACTTGAAAGTATACCGGAACATTTCTTCAGTGCGATGTGTCCATCAAAGATGAGACACACTCTCCACTTTCATTAACTAATGTTTCTTTTAGTTTCATTTTTGTTCTTTACTGTCAGTTTTTGATCAAAAAGTAAAAAGAAACATTAATTTTAATCACGCAAAGCACGGATGCAATAAAGAAACTGTCGTTTAAGTGCTTAACTGAAACACTTCTGTACAAGACACTTGTTGAAATTCCGCCATTTTTTTAGTTTTTTTTTCTCCACTTTTCTCCCATATTTGGAATTCCCAATGCGCTCCAGGTCCTCGTGGTGGCGTAGTGACTCACCTCAATCCGGGTGGTGGAGGACGAATCTCAGTTACCTCCGCGTCTGAGACCGTCAACCCACACATCTTATCACGTGGCTTGTGGAACATGTTACCGCGGAGACGTAGCGCGTGTGGAGGCTTCACACTATTCTCCGCGTCAACCACGCACAACTCACCACTGAGAGCGAGAACCACATTATAGCGACCACGAGGAGGTTACCCCATGTGAATCTACCCTCCCTAGCAACCGGGCCAATTTGGTTGCTTAAGAGACCTGGCTGGATTCACTCAGCACGTCCTGGATTGGAACATGTGACTCCAGGGGTGGTAGTCAGCGTCAATACTCGCTAAGCTACTCGGACCCCCCGAAAAACTGCCATTCTTGAAGAGATAGTATGTTAGCAATTGTTATACAAATGAATATAAACTCAATAAAAGTATTTATAAAAAACACGTAAAATCTTTATCTTAAAATTTTACATGCCTGATCCAAACCTTATTTGAAGGTGGTTTGGAATCCGATTAAAATCAGATTTTTGTTAATGCGTCCCAGTCTGATCTGTCAGATCAGATTTCATGTGTTTTTTTCGTCATTTGTTGAGCGCAATGGGTTGTTACATCAGTTGTTGCAACAAAGACGTATACTGCGTTCTAAAAGGCATAAATGATGCCTTCACTGGGCACTTCGAAGGGAAAACAATAATGGTCCATGCTGTTTGATCTTTACAAGAGAACTTTCAATATAACATGACTTAAGTGAGTTCAGAATCACTGTTTTATTACTTTAATCCCTCCAAGAGTATAATGTAAAATCTATGAGGGAAATATGGCATAGCGATGTTCACTTCTGAATGGGACACACCCATATGTCATATATATGTAACTGGGCAGCCAAAGCAATGCAAACCTCTTTAAAATAATACAGACATTGACTTTACCCACCCAAAGAGATGCACTACAGTGCAGTAACCCACACTGGTACAATTTTGCATCATTATGACAACCAATGTGAACGTGCTAGCAAAAGTGACTGTAGTCTGAACAGAAAAAATCAGATCTGTCCACATATAACCTGCAGTTTGGACAGTCAGTTTAAAAAATTGGATTTGAGAAAAAAAATCAGATTTTACCTGCAGTGCAAACAAAGATTTAGAGAACTTTATTTTTTTCTCCCCTTTTTCTCCCCAATTTGGCATGCCAATTCCCAATGCGCTGTAAGTCCTCGTGGAGGCATAGTGACTTTCCTCAATCCGGGTGGTGGAGGACGAATCTCAACTGCCTCCGCATCTGAGACCGTGAACCCACGCATCTTATCAAGTGGCTTGTTGAGTGCGTTACCACGGAGACATAGCGCGTGTGGAGTCTTCACACCATCCACCACGGCATCCATGCACAACTCACCACGCGCCCCACTGAGAGCGAACCACATTATAGCGACCACGAGGAGGTTACCCTGTGTGACTCTACCCTCCCTCGCAACCAGACCAATTTGGTTGCTTAGGAGACCTGACTGGAGTCACTCAGCATGCCCGAACTTGCTAACTCCAGGGGTGGTAGTCAGCGTCTTTACTCACTGAGCTACCCAGGCCCCCCACCTTAGAGAACTTTATTGTGCATTTTGCTCAATCGTTTTTAAAAACAAAAAACACAAATGGTCATACTTTGTCATTTAATTGTAGTTGATTCAAATCGAGATTATATCAAATTGTGACCCTAATGTCTTACATCGAAGCAAACCGTGAGAACCATTTCATCCCATCCCTACCTACATACTGATTTCTTAGCACTGATGGGCTTATTTTCCCTGGAAAAATGCTTTATGAAACCTCTTCTTTTGTAGTTCTTTCTTTTAAAGCTCTACTTTTATATTAATGCAGTAAAGAGCTCTGCTTCGTGCACTCTGTCTTCTACTACACGCATATTGACAACGTTTATTAAAATAGAAGCTTAGGCAGGGACCAAAATAGATAACATCTCCACTCCCTACTTCATTCTGTTATCATCAGTCAGCTACACATATGAATGATTGTAAGGTACGATGGGAAGGGGTTGGCCACGTCCCACGGGTGTTCATCAAGGTGTGATTGATAGGGGCTGGATGGAACTAAAGCTTTGAACAGAGAAGGTAGCGGAGGATGTATGCACAGTCCTCTGGGGAGATGGTTCTTCATCATACATGCACTTCCACGTTCAGGAAAAGGGTGGATAATACTTATGTAATGAAGCACAATTACTCAAGTACTTCACTCTCCTGTACCCGAGTGAGTAGGTCAATACGTCCATTGGTTCATCAGAAACTGATTTGACTAATACGTTAGGTTATATTGTAGCATATCACATTAGGTCATACCTTTTATAAAAGCATTAGTAAGCATTTGAGGGGTGACATTGTGTGGTTTTTAGTTGATTATGCACCATCTAAGAACAGAATCTACAGTTGTTAGCTACTGATTGGCTCCTCTCGGTGACAGTGTCAGTGACAGTGTTACACCCTTAACCAGCATGACTCACTGCTGAGGCGAGGTTCAGTATTAATGAGTCTGAAATAAAGTGTTTTAATAAAGCATTTCAGGTGTATAACCAGATGCCTGTACCAGCTGAACAGTAAATGAGGTTGGCTGTCTTGTTGTTATTAAATTTAGTATCCATTTAGCTACTTAGAAGTGTCAGGAAATCTTATCTTCTCAGCAGAGCCCCAAATCCTGAAGTCATATCTACTGACAGAATGCTCTAGCATGGAGCTACATTCTCTGTCCTTCTAACAGGATTAAAACTCCCAATAGATGTTGTAACCCAGAAGGCCATATGTGTGTTTTTACATTCTTCTTTTGCTATTCATAGTCTATTAATAGTTAAATAACTATTTATAGCATAGTAGTAACAACTTCTATCAAATTTGATTTAGAATATGTTGTGAGAGTGGCTAATGCTCCAAGATTAATTAAACTAACTCATTAACAACTTAAACCCCTTTCTTTGACTTAATTGGGCAATATTTTGTTAAAGTAATGGTCATTTATGAGATGCAGGCCATAACGTTAACATTTGATCAGTCCCAGAGTGCTGCCAAACCAATCAGCCATGTCCGGTCTATGAATAGCACAGAATTACTGATTCACAGACGTAGAATGGGAGCTGATGTTTTGTGCATGCAGCTGGCCGTTAATGGATACCTTTTAACTTCTGACTGCCTAACTTGAGTGCCATAAATAGATGATGATGTCATAGACACTCTGCTTGGAATGCTTAGGTAACAACAGGATACTCAAATGGGTCAGATTCTCAGCTGCACATTTCCTAGTCAAAAGGCCATCTGCATTTAAATACAGCTGCCCTTGCTGACCGTTTGGCACCGTTAAGCCTAACATCAGGAGTGTTATGTGATTTACAAAGCCATAAAACCACAGTGGTAAGTTTAAAGTTGGATTTCTTTGTCTATTGTACCAGTCCGCTTGAGCTAGGATCAATAGACAGTAGATTGTAAGAATTTCTCTGTCACTACAATCATCCAGAAGGCCTTATACTGTCTTTCAAACATGCACAGGCTCCAAAGTGAAATGTTCAAATTTTGCCCTATATTCAGTGTCTCCCGAAGCAAGATGTATAATTAATGCTGGCTAAGGCGAGCATCTTTATTTCTATTTTTCTAAACCCCTAACCCCAAAGGGGGTCACACACTGGACTCTTTGTCGGACGACACAGCGCATTCATAAATGTGGCCAGCTAAAACTCTGAAGGCTGCTCAAAATTCTGCAGTGCCGTTGGGCGCAACTTGCATAGTTTTCCATTAAAGTTGACCCAAATCATTATCAGAGGACATGGATTTTTCAAATAGCATACACAATGTATTTTCAGCTACACGTGTGTCTTTTTGTGGTTTGCCAGCTTGAATGAAACCTAATCAAGGCTGCATACAGAGGGGGGCCTGGGTGGCTCAGCGAGTAAAGACGCTGACTACCACACCTGGAGTCGCAAGTTCGAATTGAGGGCGTGCTGAGTGACTCCAGTCAGGTCTCCTAAGCAACCAAATTGGCCCAGTTGCTAGAGTGGGTAGAGTCACGTTGGGTTAACCTCCTCGTGGTCGCTATAATGTGGCAAATATATAAAATGGCCAAATAATTTAATGGACTTAAATTGCAATAAGGACTTGAACCAAATTGGGACCAGAATATCATAGAGAAAGATGGACTCTTCTGAGTCGGGCTTGTAAGCTTCTACCTAGCAACCACCTAGAATACCTTAGCAACCACCAAACAACACCTGAACAATCACATAGCAACATACTTAAAACCATTCAAAACACCTTAGCAACTGCACACACTTTGTAAAAAATCCTGTGAAAGATCCAGAAATAATTATAGCCACAGAATGTAGAAGGGTTGGCACTTCTAAGAACATGTAAAGTATAATTTGCTTTCATCACCGTTTTCACATAAATATGGAAAATTTATGTCCGAGACATCGGTATGATGTCTTTCAAGGTAGCAAGATGAGGTGAAATACGACTGAAATTGCCATATGGCCTTGCACGATTACTTAACTGCAAAAAGCTAGAATCACAAAGCTTGTCAAAATGATCCCTTCCTAAATGTTGGATATAGATGCAGAAAGCTTGAAGTACATCACGGATCAAAGCAATAGTCAGTGATCTGGTAAAAGAATGGGTGGTGGATGTTTGATTTTCTCATTGATATCAATATGATTGCATCCGTAACTGTCAAGTCCATAACGCGTTATTATATTTAAAGTAAAGAAGGGGGAGCATTTATTCATCATACTTGACATTAACATAAGTTAGCATTATACACAAAGTATCAACTTATTTGAATGAATATTGTTTGAGTGATATCAACTTTTCTAACCTTTAATATGTTACGGGTGTGATAGCACTGAAATGTGGAAACATAATAAATAAGGCTCTTTTAATTTCAAAAAGAAGCGCTGTTATGACAACGTTAGTGTATTCCTCAGACATGTCCTTGTTTTTCTGGAAAATAATTATTGTTAACAAAGAGTCCTTTGATGCCTCTTTTGCAACCATGAACTATTATTGAAAATGTTTTTTTAGAAATGGTGCACCCCTTATAGGAGCTGGATAAACAATGCAATTTCCTAAAAAAATGAATTATAGCACTATAATACAGAAAAATATAAACCTAAATGGATCATTTAAAAGGGATTTTGTTCCTTTGCTTAAAACTATATTTCTCCACGGTTTGGTTGGCGTGTCCGTTGAAGGCCCATGTGCTAAACTATTTTGATTCTATACTTTAACAACTCCAAATCAAAGTTTGTAATGTTGTGATTCACCTTGGAGCCGGTTGGTTTGTTTAATTCCTTTGAACTCTTTTATGAAGGATTTTATCAAATCCCTACAGAAAAAATGAATGAGAAAAATACTTCTGGAACCAAGATGGCTGGCGGACACTGTAGGACTCTTTACGAGATTATTAATGATATGAGTTAAGACTAGATGGTTTCTTTTCTTTTTCTCCTGTTCTATAAGCACTGATATTAGAAAGAGCTGGATGGGTGAAAACCAAGATGGCAGCTTCATCACACTGTTGTTATTCATCCCCTCTGTTTGAGAAGCAACACTAAAAAAGGCATCCGATCTAGCATGCTGATTGACTCCCTAATACCTTCTCTGGGACTTTTCCTGAATAATTCATACATGGACTGTCCCTGATCACAGCAAGGGGCCTGACTCCAGATAGTTGTGAGGAGTACTTAGGGCAGATAGTTAGCATTCACGTCTTTGGCTACTGTTATTGTCTCTCCTTGTTTCTCTCTTTCTCTCTGTGCCCCTGTGTTGCGATAATTACAGCATAGCTTTCCTCATTGCCAGGACTTCTGCCCACCCACAGCTGGCGCAGCTGTTAGGTTCGTTCATGCAACGCCATCCGCCTGCAGCCCACCACTGCTCCGGTCAGGGTAATCAGTGCACAGGTACTCCACTGCGCCAGGCAAACGCTGCCACCCCTCCAGCTGCAGACCCCTGCCTAATCATTATACCTGTAACTTTTAAAAATGACCTCTGTGAGGGGCTGATTGTAATTCCCCGGCTGGTGTACATGTGGCGTACAGGAGCGCATTAACTTTCATTGTGTCTTTGTTTTAAACAGACACTAGTTACTGATTGATTCAAATGTATAACATCAGATGCGGAGAGTTGTTTTATGAAACTCTACCTTCTGTCTCATTGAATTTACCAACTTCTTCCTTAACAAATCTAAATAATGTGATTTGTTAGTGATAGTGATTTTGTGAATGTTTTTGCCAGCAGCTGTGTTCACAGATGCATGGCAGAGGAGACTGACAGGAAGAGAGACGGATGAATAGAGCGAGAGAGAGAAGCAGGGCGGAGATACAGCAGGGGGATTCCTTTTGGTGAAATAAATATGCAGCAACGTCCCACTAAAAAGGATGATTCTCAGCAAACCTGTCAAGAAAATGTCCTGGTCCTATTTTACTTCAAAATCTAAGGAAACAAATGAGAAATTATATTTAGCATATAGAAAATGAAGCCTAACAAAGCCATTACTTGAATACACAGATGAGTTCAGTTATTTTCATTTTTTTTTTTTTTTTTCTGGGGTTTAACCATGTGGTTTACCTGTCCGGAGATGGTAAAATAAATAAATAAAAGCTGAATAAAAGTCTAATTAAAAGATGACATTCTTGAAAAAAGAAATGTTTGAATGAGTAGTGTAAAATATCTTTTTTTTTTTTATTATTTCTTCTTTTGTTTTGTTTTTGATTTTCTCCCCAATTTGGAAAGCCCAGTTCCCAATGCGCTCCAAGTCCTCGTGGTGGTGTAGTGACATGCCTTACTCCGGGTGGCGGATGACGAATCTCAGCTGCCTCCGCATCTGAGACAGTCAGTCCATGCATCTTATCACGTGGCTTGTTGAGCGTGTTACCGTGGAGACATAGCGCGTGTGGAGGCTTCGCCATCCACCGCGGCATCCACACACAACTCACCACGTGCCCCACCGAGAGTGAGAACCACACATTATAGCGACCACGAGGAGGTTACCCCATGTGACTCTACCCTCCCTAGCAACCGGGCCAATTTGGTTGCTTAGGAGACCTGGCAGGAGTCACTCAGCACGCCCTGGATTCGAACTCGCGACTCCAGGGATGGTAGTCAGTGTCGGTACCCGCTGAGCTACCCAGGCCCCCTTTTTTAATTATTTTTTTAAGAAATAAGCATTCAAATGTTAAAATGATAGTAATATTTGAAGTTTTTTTTTTTTATTAACAATGACAATTAAGTGTCCTGAAAATAATGTCACTATGCAAAAAATGTTAATGGTCCTACTCTAACTGCAAAAATATAATTTCATTAATTTCATATCTAGTGTGTATACATGTATGTATGTATGTATATATATTCATTTTCGTAATCGCCATTTCATTAGTCGTCATTTCTGTAATTGCCATTTAAGTAATCATTTTATTTCAGTAATCATCGTTTCTGTAATCCCCTTTTCAGTGATCATCATTTGAGTAATCATCATTTCCGTAATCCCCTTTTCAGTGATCATCATTTGAGTAATCATCATTTCCATAATCCCCTTTTCAGCGATCATCATTTGAGTGATCATCATTTCCGTAATCCCCTTTTCAGTGATCATCATTTGAGTAATCATCATTTCCGTTATCCCCTTTTCAGTGATCATCATTTGAGTAATCATCGTTTCCGTAATCCCCTTTTCAGTGATCATCATTTGAGTAATCATCGTTTCCGTAATCCCCTTTTCAGTGATCATCATTTGAGTAATCATCGTTTCCGTAATCCCCTTTTCAGTGATCATCATTTGAGTAATCATCGTTTCCGTAATCCCCTTTTCAGTGATCATCATTTGAGTAATCATCATTTCCGTAATCCCCTTTTCAGTGATCATCATTTGAGTAATCATCATTTCCATAATCCCCTTTTCAGCGATCATCATTTGAGTGATCATCATTTCCATAATCCTCTTTTCAGTGATCATCATTTGATTAATCATCATTTCTGTAATCCCCTTTTCAGTGATCATTTGAGTAATTATCATTTCCGTAATCCCCTTTTCAGTGATCATCATTTGAGTAATCATCATTTCCGTTATCCCCTTTTCAGTGATCATCATTTGAGTAATCATCATTTCCGTAATCCCCTTTTCAGTGATCATCATTTGAGTAATCATCATTTCCATTATCCCCTTTTCAGTGATCATCATTTGAGTAATCATCGTTTCCGTAATCCCCTTTTCAGTGATCATCATTTGAGTAGTCATCGTTTCCGTAATCCCCTTTTCAGTGATCATCATTTGAGTAATCATCGTTTCCGTAATCCCCTTTTCAGTGATCATCCTTTGAGTAATCATCGTTTCCGTAATCCCCTTTTCAGTGATCATCATTTGAGTAATCATCATTTCCATAATCCCCTTTTCAGTGATCATCATTTGAGTAATCATCATTTCCATAATCCTCTTTTCAGTGATCATCATTTGAGTAATCATAATTTCTCGCAACCCTTTTGCCTGCCATCTTGGATGATTTTTTGTTGTTTTTTTAAACTTTTTTTTTTGTCAACTGTTTGGAACAGTCTTCGGATCAGAAGCATACCTATGATGCCTTAAAATGCTATCTACGTAGTCAGCTAGTTTTCGAATAGAGCTGCTACTTTATATAGAGGCACGTCCCCTCTTCTCCTGACCCATGAACCATGATAACAGATGCCAGTTTTCAAAATGTAGTCAGTGGAACATTTAATTAAACAAGCGAGCAAAAGCAACATTCAAAGGAACTAATTTAAACTTTGTAAGTTTGAAAGCAGCATGACAAATCAAGGTGTCATAATTCCTCAGGTTTCTCAGAAGGTTCCTATGGTGGGTATTATGAGACATACCATTAATGGTAATAATTTTGCCTTAGTATTGAATAAGGCACTCAATAGAGAGAGGACTGAAGTGAAAACTGTGAATGTGTGTGTGCGTAAGCTCTGCAGTCATTTAACAGGGGTGGGCTGTAATGACGGCAACAGGGACATCTCGAGGGTCACACCCACAGCAATGAGATCATCACAGTTTCTAAATTTGGAGGTTAATCATTGTTTGTCTCTGCAGATTCTTCTTTATACAGTGTATGTGTTATCTTGGAGGGTTGGGTTAGAGTGAATACTGTCTCTGTTCATGGAGCCCACCCTCTAATTAGCAAGTCAAAAAGCATCCAAAGATATCTCTTGTATCTCTCTTAGGGTGGGAACTGTGAATTCTCTTTCCTGTGCTGTCGTAATTTGACCTTTAAACCAGTGGGTTCTAAATGCAGCTAATTCTCACATCCAATAAGTTTTGTTTCAGTTCCTAAAGCTCAGCTGGTAGATCATGACTCTTGCAAGACCAATATCATGGGTTTGATTCCCAGGGAACATATACTGATAAAATGTGTATACCTAGAATCAGGGCCCAAAATTAACATTCACAAATGCAAGTGAAATTTGGCTTTGAGTAAATAAATCGTGGTTACTGGTCATTTTATTTATCTGGCATCAACGTGAGTAGATCAAATCAAAGAGATACAAACTATATGCTAAGTTCAGAAAAGTATCAAAACAATCTAAAAACTATTTTACACAACAATTAGTTCCAGTCATTGAATCTGATTTTGCTGAGCGGCATTCCAAGGGGACGCTTCACTATCACTTCACTTCTGCATGTTCGAGACTTTCCAAATAGTGGTGGGGATTTTGATTTATCATTCATTTTGATTTCATTCACTGATTCGTCCAGTAACCATTTCTGGAGATTGCATATTAACACCAGTAGGTGGCGACAAATGAGCGTCAATCATTGACTCATTTGATTTGATAAAAAAAACTTGAACGCATTGTTCTCGTTCACTTAAAAGATTAATATTTCTTCTATCGTAATACTGTATTACCCCAGAACTTTGCGGAGACACATTTCTGCCATTATACCACCAAAAAAAAAATATGAGGAACAAAATCTTCACTCATACTGATATTTTCAATCCACGCTTTTTTGTGATAGGTGGCATTTGAAGAGAGGCTGTTTATATGATGCAGTGAAAGACAATGACCTCCTCCGTTTGCTGCAAATAGGGGAAAACTAAATAATTCGTCATAGGGACAAATTGACAGATTGTCAGGTGTGAAAAAAGAACATTTTGGAGCCTGCCTCGAATGCACTCCAAGTCGCTTTTGATTAAAGCGTCTACCAAATGAATGAATGTAAGTGCAAATGTATAAATGTAGTCTGGCAGTGAGCATTGTTGACAGCGGAGTCGTTGTGTATGTCATTGTGATACACACACATGAATATACGCAGAAGAAAAATTTAAATAAAGTCATCCAAGAGGAAACAGGAATATGAACAGTGTGCATGTGTGTGTGTGTGTGTGTGTGTGTGTGATGGTCAGAACAGAGCCTAAAGCATTCTGAAGCATTTACAGAGGAATGACACAGCTGTTTGACTGACAACTGCAGCTAATGCAAGAGTATGTCCACAGCCACCAACAGTCCCACATAGACAAAAGAGTCCATAAAATGGTTTGACTAGCACATTTTTCTTTTCTGTTTTGATGTATTTCCTTTTAAAACAGGAAGTTGGTGTAGGGCACATTGAAGGCAAAAGCATTTAGTTCACATCATAAACAGGTACCTAAGGCAGGTGTCATTGTTATTATTGCTCATACATTGTGTTAGGAGTTTGTTTAAACCCCTAATCCTAAAATGTATTAAATTTAACTCGTCTCACTGGTTTGTGCTACGGACATGAATAATACCGCAAATTGTGCAGCTTGTTGAGGAGAGGTCAAATCCCATAGATTTGCACTGTGGGAGGCGATATCTTGATTTGGGTGTGGTCTATATTGAGTGGTTCTATGTAAGGAACCACCCAGTGATCTAGCAATGCACAACTCACATTTTCTAGATATAAATCTTTGTTTGCTACTTCAGTGGCAGGTGGTATTAGAGGGATAGACATTTTATTGGAGAACATTTTTTATATGTCCATGCAAATAAGATGTCATCATTATTTTTTGTCCATTGGTCCAGTGTTTTTTGATCGCCTGGATGAAAATGTTTTGATTTTGATGTCCTGGGGTCTTTAACCAGGGGATTTCCTGGGTCAAAAATGGTCTTCGGTGGTGGCTGACCTATACGGTCCATACATGCGAAGTTGGTTTATTGCGTAATTGCAATTAATTCATTTAAAACGTAATTATGTAGTTGCATATCATTAAAAGTTATTTTCTAAGCATCTGGAACATTTTAAATTTGAGATGTTATGGGAAATCAAACTAAACTATCTTGATTTAACACCTTACAGCACCATACTTTTTGAGGGACAGTGCTTTTAGTGAAACTTTATGAATATTTTTTTTTTTATCAGGTTCTTAATGATTAAAGTCATTTCTATAGAGAATATATGAAGATCTGATGGCAGACATGACTGGTTTGTTTCCTTATATCAAGCATCAATTAAACCAAATTTTAGTAGGCCTAAGGGAGATAATGGGTCTGTTCCCAAAACCTAGTGAGCGTCCTCCGGAGGCAGCATTTTAAGACATGATAGGCACGAAGTCTGTTCCAAAAGAAAGGTATCTTAATTATGCTGCCTCCTAAGATAGCTTGTTTTGACTATATTCTAATGTAGCATCAGGTAGGCGATCCCAAAATGCACTGTGATTTGCTTGGCGGAAAATTAAATCAAATATGGCAGAGGAAGCGAAAGAAATTGAGATTATAAAGATACTTATAACCCATTCAATACTGAAAAGTATCTATAAATAATCAACTATTTGACCCAAAATGTGTATGTGTCGTGCGTATTTATGCTCATTAGAGGATCATGTCGTTTCCCTCGCGTCACCTGTATTCAAATCAGTTGCAAGTTGAGTGCCCCGTGTGCTGTTGAATGATGTGTGGAGCTGCTGCCTATGTAGAGTGTTCCAAATCATTTCAGGTAGGATGCTGCCTATGTGGGCAGGAGACAGCGAGGCAGCTCACTCTGTTTTGGAACGAACCCATAGTGTAAAAAAACCCTTTAAAACCCTTTATCTTGACTCATGACATTGTTGTAGATGTTTTCCTTGTCAGTGGTGGGTAGAATGTCGGACTGATGTTGGACTTACTTCATAGTGCTTTAAGGTGAAAAAAAATTCTCAGCAGAATTTAAATCATGTAATTTTTGTGGTCTGTGCAGCAATATCGAGAGAAGCCAGGTTGAATAGCGCAAGTGATCACTCTGCGCTCTTCTGTCTCTGGAGCACAAATATTGGAATAGCGTGCATGACACTCATGTGAAACACAGATGCGCATGTCAGATGAGAAGCATAATTTTGCTCTTATGAAGCGCTGAATGTGAAATGAATGTCATTGAATATACTTGGGCTGCCTGAAATTTCGCTTGGGCGGGCGCTGAAAAACTTTCAATGCCAGGAAAAACCTGTTAACAGGTTTTGATCTTTGAGGGGGCATTTTGATCTTTAGGGTGGGCAACTGTTTATCTCTTTGTCAGATCAGGGTGTGCTCCTCCTCGATAATTTCGCTTAGACTGGTCCGCCTTGATCGTGTTTCTGTGCTGGTCCTTGGGGGTTCAGAAGCCCCCACATTAAGACGTGAGCTCTTGGGGCTGGAGTTTCCTCACTGTACACTTTACTCACTTGTGAAATAATCTGTCCTGGTGTTTTCGTTTGTTCAAAGCACTGTGCTTTGGCAGAGCAGATGCTAATGTGCTTTAAATGGGGCTCATTATTGTTGTATAATATTCAGGCCACGCTGGTAAAACAGCATTTTGGAGCAAGAAATCGTGTACTAACTGCTAAACTCGGATATAAACATGCCTATTAGTGGCACTGTGAATAGAGAACATCCCAGCCTGAAGAATGGAAGTGTGATTTATGCTGGTATGTGGAGGATAATCCCAACAGAGATGATTTTCGTATAGAAATCTTAAAGGTACAGTAGCAGCAAATGCCTGTTTAATTCTAAGGGTCAGAGAGAGGCTGGAACGTGGTCATGAAAACTCAGTTATGACTGGTATGGCAGCAAGAAACCTTGACTGACATTATAAGTGGAAATTTCTACTCTTGGAAAATCCTTGAGCTGGTAGCTCTGATTTGAAACATATTTGCTGTTTTTTAGCTGATCTTAGCTGGTTATTACATGGTCCAAACTGGTCATTAGCAGGTTAACCAGTCACCATGTTCCAAAAATCAGTTAGATCACCTTAAGCTGGAATGACAAGCTGGTAGCTGGTTTGTTGCTGATCCAAGATGGTCTACCAGTTAATAACCAGCTACCATGTTCCAACAGACAGCTACAATGATAAACAGAATGCCACGAAAGTATAGAATATCCCTGCTTTAAATTTTAGATTCCCTCTTATCATCTCAGCAGATTCTGTGTGACTTCAACCATCCCATAACAGCAGATAAGAGAGACAAGAAGAGAGAGAGAGAGAGATGGAAAACATCCATCCGGAGGGCAGTGGAGTGCTCTGGGAAAAGGAAGCAGAGACTGGAGGAAGTACTCAGCATATCTAATGAAAGAAAGGGAAACAAAGAGAGATAGAGAGTATGTAATGGATGTGTGTAACCGATGCCAGTGGTGCTTTAGTTGTGCTGGCTCATTGCCTGTGTGATATTCACATGACTGCTGATCGGATTAGCTTGGCGGCCCCGTGACCTCAGCACAGGTCAAACTTAGGCTGCATTTACAATACAAGGCCTAATATACAGATCCAATATTTTGACACGTATCCGAATTATTTTTTTACATTCACTTTAGAAATAACACACTGTTTAGCCTACACTAACTCCTTGCAGTGAAGTGCTATGCTGCCCAAATTGATTAGAGTGAATCATGCAAATAAATAAATCTTGACTTGAGCGAGTTCCATTGAATAGCGCAAATTCATTCCTCTTTTAAAGCACTTTGCTTGCCATAAAGATCATAATTAACTGTGAGGAAGGATTATTGTTTTTTCTAGGGCTGTCAATCGATAAAAATATTGAATCGAATGAATTACATGATGCGCTGATTAATCAAATAATAAAATATGCAAATAATCGCAAATCAATATTTACTGAGGCCTCCAAATAAAGATAATTTGACAATTTAAATAATTACAAAAATAATATTTAATTAAAATGATAATGCAGATAATTCAAATACATTATATCATATACTACACATTTTGTGGCAGCAGACAATTAAAACATTTATACGATAAAAATGTGGCTTTTAAAGTCAAAATATTGTTTGTTTTATTTCCATGTCATTGAACGTAACCCTGTTATAGGCCTAATTCCGTCTTTTATTGTTGCTCTATGTACTCATGCGTCAGACGGTTGCTCTTGGAGAGTCTCACTGTTTTTTTTCTTACCTCTCTAGTCAGAAGCGCTGGGTTTTAACATGCTGTGTCAAGCTTAACATAATCTGAAACTTTGAAAAGCGTGTCTCGAGACCCCTACATTCTGTTCATGATCACATAACATCAAAAACAACATGTTTATTTTATATAGAGCTTTTGGCCAGTGCTCAAAAATAAAAGTGCATGTAAACAAAACAAGCAAACCAAATGTTTGGCCTGGGTAGCTCAGCGTGTAAAGACGCTGACTACCAACCCTGGAGTCACGAGTTGGAATCCAGGGCGTGCTGAGTGAATCCAGCCAGGCTTCCTAAGCAACCAGTTGGCCTGGTTGCTAGGATGGGTAGAGTCATGTTGGGTTAACCTCCTCGTGGTTGCTATAATGTGGTTCGCTCTTGGTGGGGCGCATGGTGAGTTGTGCGTGGATGCCGCGGAGAATAGTGTGAAGCCTCCACACGCAATACGTCTCAACAAGCCATGTGATAAGATGCGTGGATTGACGGTCTCAGAGGCAACTGAGATTCATCCTCCGCCACCCGGATTGAGGTGAGTCACTACGCCACCACGAGGACTTGCCAGTAAGTGGAGAAAATCCAAGAAAAAAAGAAAAAAAAGAAAAAAAAGAAATGCCTTTATTGGAAAAGGAGCAACTAGTTCTTTTTCAATGCTTACCTTAGCAGGGGCTACATTAAGTGCCAGATGAAGGATACCACACATTTATTATATTCTTTTAGAAGTAATGGTAGAAGGGTAAGAGCATGAATGTTTTTACATTTTTTTTTCCATATAATTAATCAAACTCAATAAATGCTTTAAATTGACATACAGTTACTTCATACTTCTTCATTTCATACTTTCTTTTGTACATGCTATCATAAGTTTGTTCATTTGTGTGCACATGCCTGCATTTGTTCTTCGTTTTGTACATGTCTTGCACACAAAAGTTCAATCTATCAGTTGTACATTCTTTTGTAAGTTATTTTTCTGTCTTTCCTTTGTTCTTTCATACGTTTTTTCTTTGTTTCTTTTGTACACTGTGTCGTACATTCTTTTGTTCTTAGTACCATACAGTTTTGTTGTTCATTCTTTATTTTATACCATCTTTTGTAAGTTTGTTCTTTTGTGTGGACGCACAGGCAGTTCTTTTGAATGTTCTTTCTTTCATACATTTCTTTCGTATGTATGTTCTTTTCGTGCATTCTGTCTTTTGTACGTTCTTTCAGACGTTCTTTTTCTTTCACAATTTCTTCTTTTCGGAAGTTGTGTCGTATATTCTTTTTTTATGTTCTGTCTTCCGTAAGTTTTTTTGTTCTTTCTTTCTTTCACGCTATGTTTCATAAGTATGTTATTTTGCTCGTTCGTGCAAGCAGTTGTTTGTTTGTGTGTTCTTTCTTTTATATGTTCCTTCTTTCATAAATTCTTTCTTTTGAATGTTCTTTCAAACTTTCTTTCGTACATTTTTTCAGAAATAACTATGAGGAAAATTACCTAACTATACGTAAATTTACATGCAGAATAGTCGCATGTGTATTCATAAGCATTCAGTAACTTTATCTGTTGTGTAACGGTAATGACAAATCCTGAATTAAGATAATCAGATACAAGCTTTTAGATGTAGGTAAGATGACAAGATATCAGATATCTGATATACACACTGTTTATAGGAAACAAAAAAAAAATCTGATCTAATATAAAAACTTAACCATTGAAGCAGACAGTTGAGACAACATTGCAAATGCAGCATGTACAGAGATTGCATTATGTTTTAAATGGTTTTGACACGTTTCAGAACGCAACAACTACTTTGTAAAACCAAGCTTGCACAGCTAGAATGTTTTCGTTCACGTATTTGCATAGTGTATGCACATGAAGTTTAGCTGCAAATCAAAGTACAAAAGTGCTACTCTGACATTTTGTCCCACATGGCCTATGCATATATTTCTCTAACCAATGTGTGAGCAATGCGCACTTGTTTAATGAAAGGCTCACACACAAAGCAGTATTGTCCTTTTCACCACTAACCAATGCTGTTTTCCCGTCAATGATAGCAGCACTTCACCACAACAGCTTTGAAGGTGAGAGAATGAAAGGTAGAGAGTGCACAGATGGCTTGTGGGTAATTGAGGGCACACATCAGACAGTGAGAGAGTGTCCTTGACCTTCAGAGCTGCCACTGGTGCGCCCGGGTAAAACTGCTGAACAACCACGCGTGCGTACACATATTTTAACATTTATTTGGCTCACAATAAGTGCTTCTACTGGTGTTGACATTTTTGACAGAGCAACACAATAAGGAATGATCTTACGAGCTAAAATAAAAAAAGGCAAATAACCCAAGGAGCTACTTTACATCACTACTTACAAGTTGAATGACAGCTCTAATTTTGAGACACTATTACTGTAAATTTTGAGTGTTTTACAGGATGTACAGTAACACAATCCTGTGAGTCAGAGTCCCACCAAAACTCTCATACACGCACATATTTACTTTTGAAATGTCTTTTTTTCATCCCCCCCCCCCCCAAAAACAAAAAACAAAACACCAAAACAGCTATAGCCAAGTATGCATACATAATGACCATTTTAAAACAGGTTACACAACACATTATCTTGTCTTCCATTGGTAGATTAAAACATATTCCTGCCCTAAACTCATGCCATTGGTTGAGACAATCTTGCTGTGTCGAGCTGGTCGGGATGCTCAAACTAACTGAGGAATGTTTTGATAGCATCAAAGAGCCACAGTGTTAAATTTGTCAGGAGAACCGACCCACATTTGGTTTACTTATAGTTGTGTATGAATATTAATCTGGATTAGGAGAATTTTTTTTTTTTTTTTTTTTTTACAAAAACACGCTTTACCTTTGGGCTAAATGTGCCGCTGGAGCTGTACCTGTTCTTTCTGCATGCAATATCTGACTAGCCAAGTTAATTTGGTTGCTCTCCCTCAGGATAAAGCTTAATTTCTTATCAAAGGAGAACAGTGAGTGGATGGATATCTGGGAGCACTCAGCAGAGGTCTTGAACCCAGAATCCGCACCAACTGCATGAATCTAACACACGCACACGAGCATCTAATAAGTGGAATGGCACTGCACAAGTCTGACCTGCAAATTACATAAGCTCAACTCGTCCCAGCTAGTCATCTTCTGTAGTCCTTGCCCTCTTTCTTTCATTCTTGCCTTTACATTTACATGTATTCATTTAGCAGACAGTTTAGTTTATCCAAAGTGACTTACATATGAGGAGTGCTACAACACAAGTGATTTAATAGAACACTCAATAATAGAAGTGCTTTCTTTCCTTCTTGCTTTCTGTCTTTCTTGCTTGAAAGGAGAAAAGAGAGTGATTGTCTGTAAATTTCTCTCTCTCTCTCTCTCTCTCTCTCTGTGTGTGTGTGTGTGTGTGTGTGTGTGTGTGTGTGTGTGTGTGTGTGTGTGTGTGTGTGTGTGTGTGTGTGTGCAAAAAGCAGAACATCTACCTGTTTATCTCATTCAATCTTACTCAATATTCTCATGACAGAGATAGAAATCAACAAATATGTTCTCCCTGAATCCTTTCTTACCAGTGGCTTACAGGAAAAGCAGACATATGCAGTAGATCTGCTGTGTCTCAGCGTTTTGAGCTATGGCCAAATGGAGTGAGTGTCATACCAGTCTTGCGTGATTTGCAGCAGTTGATCCTCCAGCGGTGACTTTGCCTGAGAGGGGAACCAGACCACGTTTCTTCATGCTCAGTGATTCTGCTGCCCTACTGCTGCCCCTTTGTTCTGCCCCTGTGCCTCCTCTGCCAATGGCCCAAATGAAAGCGATGACAGAAGAATGAACCGAACCGAACCTACACTGTAAAAAAAACAAAAAACATATATATATATCTTTTTTTTTTTTTAAAGTTGAGTGTTTTGTGGCACAGTTTGATGTTACCTTTGATGGTGTGGCTGGATCTAATGGTTCATGGTTCTAAAATGCTTATCATGAAGTCATGGGACTGAAAAACCCACTCCATTCTGGGAAGTCAAAGATATGGTTGTTCATGAGTTAAGTGGATTAGGATGTTTTGCTACAGGAACTTCTCACAGGCCCTCTGAAGTTTTAGTAATGTCAGGCATATTAAAGTGACTACAAATGTTTAATCATTCAATCTTTTTGGGGGGCCTGGGTAGCTCTGCGAGTATGAACACTGACTACCACCCCTGGAGTCACGTGTTCGAATCCAGGGTGTGCTGAGTGACGCCAGCCAGGTCTCCTAAGCAACCAAATTGGCCCAGTTGCTAGGTAGGGTAGAGTCACATGGGGTAACCTCCTCGTGGTCGTGATTAGTGGTTCTCGCTCTCAGTGGGGTGCGTGGTAAGTTGTGCAGGGATCGAGGAGAGTAGCATGAGTCTCCACATGCTGTAAGTCTCCATGGTATCATGCACAGCAAACCACGTGATAAGATGCTCGGATTGACTGTCTTAGAAGCAGAGGCAACTGAGACTTGTACTCCGCCACCTGGATTGAGGTGAGTAACCGCACCACCACGAGGACCTACTAATTAGTGGGAATTGGGCATTCCAAATTGGGAGAGAATGTTTTCAGAATTTCTCAGGACAAAAAGATATTCCGGTAACACTTTATAATTAACTTCTGCTTTATGCATTATGTCTAGTATCAAACTAACAATGGATCGTTTTTTTGCAGCATTTATTAATCTTGGTAAGTTGGTGATACTTTACAATAAGGATGTATTCATTAACATTAGCAAATTACATTAGTTAACATGAACTAACAACAAATAATATGTTTACAGCACTTATTAATCTTGGATAATGTTATTTTCCACATATACAAATAATTTTTTTTAATCATTTATAGCAACAGAAGTTGGATATGTTGACATTAGTTATTACTATTTTAACTGACAATGAACAATATAAAATGTTGATTTAAAATTAATATAACATTTAAGATTAACCAAGATTAGTAACTGCTCTAAAACATGTATTGTTAATTTTGTTCATGATACATAATGCATTTACTTTATAAATATATTTTTGTTTATTGTGTACAACTTTTAATTTAACCCTCTGTTACTGTTCATTGCAGGTCTTTCACAATTACAGTTCAAATATTTAGATATTTTTTATTTATTTTTATTTTAAGAAATGAATGTCAATAAATTCACTAAGCTTTTGCATTTCATTAGTAATTGTATGATATTTAGATTAATTAGATTTTTTTAAATGACTAAATGACAGAATTGTTTATATAAAATAAAGATATTTTATACTATCACTTCTGTAAAAACATTAACTTAAGAAAATATCTAGGAAATAAAGTGTCATTCATTTGGAGCAACAGTTGCATGAAATGACAATTTCAGTAACCCACACGCCTGGTCTTTGAAACCCAATGCTGTAACAAACGTAATTTCTAGATATTATCACAAGTTATGAATTTGTATATGTACTGTATTTAGACGTCATTAAAACAAATATTTGTCAAAGTTTAGCATTTGTTTGTGTGTTCAGATGGCAAGTGGAGGAAAAATCACCAAGCCTTGTACCTCTCCGATAAAGGAAACTATTTAAAAAGAAACTAAAAACAAAAGTCAAATCGGTCAAAAATGACCAAAGAGTTTTGGAGGTTTAAAATGTTTTAGTATATTTAGAAATTAACATAAACCAAGATTAATAAATGCTGCAACAGTATTGTTCATAGTTAGTTCATGTTAACTTTTGCATTGACTAATGTTAATAAATACAACTGACTGCAAAGTGTGACCGATATTTAATCAATTTTTACATTGCATCAAAACAGGAATGCACATCAAAGTAATGGGATTCAGTTAATGGTATGACACATTGCACAAACGTTTTTGCTGAATTTCTGAACTTTGTCTGTTTCTCTGTTTCTGTGCTCCTCCCAATGAATGGCTCACCTTTCCATGGTCTCTCCTCACTTCTTTGGAAAAGGTAAGACACCCTCTTTCTCCATCTTACACTCTGTATTTAGGTTTAATAAATAACTTGTGTAATAAATGTTTTTTTTTTTTTATTTTTTTTTAATTATGATGTTTTTTGGAGCTAAGGATTTATAAGGACCAGACAATGGACGCTTGTAACATACAAATATTTTTCCTTGGTCTGCTGCGATTTTAGAATCTGCTGCTTTGAAGATGTTCTTTCATTCTCTGTTAGCTGTTTTGAGGTGTGTGTGTGTGTGTGTGTGTGTGTGTGTGTGTTCTCTGCTGTGCTCAGGTCAGCTAAACTCACTAAAGAAAGTACAGTAAGTGTAATGGAACTGCAGACTAATCATCACTGACCTATACACACTCACAGACACTGTTACAGTCTGCCTGCTTCTCTCTCTCTCTCTCTCTCTCTCTCACACACACACACACACACACACACACACTCTCCATCTCCCTTCCTCTCAAAGCGAGATTATCTGCACTGCTGTGTTTCATTTGCATCTGAACCCTGAACTCCAATTATAACCTTCACTGTCTCTTGTCATGGGTTATCCAAAGTGCAGTTCTACTGCAAAGTGATTTTTCCTTGTGTAATGGTCTTTCAGATGTTTCCCCGTTGAATAGTTCACCTATTACAGAAAATTACAGAAAATCAGCTTGTAAGGTCAATTGTTATAAAACAAGCAATTTAAATGTGAAAAGTGGAAGAACTGATCCAAGAGTAATTCATACATTTAGTCATGAAACCTGACATTATCTTAAACTGAAATGTATACCAAATATCAAAATATTACCTACCTAGCGAATCCAATTACACATTTTAGTTCAAGACTATGTCTTAAAAAAAAAAAAAAATGCATACTGACAGTATCAAATGACTAATAATCATGTCCAAGCCTCACTTTTTGGTGCATGTTCTGTCATAGAAACCTCTTTATTGGTGTTACTCCACCCTCTTGTGGTCACAAAGGAGAATGCAAAAACATTGATGTGGATCAACAAATTCTATAATTTTGCTTGCAGTGAACAGGTGTATAATTTAAACGGGTAGTTCACCCAAAAATGGAAATTCAGTGATCATTTACTCACCCTCATGTTGTTCCTAGCTGGTATGATATTAGCTGCTTTTCCACCATCGTGCCGAACGGTTCTGAGCATGATACGGAACAGTTACAGTAGCATTTCCACTGGAGCACGGTTCGGCACAGCACGATTATAAACAGTTCTCAGCCCGGAATTCTCGGCACAGTTAGCTAACCATACTCAACCGTACTCAACCGTTCTCAAGCGTGCTGGTAGAATGGGTTTAGTACATGGCGACTCGTTTAGTGTATCTTCATGATTTATTTTTAACTAGTATTGTAGACTTCATTTATTTTTCTACACGCCTTTTTCATCAGGGAAGTAGATTAATAGCTCATTTAAACTCAAAATACATCAATATATTCTCATAAACTATTTTCATATAATACTTATATAATATTTGGTCAATAAATATATCCTTTTTAGCTATTCTTACTTTTTACCTTTCTGCATGTTCGTGTCCGATGATAAACACAAGCCCTCAATAAATGATGGAAAACCTCTCACCTTTTTCTCTTTAATTTCCTTTTTGTGACTTGGTCCGTGTCTTTGCCGTTTGTTATCTGGCAGTCATATCACCCTGTAGCTCAAGACTGGTTGCCTACTGAAGCTAAGCAGGGCTGATCCTGGTCAGTACCTGGATGGGAGACCTCCTGGGAAAACTAATGTTGGTGCTGGAAGACGTATTAGGGAGCCCAGCAGGGGGTACTCACCCTGTGGACTGTGTAGGTCCTAATGCCCCAGTATAGTGATGGGGACACTATATTGTAAAAAGTCACTGTCCTTCAGATGAGATGTTAAACTGAGGTCCTGACTCGCTGTGGTCATTAAAAATCCCAGGACACTTCTTGAGAAGAGTAGGGGGTGTAACCCTGGTGTCCTGGCCAAATTCCCCCCACTGGCCTGTATCAATCATGGCTTCCTAATAATCCCCTCTCATGAATTGGCTCTATCAATCCACTCTCTCCTCTCCACCAAAAGCTGGTGTGTGCTGAGCATACTGGTGCACTATGGCTGCCGTCGTATTATCCAGGTGAATGTTGCACACTGGTGGTGGTTGTGGAGAGTCCCCTGTTCACAGTGTAAAGCGCTTTGAGTGTAGTGTCAGAAAAGCGCTATATAAATGTAACGTTCATTCATTCAAAAGATGGATCTGTTACGTACCACAGTGGAAAAATAAACCTTATACATGCCAGCTGGACCAGATTGGCATGGAACAGTACGGTTTTGAATTTACATTTCCATTTATTCATTTGGCAGACTCTTTTATCCAATGGACTGACAAAAGAGGAACACATAAGCGAATCATCTCAAGGAGACAGTGGTACAAAAAATGCCATATTACAAAGTTTCACTAGCATCAGAATAGCATTCAAAACAGATTAAAGTGCAACAAGGACATTTTTTTTTTTTTAGTGACTGGTTAAGTGCTCATGGAAAAGATGTGTTTTTAGCTGTTTTTTGAAGACAGAAAGTGAGTCAGCTTCACGGATGAAGCTGGGAAGATCATTCCACCAACGTGGTATGATGAAGCCGAAAGTCCGGGAAAGTGTTTTGATGCCTCTTTGTGTTGGTACAACAAGGCGATGTTCCTTAGCCGACCGCAGGCTTCTAGTGGGCGTGAAGCTCTGCAGAAATGATTTTAGGTATGCTGGAGCAGACCCAGTGACTGTTTTGTATGCCATCATCAGAGCCTTGAACTTGATACATGCATCAACCGGCAGCCAGTGAAGAGAGACAAGGAGTGGTGTAACATGCACTCTCTTTGGTTGATTAAAGACCAGACATGCTGCTGCATTCTGGATCATTTGCAGGGGTCTAATTGTACATGCAGGGAGGCCTGCAATGAGAGCGTTACTGTAGTCCAGTCTAGTTATGACAAGTGACTGAACAAGAAGTTGTGTGGCATGTTCAGAGAGGAAGGGTCTTGTCTTCCTGATATTGTAGAGTGTAAATCTACATGATCTTGCGGTCTTTGAGATGTGTTCTGTGAAATTTAGTTTGTTATCGATGGTTACCCCTAGATTTCTGACCGTTTTAGAAGGCGTTACTGTAGTTGCACCCAGCTGCACAGTGATGTTGTGTTCAACAGCAGGGTTGGCTGAAAAGACAAGGAGTTCGGTCTTGGCTGGGTTAAGTTGCAGGTGCTGTTCCTTCATCCAGGCTGAGATGTCTGCCAGGTAGGCAGAGATTTGAGTTGTCACTGTGGTGTCGTTTGGCTGGAATGACAAGTAGAGTTGTGTGTCATCAGCGTAGCAGTGGTAAGAGAAACCAAGTGCCTGAATGATGGGTCCCAGTGATGTTGTTTATATCAAGAAGAGAAGTGGCCCAAGCACTGAGCCCTGAGGTACCCCAGTAAGTAGCTGATATGACTTGGACACCTCACCTCTCCAGGCTACCTTGAAGGACCTACCTGAGAAATAGGAATTAAACCAGTCAAGCACAGTTCCTGTGATGCCCAGCATAGAGAGGGTGGAGAGTAAGATCTGATGGTTGACTGTGTCGAAGGCTGCAGAAATGTCCAGTAGAATCAGGATGGATGATCTGGATTCAGCTTTCGCCTGTCTCAGTGACTCAGTGACAGACAGCAGGGCAGTCTCGGTGGAGTGTCCACTTTTGAAGCCTGACTGATTGTCATCCAGCAGCTTGTTCTGTGAGAGATAGGTGGGGATTTGATTGAAAACTGCCCTTTCAAGTGTTTTTGTCATGAATGGGATGAGAGAGACTGGTCTGTATTGTTCTGTTTGTGTGGGGTTAAGTGTGGGTTTCTTCAGCAGCGGGGTTACTCGAGCCTGCTTAAATGTAGTGGGAAAAGTGCCTGTAAGTAGAGATGTGTTAATTATGTGAGTGAGTGCAGGTAAGATGGACGGAGAGATGGCCTGGGAAAGGTGAGAAGGAATGGGGTCAAGGGAACAGGTGGTGGGGTAGTTGGAGAGGAGTTTAGAGACCTCAGTGTCAGTCAGAGGAGAGAACATAGAGACAGAGGAGTTGCATACAGGAGGTGGGTGTTTGACAGGGTATGGTACTGAGAATGTTTTGCTGATGGCTGTAACTTTATTAGTAAAAAATGTGGCGAAGACATCTGCTGTCAGTGATGTGTCAGGCGGTGGAGGGGGAGGACAGAAAAGTGTGTTGAATGTTCTAAACAAGCTGCGAGTGTCTGTGGTGCTGTTGATCTTGTTCTGGTAGTAGGAAGTTTTTGCAGATTTAACGTTATCTGAAAAAGTTACAAGCTGAGACTGATACTTACCTAGACCTGCTGGATCTTTAGATTTCCGCCATCTCCTCTCAGCTGCCCTGAGGTCAGTCCGATGTTCACAAAGGACATCAGAGAGCCAGGGGCTGGGTGATGTAGTATGTGCTGGCCTCGAGGAGAGAGGACAGATGTTGTCTAGACAGGTTGTTAAAGTAGAGCTTAGTGTGTCTGTGGCAGTGTTTACATCAAGGGTGGAAAATACATTTTGTATGGGAAGAGAGGTAGAGACAGCAGTGGAAAGATGAGAGGGTGAAAGAGAACGGAGGTTACGGCGAAAGGAAACCAAAGGTGGAGACTCATTTAATGTAGATGGGAGAGTCATGTTGAATTGAACAAAGTAGTGATCAGAGACATGTAAAGGAGTAACAAGAATATTTGAGTTGGTACAGTTATGTGTAAAAATGAGGTCAAGCTGGTTGCCCGATATGTGAGTTGCTGTGGTGCTTAGTCTTTCCAAGTCAAATGAGGCCAGAAGAGCATTCAGTTCAGTGCCCTGGGGCTTGTCTTGGTGTATGTTGAAATCACCAAGAACCACAAGTGGCCTACCATCTTCCGGTAAGGAGGACAGCAGAACGTCCAACTCCTCAAGAAAGTTTGCCAGCTGACCTGGAGGGTGATAAATGACAACTACATGTATTTTTGTGGGTTGCATTGTAGTAATAGCATGGAATTCAAAAGTAGTATTGTTACATAGAGAAGAGTGTGGTGAAAAAGTCCAGTTGAATGAGCAAACCTGTTCCCCAACCCCTACCGGTGTGTCGAGGGATGTGAGAGAAAGAGAAGTTGTTGGAGAGAGCAGGAGGTGTTGCTGTATCCTCAGGACATATCCATGTTTCTGTCAGTTCCAGGATGCTGAGGGTGGACTGTGTGGCAAAGGCTGGAATGAAGTCAGCTTTGTTCACAGCTGACTGGCAGTTCCAGAGTCCCACTGAGAAAGAGAGCGGAGCAGGTGCTGAAGTGCAAAGTGGCCGTAGGTTGTGTGGGTTGCATTTTTGTCTTGCATCTATATCGTGTAAACGGTCTGTAACAGATAACAGGGATGTGCTTGAAGGAATATGTTATTCGTGAAGTAGACATGTTAGTATGTACAAGGAAAATAAGAAAAGAGATTAAATTAATAGATACTTAAGTGCTATGGTGAGTGGCGCCTTGTCGTGTCCTTGCTCGCACAGGTAGACTCGCTGGTCTTTACATAAGTAGGTCTTCACACGAGGAGGGCTTTACATGAGGGCTACCACTTCCGCGTCAGCATTCACGTCAAATATATACACGTTGCTAACAAGCCATGCAGTGAAAAAAGCAGGACATGCCTTAATGCTACTTTGCACAAAGCTAGTCACGTGGGCAACCGAAACGACGGGTCACGCGAGGTGAACAGCGTGGGAACGAACACGACTTCAGTACACCGCAAAAAAATTATGCTACACTTTAGCAATAAATAATATTCTAAAACAGGTGAAGCACTGTTTATAGACACTAAAAACAACGATGGTTTTACACACACTGGACAAACAACTCTAAATCTAGCAGTGAAATCTAAATTTAGTAGTAGTTTTGCAATGAGAACTGTTCGGCCCGATTGCGGAAAAGCGGCTTTTGTGTCTTCCGTGGAACACAAAAGGAGATCTAATACAGAATGTTAGCCTTAGTCACTTCTCATGCTCACTGTATGGAAAAAAAGATGCAGTAAAAAGTGAATGGTGACTGAGATTAACATACTGCCTAATAATGTCTTTCAGTGTTCCATAGAAGAAAAAAGTCATATGAGTTTGTAACAACACAAGAATGATTACATTATGATAGATTTTTCATCTTTGAGGGAACTATCTTTTTACGAAAGCCATTGTAATGGTTTGTTTTATATTCATTTATATTTTATTTTTTATGGAAGCCATTGTGATAGCACAGTGCAACAAGTGCATTTCCAGAATTAACAAAGTCTAAAATACTGGACTTGTGTGTGTTAAGTAGTAAACTTTGTATTAAAGCACACAGACTTTGTTTAAATGCAAAAACTGAGAAACTTATTGCAGTTAGGGTAGAGAATAAAAGGAAATTAAACCACAATTTATCAAAACAATCTTAAAAATTATAAAACATATTATCAGTAACAATCATCCATCAATTCAGTTATTATCATTTAGATGTTTATGGAATCATTAATAATTAAAAAAAAGAAAAAAAGAAAAAAAAAAGAAAAAACATAAGGATCACAAGCAAAACTATGCTTAGTTTCTCCCTTCCTAAAAGACAGCTACCTGTATATTTGTTAATGTAAAGACCCATTTATGCTGTCTGAGATCAATAGTATCTATCTATCTATCTATCTGTCTATCTATCTGTCTGTCTATCTGTCTATATGTCTCTGTCTGTCTGTCTGTCTGTCTGTCTATCTATCTACACAGGTTTTAAGAGTAGGGGTAGGGTTAGTGTTATGGGTTAGAGTTAGGGTAAGGGGTAAGGTAACTACAAGTGTAAATGCAGGTACTTTAAATGTAAGTACAATGCAACAACATGTATGTACATAAGTACATTGTGTCAAATGCTGAAGTACATAGTATTTAAAGACACAATATAAAGTGGGAAATAACTTTTGTTTTTAAAAAATGTATTAGTAAAGTTGACAGGAACATTAACCAAGATTAAAAAATGCTGTAGAAGTATTGTTCATTGTCAGTTCATGTTAACTAATGTAGTTTTCTAATGTTAACAAATGGAACATTATTGTAATGCATTACCAAAAAGTTTGTTTGCAAAATTAAGTAATTGCATTTTTAATGGAATTGTACTAAAGCCAAAATAAATTATTCATTCTTATATTTATATTTTAATAAATAAAATTCTCCCAGATTATTTTCCAGATAATATTTTATCTCCCCACTATTAGAGTAATGTTGGCTGTAAAGTGCAATCCTAAAGAGAAGCATTTTCAGTTCAATTTAAATTTATTTGTAGATTGTAAAAACATAAGTACAAACTATTCTCGAAAGTAGTTGTGCTGTAAGGAAGAAGAGATGAACACTTAAAAATACATTCATTTATTTTTCTCAAAACTGTATGAAGCTGAGTTTTTAACTAAAAAAAAGAGAAACAATGGTTGTCAATATAAAATAATCATAATCCATGTTGTCCGATCATTCTTTTCAAATCTAACTGAAACAGAAATAATAATATTACATTTGCATTTTTCTTATTTTATTATACTTTGCACATTTTCTTCTGACCCCTTAGCACCCCCATGCAGCCGGATCCCAGTTTGAAAACCTTGAAAGCCTTGTTTGGCTAATTGTCAAAGCCATATCAGAAGTGGCCAGCAGATGGTGCAATGCATTTTGAAATATTTTACTGTATTGTTAGCGCATGCGATGCAGGCCAGCAGCAGGCATGCGAACATCAGATTTAATGCATGCACTTAACATTCATTTGCACTTTTGCCTTAGTCCCATAAAGTGCCCTTGTGAGCCTTAAGCGATGTGTTCTGTAATGAAGCTCAACTCTTCACAGAGCCAAAATTAATCAACTCGTGTGGTAGAGCTGTGTTCTCTGTTCCGTCTGATATCTCTGCATTATCAGGCAGGAAATATGAATGAGTTCATGTTAGCAGGGCTAAATCAAAGCAGTAAATCACAGGTCATTACTGTCTGAGTGCTGCCCTAAACTCCACTACGCACTCTATCAGGTTAAACGAGATGCTTATCGGCAACACTGTCATAACGGAAGATTTTTTCCTCTCCATTTCATTTATCTCTATTGAAAAGCACCCTATTTACTACACAGATTAATTGAAGTCTCTGTCCTTCTGGCCCTGTTAGATACATGGGCATTTCTGTGTCATTATTTGTAGAAAGGCTGCAGTGCAATTCTTGCGTTTGATGAATTAAGAATCTAATTCACATAGACAAAAAGAGCGGGCACATTATTACACTGTCCCTAGTGTGCTCTTAAAAGTTGACTAAATTCACTTTTAGCAAATATACTGTATGTATTTAAATCTGTACTCTCTCTTTTATAGTAAAAAACAATCAAACATATTGATGCTGCAGAATCTTGGGTTCACCTGCAGTACCAGCAGCAGACTGAATGTGTGAGCATCACCTGCCCTTCACAGCTCGATTTTTGCTGTGATGATTGGATGCCACCTGCTTACACAGCTTCAAAACAGACAATTTTATCCTGCTTTGCCAACATCTTGTAAGAAGCAGACACGAAAGCAGTGCAGAAAAGCCGTTATTCTCCCAAAAACGGGCCACAAATAGGGGCGCAGGTGCATTGATCATCATTTTGAGGGCATTAATGGGAAAGTTATGAGATGATCTCGCAGCACCCAGAGAAGAATGATGACTTTCAACTTGCAAATAAAGTAAAATCAAATGCTGCTGCCATGGAGACGCCCACAGACCAGCATGAGGCAGAGATGTGTTTGTACACTGTCGAAGATTGATCACACCAATTTAGAGCAACTTTGCTCCCGATAAAAACTGCTTTTCTGTTGTTTCATAAAGCCATGACATAACAATGTCTTGTGCTTTAATTTTTTTTTAAAGAGATCAAACCAAACAAGCAGGCAGAAAAATTCTTAGGTCTGTGCCTCAATGTTACTACACCTGCTGTGGGACTTGCTAAATTGTTCGAACTCTTTGCTCGTGGTGTGCTAGTGCAGATGTGGGACTGTTGGTGGGTTGATTCCTGTTAAAGCAGCTCTTTTGTGTGTCACTTCCTGTATACCGACTGTACCATAAGATAACCTGCTCAAGAACATCATCCATCCCTCTTAAAGGCATAGTTAATGCAATGCATCATTTACTCAGCCTCATGAACTCACAAACTTGTTTGACTGTCCTTCTTATGTAGAAAACAAAAGGAGATATTTTGCAGAATTTACAAGCTGCTCTTTTCCATGTAATGAAAATGGAACCTAATAAGTGACTTATTTGAAATGCTTGACATAGGCAACAATTCTGTGTGTTGCATAAATAGTGCTCTTTACACAAAGCACACAGGAGACTCAACTCTCTATTGATTCCATTAGTTTGATGTTAGCATTTTGCTAAGCTAACAACACAATCAGTACCACCACTACCTATATGCATTTTACACAGACTGCGGGGGGGGGAGGGGGACACCAGAAATGCCACCAGCTGCCCTTCCTCGCATGTTATATGTTATTCAAGAACCTGATAGCAGTCGCAGAACACAGATGAATGCCTTGTAGCACGCAGCACGTCAGATTATCGCCTCGCATATGTCAGATTACACCCCCCTGGGGCACTTTTCAGCTGTTCAGGCTCAGAGACCATATTAAACCAGCTAAGACCAGTAAACCAGTTTAGGCTGGTCTAATATGCTTCTGCTTTTTTCACTGAGCTAGTGGCAAGGAATTTGTAATTGCCTTGCTGCCTACCTTGTGGAACGACCTTTACGTTGGGAAGCACACTTATAATACCATAAAAAGCTGTCTAGGTAGGCAGCTCACTAGGTTTTAGGACAGAGCTAATGTGACCTATCAATCTATGGACCAATTTATACCTGTCTAAAATGACATCACTGTCTCAGCACCCCTCCTCCTCCATTAAATCACCATCAGTCTCCCTGATGAGGATCCCCAGCTCAAGAGAAACATGGAGATCAGATCAGGGCCAGCAATTAGCCGAAGCACCTCCACTCAGGCCATTAAAGTCTCCAGACACACATAAATAATCCAGCAGCGTTAAACTGCTCAATAGCAGGCCAGCAGAGTCAGTTTGCTGGCTGGAGAAATTGCACTAGAAACACCCCCTAAATCAATGTTTGTGGTGGATCCATTGTTGGTGACCAGAAATAGAACAAGTAGGATAGCTGGATCTTTTGTTGGTCCTGGAATGACATTCCCCATCTAACCCTATCCCTGACCCCAACCCTAACTATTAACTGCCCTTCAACACCTAATCTCGTGTAGCCAGACCTTTGACTAGTAACAACATAAAGTGTGCTCTACATTGCTGCTTATTCTGGCCATGAACCGCCCACTGGGACAGGAAGAGACCATCTGACTGATATGTTTATCTGTGCCTTTCAGGGGCGGGTAAATCAGAAATAGATGATACCATAATAATATTTTGGCATTGGAAAAATCACATTTTTTGCAGTGTATTGCACTCAGATAATACTTTAAATTATAGCATGGTGGTCTCCACTAATGTTTGTCCTGAAAACACAAAGGAAATATGTGTAAACTTTGATCAGAACTTATGTCTGTCCAAAAGCAATAAGTACAAATTATTTCATCGAAATCCTAGTGGAATATAAAGTTCTGCTTATGAATATCTAGTTTACTTGCTATGAAGTGGCTTGAACAAAACTCTGAATATTTTAACAGATTAGATGCTACACTAACATGGCAAACTGGGCAAATCCAGTTCTTCCTCGCAAGTGCTCATAATATCAACCCAGTACTTTTGAAACACGATTTTGTTTTCTAACGGACTGAGAAAAACATGCACACCCTGGTTATATACTGGTCTTTCTGTCCTACTGTTTTTTTGCACAACAGATTCTAACCAGTATATGTGATTCTGTCAACTTGACTTTAGCCCTCAATATCCATTGTGCCCATCTATTTTCTAGTATTCTTAAAATAATTATAGTTCTAACTTTAAGCTGAACTGAATAAAAACTTGAAGTAGCTTTAATTGAGTGTAGGCCTCCTGTTCAAATGAGTTAGTATAAATAGTACAGGGAGTTTATGACTGTTGCTTACTGTGTGCAAAAACCCTCGCTTGAACTCGCTTGTGAGCATGTTTGAATGTTTTGAATGCTGGGCCGCCCACACGGCATTAGTATTATAACAAAAATATACCAGTCTACACCTGCCCTGCAACGCACCTAAATCGTGACTTAAGTTGTGTGGTAGCCAATTTCGAAAATCAAATGAATAGCCAATCTTTGCGCAGGAGATAATAATGGCACAATTAGAAGATTTTCTTCCAAAAGCTTTCTACTTTGTAATGAGATCGTATCATACCTTCTAGAGTCTCTTTACCCAAAAATGAAAACTCTGTTGTCATTTACTCACCATATCATACTTGTGTCAGTATCTGGTGTTCAGACAGAAAGTACCCGTTTCGCATGCGTTCAGCCAGACCAGTGCTCAGACCCAGCAACAACCAATGTGATCTCATGAGAATTTGTATGTATTCTTACATAAAGTTTGGTTCCATCAATCGTACATTCTCTTACGTTTACATGGACACTGAAACGTACAATATTGACTCCGTTCTGGAGAGCATCAGGAGAAGATTTACAGCGATTAATAATTTAAATTCTACTCTCCATCTCAAACAATGCTATAGTATGCCATCAGGGAGCACATCAGATGCAGCGTATCGCCCTTTGGACTGCTTTCGTACTGTATTTGTATTGTGATTCAATATATCTGCCTGTTACATGTTTTAGATGCTTAATAAATGGTTATGGTTTAGGAGTAGGTGTGGGATTAGCAGCTGTAGAGTATATAAATTAATATATTGTAACAAACATTATTGCAACTGTACATTAATCTACTTGTTACATGTTTTTATATTGTTGAAATGTGGTTATGTTTAGAGGTTGAGGTAGGGTTAAGGGATATAAAATATCTATAAAACAGTACAAATTTACAAATATATTTGTAATGGATTCGTCAATATTTTACGTTTCTAAAGCTGTAAATACGTAAAAATGCGTTTTATATGCTTTCAAATGTCTGTACGTTTTAGTGTCTATCCAAACCTACAAACATGTACGTTTAAATGTTACAAATATTAACGTACAAATAGATATGTATATTAATGAGATCAGGCTGCATCAATGCAGTGAAATAGAGTTCTTGAGCTGATTGGCTCTCTTCCTGTACAAAAGTGATTGAGTGATTGGTTGAGATGTTCAGGGTTAATGTTAGTGACACTCTTTATTTAGACAGGAAGCAAAGATCAGATTTTTGGGAGGAAATGATTCAAATCAGTTTACTTGTTTGTTGTCTGAACAGCAAAATACAGACAAAATCTTTTTACAAACCAGATCCAAACGTCATTTGATTTGAAATCCGATTAAAATAAGATTTTTTGAGATACGTTTCAGTCATCAGCATTTCAAGTATGGTTGTTTTGTGTCATTTTGGATTCAGTAACAATGCACCTGTTTTTTTTTTTGTGTAAAAACCTGCGTCTTTTACTCTTCACGCTCCATTCACCCCTATTTAAATGCATCTGAACGCAGTAGATCATAAACTCAAGCTCATGCGAAGAAATTTTAACTGTGAATTTGTACGACGAGAGTATGCGAGACCAATAGAAGGTCGAAAGGTCACACACGGACCTCTCGGCTCAACACAAATAATACGTATTTGAAAGCTGTGTGTTTTATTGTTGCAGGAATGTGAGTAGATGATATATTTGAAGATTTTTACTATAATATTATTTGTTATTTGTGTTGTATTATTTACTTACACCAGAAGCCCTCCCATATGACATCATATCCTGGTCATATGTTTGCATGATCAAAGACTAGTAAGACCGCCCCTTTATTTACTATCTACCTGCAATATAGTGTATGCAGACGCAATTTAAAATAAAATAGAGCTGAAATAGCACCGCGTCTTAAGTATTTCAATTAAGTCATTGTCATTCCTTACAAGCTGACATGCCTCCTTTACAGGGGTGTGAAGTAACGAATTACAAATACTCTCGTTACTGTAATTAAGTAGTTCTTTTTACTTTAGTAAAAATGTTACTTTTTAAGTAGTTTTAAAATGGGATACTTTTACTTGAGTACTTTTTAAGGGCTGTAACTGTACCTTTACTTGGCTATTTTCCCTCCATTTGCTACTTCCCTGTCCTGATTTTATTTTTTAGCCATCACCGTGATTGACTAGGGAGAGTCTAGTGACTCCCGTCAAATCAAAATGCACATAGAAAAGTTGGACGGCATCTGTAGATCTGGTGCCAACTGTTATTAATCCTCTTGAATATGGAGGATACCTCAAGCAGCAGTTCAACACCTGAACATCCACGGCCGAACCTAACAAGGCTTTTCGCAGTGAAAAAAGGGCTTTTTCGCAGATTGCCTGATCGTGTCATGTGAATTTAGCTTGTTTAAATCAGTCGAGATATCGACATTAATTCTACGTTTAATTTGAAGAAACATATTAAGGTAAATTTCATATTTCTGCTTAGCCTACTAGATTTTCTGTATCTATGACACCTGTAAATTAGCTAACTATCAGTGAGATTATTGGGCTGCTGTGAGAGATTTATACAATGTTCACAAGGTTATAGGGCTCGGGGATAAAACAATCTCGATAACGATGATACACTTGAGAATTTTCTACATTTAGCCTATGTTCTACATCTAGACCAGGGGTGTTCATTACGTTGATTGCAGTAGCAAGACATATAAATATAACATATTTACTTTCTATATCGTCACGTCTGTAGCCACGCGCTGTTTGACTGACAGGTGTCTTATGTTTGTGCACTTTACATGCACACGTGTTCCAAGAGCGCTAATGTGGGTACGCACCTAAACGATCAAATATACTTAATAATTCCACCAATGCATGTCTTGGTGAGATATTAATGTATACACAGTCATGTCTAAAGTGAACGTAAACAGTGGGACAAAAAGTGGATTTGTGCCAGAATTAGCCTTGAAGTGTACATGTAACCGAATAGACCACTGTGTAGTGTGCCATTTAAAAGTCTATTAATTAAACAACAATAACAAGAAAACGAAACTACTCACTGCTTTTGGCTGAATAACTTTAGTAGCTTTAAAAGTATTAATGTAATATAATAAAACAGTGACATTCTAATAATAATATTTTTTTATAATATTATAAATTTTTTAATAATACCGACCCCTGATGTAGAGAGTGTGTTAATTTGAATAATAAATTAACAGACAAGTAGAGATGATAAAATAATTTATAATTATGCTTAGCTTTTATCATGTTTTTTTCTAATGCCTGATAGAAAAGTATCAACCTTTGTAGAGAAATCCTTCAGGCAGAACATTCCCATCGACACACATACACTTCAGAAAATTGTGCATCATGCATTAGAATGAGAACATAACTATTTCTGGGCTTAAAAGATACAAGAATCAAATCAATGCAGAACATTTTATCACAGAAGAAATACAATGTGGTCCCCAATGTACTACTTAAAAGCCCGATGTGGCCCCTGTACCAAAACCACCCCGCTCTATACCCCCTCTATTGTGCGGGATGTGACTTGCCTGCTTTTTTAGCTATTTTTGCATTCTTTGCATTTGTCTTGAAAATTGTCTTATGCACAACAATAACTTGCTCTGTCGGCATTAAGGGAAATTTAGACCCTTCACATAAACTTATTTTAATGATATTGTTTCATACATAACAATTAAAAATGGTAATCAGTGTATTGAAAATAACTTTTTCATCTTTTCATCTCTGTAATCATGTCTCCCTTATATTTTTTAGGATAAAGAATCACGTAGTGTTTATCATCGATAACTGATGTATTTTAAAAGTTGGCAGTTAAAAATACCTATAAAATATCTACAGTATTTTTTTCATTCTTTCTGGAAAACAGCCATAAAAGGGAATATAAATTACGGTATGTATGCTACATTTTGAAATTACAACATACAGGGTTTATTATAAGGGGTCATCGTATTCGCAACCCAATGTCAGTACTCACTGCTACTCTTTTACTCATCCTTGAGTAGTTTTTAGGACAGGTACTTTTACTCTACTCACACTACATTTTTTTGGGAAGTAACAGTACTTTTAGTTGATGATGATTTTTTTAGTACTCTTTCCACTCTTTTAGTACTCTTGATGTTCCAGTGTTTCCCAACCGCTTTCCGCTACTGAATCATTTTGTGAAGACATTTTACTCGAGTTGTGATCGTTGTAGTATAAATTAAATCCAATGAGAGAAAAAACATAGCGCATCAGAAAATAATGTCAAGAAAACACGTCTTTCTATTGAGTTGTCCTCACGGGCTGCCCGTAGAAATGCAGCATGACCAGTATAGTCTGATTCATGAGAAAATGACTCTTTTGAATAAAATCTTTTAATGAATATTTAAAAAAACGTACAAACTCGTGAGTGTTTTGAATCAGTCTGACGAAATCTTCACTCTAAATCATTCAGAGCGATTACTGAATCAACATTTGACTCACGTACAGTTACCATTACTTCCAGTAATGAAGCAAGAGCTGGTTTGTATACTTAAGATTTGTAAAACTTGAATTATTATCAATACTGACAGGTTGTTCATATGGCAACGTGTAGTTAAAAAAAACAAAAACAAAAAAACATTTTCAACAGTCATTTATTTTTTTGTAATATATCCAATTTTATTGTTTTTTAAATAAACTATCTTTTTTGTTTTTAAACTAGGACTGTCAATAAATAAAACATTTTAATCTAATTAATTACACAATATGCTGATTAATCAAATTAATTGCATATAATAAATATTTGCTGAGAAAGGCCCTCTAATAATAATAATTAAATATATGATTAAATTATACTGTAAATAGTTATTTTATTTTAATTATTAATAAAATATACATTATAAATATAATAATTCAGATAATTAAAATGCATTACATTATTGTGGCAGACGAGCAAAGCATTAAGACAATACAATAATTAGCTTTAGAATCCAATATATTGTTTATTTCCATATTATTGAAATTAAGCCTATCATTGGCCTACAGTCCACAGCAATACATTTTGCAATTGAATTCGTTAATTTGTCCAAGATAGATGTATTATAAAGTCTTTTCTTTGGATGCGTCAATGTACACATGTATCAGACAAATGCTTTTGGAGCATCTCCCTTTGGTTGCGTCGCATCAGAAACAGCATTTCTATGTCGCTGTGTCAAGGTAAACGTAGTTTGAAACTAAACACATCTTGAGATCCCTGCATCCAGAACTGCGCTCAGTCCAGCTGTTTGAAAGCAAGAAAGCATCCACATCTTGTGCTGTCACTAGTGTCAAGCAATCCTGAGTGTGGTTTGTTGTCTGTACAGCTGCGTGTTGCCCATTCGCGGAGTTTCTTTTACTGCCCCCTGCTGAAAACAGGTGCTCCTTCAAGCTTGGATTGCTCTGATGGTAGGAATATTCCTTAGGACTGTCCAAGGACTTGATTGAGTAAATTTTTTTTATTTTATTTTTTATGTTTATATGTTATTTTTTATCAAATTAATTGCTCTGAATTAACACGCTAAACCGACAGTCCTATTTTAAACATGTTCTGAAAGTGCACTAATGTGTGTGATGGTAGAAATGCTTGCATAGTCATTCTCTGGATTTCAGAGACCTACTATATATACTCAGTGTTTCCCCTATATGCTTTCAACAGTGGCGCACCACCGCTGCTAAATTATGAGCACCGTTGCCGAGATGTCACATGGTTTATTAATACTCTTACTCAACATAATGCCTGTTTATAATCAAGAAAGTAAAGCTGTCAACGATGCAAGCGCGGGACATCAGAGTGATCTAGATTTGACGCCTGTTGGCAATATCATGGTGCTCCCTGAGAAAGTCACAAAACAGCACATTTGACAAGAATGGCAGAAACAGCAAACATTCTTTGTGTAAAATGCTACCAGAACTACTCTGGGTGAAGAGAACCTACTGCAGGTTGAAGAGAAACTCTTAAACACCAGTTAATCTCTCATCTCCATCTTTCTAGAGCTCCATCTGATGTATACAGGTATATTCTCTGCCTTGAGAATCAGTTAATTTGAATAAGTATGTAAAAATAAAATTTTCAGTGCATTTTGTCGACATTATATGGCCATTTTTAATGGAACTGGTGAGTATTGACTGGTACTCTTAAAGTGATAGTAGTTTGGGAGAATGTCAGTCACCTTTCACTTTCATTGTATGGAGACAAAAATGTAGTGACAGTGCATAGTGATTTAAACTAATGTTTGGCCTAACATCTCATTTTGTGTTCCACAGAGGAGAGAAATTCATACAGACTTAAGAAGTAATGATAACAGAAATACAATTTTGAATCAACTGCACTTTAACTACCTGTTAAAATATCTGCCAAGAATAATAATATAAATGTAATTCAGTACATGATTGCATCACATCTTGCTGGGAAACATGTGACTGAAGCGGAGGACCATAATTAGGCTATATACTTTAAGTCATTCCGTCTGAGAAAAGTAACCCCTGTGAGATGTAGGTGAGATTGTTGTAAATTTCCAGATGTTTAGTTAATTTTACCCCCAGAGCACTCCAAGTGCCAAAAGTCCCCAGTAAACACACATATCACAAGGCGAGCATGAATAACCCATCTATAATGATTCTAAGGTTGTTTTAAACTCCTGTTTGAAACTATATATATATATATATATATATATATATATAATATATATATATATATATAAAATATATATATAGTTGAAGTCGGAAGTACACCTTAGCCAAATACATTTAAACTGACATTTAATCGTAGAAAACATTCCATGTTTTAGGTCAGTTAGGATTACTACTTTATTTTAAGAATGTGAAATGTCAGAATAATAGTAGAGAGAATGATTTATTTCAGCTTTATTTCTTTCATCACATTCCCAGTGGGTCAGAAGTTTACATACACTTTGTTAGTATTTGGTAGCATTGCCTTTAAATTGTTTAACTTGGGTCAAACTTTTGGGTAGCCTTCCACAAGCTTCTTACAATAAGTTGCTGGAATTTTGGCCCATTCCTTCAGACAGAACTGGTGTAACTGAGTCAGGTTTGTAGGCCTCCTTGCTCGCACACACTGTGTCAATTCTGCCCACAGAACTGAAGTTCTGGGCTTTGTGATGGCCACTCTAATACCTTGACTTTGTTGTCTTTAAGCCATTTTGCCACAACTTTTGAGGTATGCTTGGGGTCATTGTCCATTTGGAAGACCCATTTGCGACCGAGCTTTAACTTCCTGGCTGATGACCTGAGATGTAGCTTCAATATATCCACATAATTTTCCTTCCTCATGATGCCATCTATTTTGTGAAGTGCACCAGTGCCTCCTGCAGCAAAGCACCCCCACAGCATGATGCTGCCACCCCCATGCTTCACAGTTGGGATGGTGATCTTCGGCTTGCAAGCCACACCTTTTTTCCTCCAAACATAACAATGGTCATTAAGGCCAAACAGTTCAATTTTTATTTCATCAGACCAGAGGACATTTCTACAAAAAGTAAGATCTTTGTCCCCATGTGCACTTGAAAACTGTAGTCTGGCTTTTTTACGGCGGTTTTGGAGCATTGGCTTCTTCCTTGCTGAGCAGCCTTTCAGGTTATGACGATATAGGACTCGTTTTACTGTGGATATAGATACTTGTCTACCTGTTTCCTCCAGCATCTTCACAAGGTCCTTTGCTATTGTTCTGGGATTGATTTGCACTTTTCGCACCAATGTACGTTCATCTCTAGGAGACAGAATGCATCTCCTTCCTGAGCAGTATGATGGCTGCGTGGTCTCATGGTGTTTATACTTGCGTACTATTGTTTGTACAGATGGTACCTTCAGGCATTTGGAAATTGCTCCCAAGGATGAAGCAGACTTGTGGATTTCCTCCATTTTTTTTCTGAGGTCTTGGCTGATTTCTTTGGATTTTCCTATGAAGTCAAGCAAAGTGGCACAGAGTTTGAAGGTAGGCCTTAAAATACACCCACAGGTACACCTCCAATTGACTCCAATTAGCCTATCAGAAGCTAATTGGCTAATTTCTTGACATCATTTTCTGGAATTTTCCAAGCTGCTTAAAGGCACAGTTAGTGTATGTAAAGTTCTGACCCACTGGAATTGTGATATAGTCAATTAAAAGTGAAACAATCTGTCTGTAAACAACTGTTGGAACATTACTTGTCATGCACAAGTCCTAAACGACTTGCCAAAACTATAGTTTGCTAATATTAAATCTGTGGAGTGGTTCAAAAATGAGTTTTAATGACTTCTACCTAAGTGTATGTAAACTTCTGACTTCAAATGTACTATACTACTGTACATATATGAGTGTGTGTGTGTGCAGTACCATTTGTTTACATGAAGAATCCAAAACACCTCTTATTATCTGTAGAACATGGTGTCCAAGCAAAACCTTATTACCATTACCAGAGTAATGACAAACCATAATCATGTCGCTTTTGATCTTAAGTCATAAATATCACTCAACAATATATAAAACGTTTATTTTATTCAGACACAAACTCAAAAGTTTATTTGCTCGTCAAAAAATGGAATCTCATAACTGAAATATTAGATCTGGTTGGATGATTTGTGCTGCAATATAAAACTGTACACAGTCTGGCTGAGGTCACCACCCCATCTCTGACTGTTTGTGCTCATAGTCTCCTTATTTTTTTTTTATGGGTTAGGATTAGACCAGTAGACCAGACTGAATTACATTTGGGGTTTTTATCATGATCTTTATATTCCCAGAGGGCATTTTTGCAAGAGTATTTTGAAACCTATAATTGCAGTAGCAAATTATTGTATGCCACAAAGAAAACAGTATAACATTCAAGGGTTCATTCTGCACTTCAAACACAAAAAAATGATTTTAATCTACAGATTGCAGCACATTTAAGAATATCTGACCTATCTACCCCTCATGCAGTTTAAAGCTTGCATGTTGTATTTGTTTACACATTCACAGCCAGGATATAACTTTGTAGAGATACAAACTGCACAACCCATTTTAAAGCAGCCTATCAGAAAACCAGTATCAAAATAAATACAACACTTCACCAAACCCCCATTATCCAATTGCATACATGCATTCATATATTTTTGAATATATTGTTAGCTTGATTGCAAATGTGATGTATTGTTTTTTAGTCACGCTGTCCATATAGCGCTGCATGATGCATTCTGCATGCTAAACCTTTTATTGTGACTTTTCTTCTGTAACATGCTGTCTGCATTTTAATGTTATGATGAAACAGTATGCCTGTAAACATCACCAGCTTGATAAATATTTTTATTGGTAGCATTGTACAAGTCAAAATGCATTCACCTGTCACAGTGCAGGGGTAGTTTTTAGTTACAGTGGTGAGCCCATTTGTCAATCACTGATTGAACGGCACATAGAGACTTCATGGACTTTTTATACCATACCATGTCACCTGCAACTACATAGTTGTTGCCGTAATGCAGTAGTCTGTGATGCATTGTATGTAATGTAGTATAGGGGATACCAGAGGTATTTGTAACATGTTTGACATTTCCCTCATAACGAGCAGACTATTCCACCTGCCATAGTTTAACATAGGAAACATATGTGCTAAGTAAGAAAATTCAGAATTTACATTGAGAACGACTAGATCATAATAATCAATAATCAAATTTAATATAAGAAGCCAATGAGTGTTACAATTGTTCAATTATAACAGTGGTTGGGGAAAATTGCATCAGTTCAAAGTAAATAAAATAACATAAACAAAACATATCTCAAAGAAGAGCAAACCCAATGTCTTTGCTCTAATACTTTAATAAATGTAAAACTTTAATATGGTACTAATTATTTAAGCTGTCCAGAATAATGTTTAAACCAAAACTTTAAGTGGGATCTCTCTCTCTATATACAGTATACACTCACCGACCATTTTATTAGGTACACCTATATATCTACATATTCATGCAATTATCTAATCAGCCAATCGTGTAGCAGACATGGGTCAGGTGCTTCAGGTAATGTTCACATCAGCCATCAGAATGGGGAAAAATTATGAATCAATCATGAGAAATTACTGAGATAAATTTTTTTCCCCCGTTCTGATGGTTGATGTGAACATTAACTGAAGCTCCTGACCCATATCTGCATGATTTAATGCATTGCACTGCTGCCACACGATTGGCTGATTAGATAATCGCATGAATAAGTAGGTGTACAGGTGTATCTAATAAAGTGGTCGGTGAGTGTGTGTGTGTGTGTGTGTGTGTGTGTGTGTATATATATAATATATAACATACATACATACATACACCGATCAGCCACAACATTAAAACCACCTGTCTAATATTGTGTAGGTCCCCCTCGTGCTGCCAAAACAGCGCCAACCTGCATATCAGAAAAGCATTCTGAATATTCTTCTCACCACAATTGTACAGAGCAGTTTTCTGAGTTACCGTAGACTTTGTCAGTTCGAACCAGTCTGGCCATTCTCTGTTGACCTCTCTCATCAACAAGGCATTTCCGTCCACAGAACTGCCCCTCACTGGATGTTTTTTGTTTTTGGCACCATTCTGAGTAAATTCTAGAGACTGTTGTGTGTGAAAATCCCAGGAGATCAGCACTTACAGAAATACTCAAACCAGCCCATCTGGCACCAACAATCATCCATGCGATTATCTAATCGGCCAATCATGTGGCAGCAGTGCAGTGCATAAAATCATGCAGATACGGGTCAGGAGCTTCAGTTAATGTTCACATCAACCATCAGAATGGGGAAAAAAATGTGATCTCAGTGATTTTGACTGTGGCATGATTGTTGGTGCCAGATGGGCTGGTTTGAGTATTTCTGTAACTGCTGATCTCCTGGGATTTTCACACACAACAGTCTCTAGAATTTACTCTGAATGGTGCCAAAAACAAAAAACATCCAGTGAGCAGCAGTTCTGTGGATGGAAACACCTTGTTGATGAGAGAGGTCAACAGAGAATAGCCAGACTGGTTCGAACTGACAAAGTCTACGGTAACTCAGATAACCACTCTGTACAATTGTGGTGAGATAAGAGTTACTCACTGCTTTAGCACTGGTGGCTCCAAGAAGGGTATTTTACCTGCCTGTAACAAATTCTCTTCAAGAAAGGTTACAGGTTTCCCTTTAATTAGACATCAGCTTTGCTCTGTAGCACACAGACACATGGACATATTATTGAAAAACAGGTGTAATTGCAGTGTAGTGTTTTCAGGCAGAGAGGCTTGTTAGGCCTTACAGATTCAAACGGATGAATGGCCACCTAAATCGGCACACTGATTTGTTTTTCTTTTTATTGTGACATAGGCCAGAGTGATTTTGTGAAGAAGAATGTGGAAGTGAATAAATTTGAAATCAAAAACAAATCATTTCTAGTAAAAAAAAAAATAAATAAAAATAAAACTTTTATCGAGACACCTGCATTATGTTCTATATGTTTTGCTCCTAGTGTCTAACAAGCCCTAGACGGACGCCTTTGACCGTTGCACCACGTCTCGCACAGCAGTGCAGTCTGTTTTAGATGTGCCTAGTTAAAAAAGATCTTAATCTTTTAACGTTCTGTGCTATTTGTTGCACGGCGTCTAACTTTTTTAGCACAAGAACATGTTTGGTCTGAACGCCTCCCTAAGGGTGAGACAACTACATCACAGTTAACACACAGGTCCTGACTTAATATACTTCCCTCATCCCACTTCTCTTTTTTTTTTTTTTCAATTTTCTCTGTTTGTAATCTTCATAAATATAGGCAATGTACTTGACTATTAGATGGAAACAATATTCCCTTTGTGTTGTTGAAGTAGAACTGTTTTTCATGCAGTAGTGAAGCAGACTCATCTGTGCATATAGAGATGGCTGCTGTTTTTATAAGCAGGGAGAGTGACGAGGCTTGGCATTTTTTGTGGCCATGAGCCAAGCTTCCTGGCCAGGCACACCCCCAGGGGAGAGCCCACACTCTCTCTGTGTGTGCTGTCCTCTCAGGTTTCTCTGAAGCCCCATCTGGTCAGTATGATCTCACATAAAAATCGGTAAGTATGTGCCGATTTTTCTTTAGCCGAAATCAGTATACGTTGACTGAATTTGAAAACACTGCCCCCAGAGGCTACAGCGGTAAGTGTTTCAGAGCATATAAACAAGTGTGACATCCATTTATATCCAGGAGAGGTCGCCAGAAGTCAATTCAGCTGAACATGGTGTAAAACAGTGAAGATATATTGTTATTTTATTTAATCTACCCCCCAACCAAAACCCAAATCTAACCCTAACCATTAGTAGAGACAAAATGCAATGTTAGGGATAAAAATGCAACCTCCTTATCATGCTTGTGATTGTTTATACAAACATAATTATTTCCTCGTTTGAATGGGGATTGATCTGTGGTCTTCCATGCAACTGACGCAACACGCTACCAGTCGTGCCACGAGGGAAAGTAATTGTTGTTGAGCCGTTCCGAATATGTCCGATGGGACATAGGGCATGTCAGTGAGTCGGCATACTGTTGCCAATCCTAGGGTACCGGAACTTTCAGAAACAGCATGCCGACCCCGTGTGATCATGTTGATCTGGTGCCTCTCTCTATGCCTCTGTGCCCTGGCAAGACATTTGGAAGAGGAGAATGTAGCGTCAGTCCTACCTTCTCTTCTCTTTAGGAGAGATACTCAAAATCATATCATTCTGCTCTGTATAGGATTCTTATGAGACAATACTGCTGCTTTCCATTAGTGGAAGTAGTGAAGTCAGTGTTTTGATTAAAGCACTTTATCCATAGTTGTTTTTCAAGGCTTTTAAAACCACTACACTAGAATCACGACAAAATAATAGTGCCATTATTCTTTATTTCAGTCATCCACCGAAAATGAAACTAATTTTAAGATGGCTAGTGTGCAATGGCAAACATAGTTTTATTTTATTAGACAAAACCTAAAGACATAAAGATTGTCTTAAAAAAAAATCCTGTAGAAGCAGTTATTAAGTCATGTGCTGTGTACAATTCGAGCAGTGTGCTGACCCTCATGGGATAAACATGTTTAAAGGCACGGATGAAAAAAGTCGAGTCTCTGATTCAATAAAGTCTGGTAAATGGACTCCTGCTAAACCTGGCTTTACAGATTTGATTATCTTCCTCAACAATGGCAACGTGTATTCTCAGAAAAGCCAAGCAAAATTGCAAAGCTCAGAAAAGCCAAATTGAATGAGACCTTCCCGTGTTCCCGTGTCAGTAGAAAAATTGAATTAAAAGAGCTCCTCTATTAACTGAAAGAAAGCTTAACCTGGTCAATACTGACTGAACTCATTTTAAAAGGTTGTGGTGGCATTCTTTTAGAAAGAGGTCAATTGTTGTGGGGGAAAAAAGTCAAAGTGATTCCAAACACTCCAAAGGTTTGGACCTTGTAGACCTGGTTTCATTTAGAACATTCTGAATCATTTCACAACACTCTCTACGGATGTGTAATCGATGTTGGCTTTATTTTGAAAAGTCAGTAGTTTTGTAGGTCAGAGTCAAGACTCACTTTTTGGTTTGATGCCTGTTGGGAAACACATCTACTGTAATTTTGAGTTGATAAAGAGTAGTGATAGACCAATGTATTGGCCAAGCCAAATAATCAGCTGATATTTTAGATTAACGGCTTTCGGTGATAACTGTGAATGCTTCGGCAATAAAAAACAGTAATAGCTCTTCATGTCATATCTGCAGACAGCTTTGTCAGTGGTACAGAAAAATGGTCTGTTTTCCAATATGTTTGAGTATATTATGGATAATATTGTGTAAAATGTGTTTATTTTCTGTGTTATGTAGTGCTGAGATTCGATTCCAGACTAATTTTCTTGATTCTTAAGAAAGAACAGTAGGCAAAGTGAAATCTTACAAAAACAGTGCAATATAAAGCATACTTCACACTATTTATGATTGATACTATGAAGACAAAAGGCATGTTATGCTTGAATAGAATTTTGTTTCCTAATGCCTTGGAATCGAAGAATTTATTCTTTTTTTTTCTTTTTCTTTTTTAAAAAGACTCCCAGCTCTAGTGACTTCACATCCTTTGGATTTTCCCGGCGAAAGCGACCTGCTCCCTTTGCATGAAAATCAGTCTATAGGCTTTAATAGGCAACCTAGGAAGTCCGGGAAGGGCACATTTTTTAAAGTTGCGTTACAAGCCGTTCACACATTGGCAAAAAAGGCGAATATTACATGAAAAATTTGACATATTGCACCTTTAAAGAGGTATGGTTTTCCAAATCAGTGGATTCATTTCCAAGAGACAATTCCAGACTAACTGTCTTCTAATTAGACTTTGATTCATAAGAAAAAACGGGAGGCAAATTGAAATCTTTCTTCACACTATTTGTGATTTTTAGGATGAATGACAAAAGATCACGTCACACCCCTTAGTGGAGTCGAATTCTGAGTCCCTATGCCTCGGAATTGAAAAAACGATTCCCAGCCCTGTGATTTGTGCACCTCCAAAATGTATACCGAAGAGTTACTGTGCATTATGTTAGTAATAAGAAATGCATTAATCTCATGCTTAAGGTTGACTTTTTTAGAAACTTAAGATATACAAAATATAAAAATGTCCTAATGACACAAATAAGATGTTTGGCATTCAAAGTTTAACCCCCAGCAGCGAGGTAGCAATTGCAATTAAGTAGCCTATAATACATTGTAAATACAGATGTTGTGGACTGTGGCTTGTAGGGGCATGTTGGCGCAAAAGGTCAACGTGTGATAAATGAAGTTTTTTTTTGGGGGCAAAATAGTGGGAATGTTCAATTGCTACAAAAATCTAAGACTTTAAGTGTAGGAATTGACTTACCCTGGAAATCCTACCCTGAGAAATAGCCTATTCAGTGGAGTAAAAAGTGTGAGATCCTGGGTCTCTCTGATAGTATAAAGACACTCATAAAAAAATATTTCAACACCTGGTTCAATCACTGATATGCTTTAAAAAAAAACATATAACAATGTGCAGACTAGTTTCTCCCAATGACTTCTTGCACAGTTGTTTATGGTGCACTATGGCGTAAAGTTGCAGCTCATGAATATGCGACTCAGTCTGTAACCCCGCCCACTTCAGATTCTGAAATGTGATTGGTTCTCTCGCCTGTGACGATGTAATAATAATACGAAGAGGAGGCAGCAGCTCAGGTCACAGATGGGCTGGTCCAGCATCCGTGCTGCGATCATGGAGCCTGCTGCTGGATTTAACAGTGAGATTTCACATCTCTAATCGACAATGTCAGCTTTAAACTGACTTATTATTACATACAGAGCGCCTGTCTGAGCATCTATGTGGATGTGAGGAGTCCAGCATCACTTTGGGAGTGACTGATCACCGATCAGCTGAACTTGACCATCTGGATTTAATTAATACTTTGCAGTCGGAGGCTCATCAGTTCTGCACTGAATTGGGGGAAATATGATTTTCTCAGACATGAAGACGGGAACTAACTCCCCGAAGGTCCACCCGCCCAACGGGACGAGATTTTACACATACCAGGCGAGTATTAAAAGACTTTCCTGCATAAGAACATGTGATGTAAGAAGGACATGGATGCTCTCTTATACACTTAAATAGCCAACAACTAATGTAAACATGTTTTTTGCTTTATGCGGCTGATGATTATTATTTGCCGTTTAAGAACAGTTTTACATTGTTTTGCTGGCGCGAGAGCTCTCTCAAAATGCGCAGTCAGAGTTTTACACGGCATAGGTTGAGTTAACAGTTGTTTGCATTTACATTTCACGGATAATTGAGTCTAGCGCTAAACTGTTATGATGTTGATGTGATTTGGAGGTTTTAAAGGCGTTAACCAGGAGCTGGACTGGGCGCGGGAGCCTCTGTCAAGAGCGCGTGCATTCCTCTCGAGGCTTGAGCGCTTTATAAAACAGCATATAAATGTATAAATAATATGTTTATAGTTTCTGCAGCCTACCGTTTATTTATGGATTGTGTCAAACCATTTAGACTTTACTAAACATATTTAAATAACGTACATTAGATTTGTAAGTATAAGTTACAGAAATATTTAAGTTAAATTTGCTCTATTTCAATCAATAATATGTCATGACATTAAGAAAATTTTACTTTTTTTTTTACCATTAAAATTTACTTAGAAAAAGCGTGCACAACAATTTTCGATTGGACTTGTGACTCTGAACCTTATACTGTAGTTACTATAAGTACAGTTGAAGTCATTAAAACTCATTTTTTAACCACTCCACAGATTTAATATTAGCCAGCTATAGTTTTGGCAAGTCATTTAGGACATCTACTTTGTGCATGACACGAGTAATTTTTCCAACAATTATTTACAGACAGATTTATTCACTTTTAATTGACTATATCACAATTCCAGTGGTTTACATACACTAAGTTAACTGTGCCTTTAAGCAGCTTGAAAAATTCCAGAAAATTATGTCAAGCCTTTATGCAATTAGCCAGTTAGCTTCCGATAGGACATGTACTGAATTGGAGGTGTACCTGTAGATGTATTTTAAGGCCTACCTTCAAACTCAGTGCCTCTTTGCTTGACATCATGGGAAAATCAAAAGAAATCAGCCAGGACCTCAGAAAAAAAAAAATGGTGGACCTCCACAAGTCTGGTTCATCCTTGGGAGCAATTTCCAAACACCTGAAGGTACCATGTTCATCTGTACAAACAATAGTACACAAGTATAAACACCATGGGACCATGCAGCCATCATACCGTTCAGGAAGGAGATGCATTCTGTCTTCTAGAGATGAACGTAGTTTGGTGCGAAAAGTGCAAATCAATTCCAGAACAACAGCAAAGGACCTTGTGAAAATACTGAAGGAAACAGGTAGACAAGTATCTATATCCACAGTAAAACAAGGCCTATATCGACATAACCTAAAAGGCTGCTCAGCAAGGAAGAAGCCAATGCTCCAAAAACCGCTGTAAAAAAAGCCAGACTACAGTTTGCAAGTGCACATGGGGACAAAGATCTTACTTTTTGGAGAAATGTCCTCTGGTCTGAACAAAAATTGAACAGTTTGGCCTTAATGACTATCATTATGTTTGGAGGAAAAAGGGTGAGGCTTGCAAGCTGAAGATCTCCATCCCAACCGTGAAGCATGGGGGTGGCAGCATCATGTTGTGGGGGTGCTTTGCTGCAGGAGGCACTGGTGCACTTCACAAAATAGATGGCATCGTGAAGAAGGAAAATTATGTTGATATATTGAAACAACATCTCAGGTCATCAGCCAGGAAGTTAAAGCGCGGTCGCAAATGGGTCTTCCAAATGGACAATGACCCCAAGCATACCTCCAAAGTTGTGGCAAAATGGATTAAAGACAACAAAGTCAAGGTATTAGAGTGGCCATCACAAAGCCCTGACCTCAATCTGATAGAAAATTTGTGGGCAGAACTGAAAAAGCATGCGCAAGCAAGCAGGCCTACAAACATGTCTCAGTTACACCAGTTCTGTCTGGAGGAATGGGCCAAACTTCCAGCAACTTAATGTGAGAAGCTTGTGGAAGGCTACCCAAAACGTTTGACCCAAGTTAAACAATTTAAAGGCAATGCTACCAAATACTAACAAAGTGTATGTAAACTTCTGACCCACTGGGAATGTGATGAAAGAAATAAAAGCTGAAATAAATCATTCTCTCTACTATTATTCTGACATTTCACATTCTTAAAATAAAGTAGTGATCCTAACTGAACTAAGACAGGGAATGTTTTCTATGATTAAATGTCAGGAATTGTGAAACATGTTTAAATGTATTTGGCTAAGGTGTATGTAAACTTCTGACTTAAACTGTATAGTCCTTGTGACAGCTTCCCCATGTGAAAACTAGCCTTGCCTCGCCTAATTTTTCTCAATATATTTGCAAGAAACCTAATTTATAACCTGGAAAATGCACTGGAAGTGCTTTGATTATTATGCACCCGTGGTAGATTGTCTTGATGTGCTGGGTAGCATGCACTGCTCAGCTGTGACCCAAATCTCATGCATTGGAATGAGCACAGTGTCTTTAGATATTGATTTATGTCATGGGAGGCCAAGCCAGTGATGATATCAGTGAGAGAATATGGCTTTAGAAATTATCATTACGTCTGTGTTAGTCTCAACAGGTGCTCTGTGCTTGTTTAACCATCTGTATTGATTTTTGTTTGTGGATTATTTAGAGGCTCTAAAAATATTATTTTGCATGGTATACGTCAAAGTTGTTTGTAGGTTTGGACCTTCTGAGTGACATGTTTCTGTTGTTTATGTTGTGAGTGTGTGTGTGTGTAGAATCCAGCGTCTGGGTGCTCCGCTATGGAAAGCAGCCTGAGAGATTTTACCCTGATGTAAAATGGCACAATGTATTGTGTTCTATCCTGAGGGTCTATTTCACAGGTTACAGCTACTGCGTGAACAGCCTGAACTATTTGAACACGCACTGTCGAGACATGTTAGAGCTATGAAAGCAGCATGGTTGTTTACCATTTCTCTTAATTGCTTGCCTTCCATTCCTTAGGATTGTTCTCCCATATTTGGGATTAAACTTCCCATTGTCATGAAAACCTGGAAATATCAGGGAATTAAAAAATCTTAAAAGTTATTTATTTATTTTTTATGGAATGGCATGCAGAAAATGTCCCTATTAGCTGATAGATATCACTGAATTAAGTGTCCTGAAATAACACACTCTGTGTGACGTGGTCGGATTCTGTTGTTTAACCAATCAAAAGACTTTGAGGTTCTTTGAAGTCATTTTGCTCGTTCAATGAGTAGCCCATATATGGGAAGCAGGAAACCTGAGCACAGTAATTGAATGCATATTCCACTTCATAAGCAGTTGTCATCCTTAATTTGTGCATTTTGTATGTTAAATTCAAAGAATGGTCCATTGAAATGCATAAATCTTAAAAACAAACAAAAAAACAAAAAAAACATTTGTGTGTGTAAACGTTAAAATAGACACTCTTTAAAAAAGTAATGCCACATGACATGATCTTTATTAGTGTTAACATGATTTTAGTGTGACAAACCATTAGGGTTTACCAGCATTTCGTTGCCATGACAACAAAGTTGTTTTCGGAAATAACTTTACATAGAAAAGGATAGTAAGTGATTTTATCACATTGAAGTCATATTATAACGTATGATGTTTACGTCTTACGGCTATACATATAAAAAAAACATTGTCTTTTTTGTTTATGGACTGGTCCCATTCACTTCCAGACAGTCACCACGGTTTTTGCTTTTTTTTTTTAAATAATAAAAAAATCGAGGGTTGAGTCAGTTATTTAATCAGTGTTTTGGTAATCAGCATTTTGCCACAAATGCTGTTGATTAAGCTTAACTTAAAACAAGTTAAGTCATTTTTATTTGTATAGCGCTTTCTCAACACACATCATTTCAAAGCAGCTTTACAGGAAATCATGCTTTAACAGAAAATGAAATTGTAATATCTACAAAGTCTTAGAGTGATCATTGTGTAGTTTGATTAAATATGATTGTAAATTGTGTCTTAAATCATTAAATAAATAATTAAATAATAATTGTATTTAGAACCCCTGTGAGCAAGCTGAAGGCGACTGTGGCAAGGAACACAAAACTCCATAAGATGTTAGTTAATGGAGATTATTATCATTTTAAATCAGGAACACTCCTTTAAATTTAAAAGTTTAAATGTATTGATTCAAACAATTGATACCTGACAAATACAGATGTAAATCCTCTCTTGAAATCAACTCTAAACTGTTAAAAGTACTCTTAAACTTTCAAAATACTCATTCAGTAATCATGAACAATTGGAAAATTCTTGGAAATTCATTGGTATAAAGATATGGGAACCCTGGGATTAAAAGCTTCCATAAAGGCTGATATTAATTTCAAAGAATGTTTTTAGCACTTGCATTTCTGCACAGATGAAATTTCTCACTTCTTCCTTAGCATTCCTCGCCAGACCTGGCAAACATTGCACAGTCAATATTAGTGTTGCCGTTGCTAAGCACATCTCCAGTCCTGGCAGCTGTGTGTACGTCTGTGGGTTTGCATGTGTGTGCGCGTGCGTGTAGGTATGCAAGGTTAGTCAAGCACAAGGCTTATGTTAATGGAGTTTGCATGAAGCAAGGAACAAATATACTGAAGCCCGTTAGACGTGTCGTCAGCAATAGTCCCTATGGAAGTGCACACCTGTCTCCTGTAATATGGGAAATTTAAGTCTAAACTAATAGTGGTCCTGCACAGAATTCATAGTAGTGAATTATAGATTGTGTTCTTTAGGTAAGCCAGATCCTATCATATCAACTGAAAATATATATATATTAAAAAATGTATAGACCTTGGCATCTGTGGCTCTGTCAAAGCATGGAGAGTATCATTTGATTGTCGTAGCCTCTCCCCTCATAGCCAGTGCAGTTTTGGCTGGGCACTGATTAAAAAAAAAAAAGCCAATGAAGGGGGGCTTACAGTGCCTCGTCCAATGAGATTAGAGCGAGAATAGTGAAAAGAGTGGCTTTGGGGGTCTTTGGTGTGTTTAATGGGGGTTGATCACTGCAAAAGGTGAAGAGCCATTCTGGCAATTTTTAAAGACCAAAAAGAAAGTTTAAAATAAACATCTGGTGGCAGATAAGCAGTGGTTGAAATATTTGAATCGATGAAGAAGTGACCCACAAACCGTCTGTCAGCAATCTGCCCTTTTTCAAGGCAATCGACCCCAGAATACTCCAGGAGAACTGTCCTTTTTAAGGAGTGCATTGTAATTGTCCTGCTGAAGGATAAGTAATGAGAGGGTGATGAGAAATGATGTGAGAGAGAGAGAAATGTCAAAACAGTATTGGAGAGCTGGATGGAGAGAGACTGTGATTGAGAGAGAGTGAGGGTGTGGGTTTAATCAGACTAATGGCTTGACCCTTCATAGAACTCAGTCCAGCCCAGAATACTAAATTGGATAGAGACTTTGCACAGGACCCTTGTGTTAATGAAGAATAGAAGTTTAAAGGTGAGAGGGTTATCTGGTTCGCAAGAGCTTTTATCATTTGAGTGAATAATGATTTGTGTATAATGATTTTATGGTGAATCCTATGAAAACATGAGCTGGTCACACGTTTGACTCCATAATCATAAGAAAAGAAAAAAAGAAAGAAAATAAATTATATTCTGCATAAAGAAAATGAAACCTATTTTGAGGACCATCAAGATTTTTTGCATAGTGACATTTTTTTTTCATGTCAGTTAAACATTTTCTCTCAAAGTTCTCTTTACTGTAATGCATCTGGACATTTTCCTTCTTTATCCAGAGTTTCTGTAATTCCCACTATTCTCAGTGGTGTTGACACTCATTAGATTCATATTACTAGAGGTCAGCCGATATTGGATTTTGCAGATACCGATAACTAAGCTGGTGGAAAAGGCTGATAACCAATTAATCGGCTGATAGTTTAAAAAATGGATTTATTGAACGTTAAAGCTACACTATGTAACTTTTGGCCCTCTAGCGGTTAAAAAATAAAACTGCATGCGTTTTGCGGAAGAATGTTGTCTTGGTAATGACGCAAGTTGTGCTTCGCCGCTGTTCCTCTGCGCAGATAAATGTGGTTCGAGGCACCAGTGTACACATGAATACAGGACATCTTATCAGAGCGAATGGACAAATAAATAACAAAAGAAAGGAAAAGACGGATATCTGAAAACGTCATCTGAGCAGGTAAGTGCCATATCTTATGCTGTTGTTTTGACTTATTGGAAACATTGATGTTTTGAAATAAATGACGTTACAAAAGTTAGGTAACGTTCGTTAACATTAGACATAACGATTGCTAGTCTGATAAGGTCAAACGTTGTAAAGTTTTTATAACTGCAGGATATTCTGGCCAAACAGACCACGGTAGTAACTAATTTATAGATGTGGTCAACATCATTTCAAGACTCACATGTCCTTGGCAAGCCTAGGACTAAAGGATTTATTTATATAAATTATTGCCGTTATAAAGAAAAATACACACGTGTGCTAGCAAGTGAAAAGTTCTGCACCAATTATAGTATAATTATTGTATTTCACTACACACATACAGACGTGATTACACAACTATACATAAACCATATCAATAAAATATCTTACCTGTTGAGTAAGAAAAAAGCCATCTCTGGGTCGCTTTTAAATCCTTTCAGATCTTGGAGTTGTCACCACCTTTTTTTTTTTTTTTTAAAGCTACACAATGTAACTTTTTTTTGTTAAAAAATAACAATGTTGTTAATGAGAGAGTGCAACAAAAATCCATCTTCCAAACCATGTCTTTACCCAAATACACTTTGATAAACCTATAATAATGATATTATATTATAAATATTTTAGAGGTGTCGGGACGGATTTTGCGGGAAATTGATCTGGCTACTGTAGTGCGCGTGTGGGAGTAGCTGAAGCTGAAAGTTTGTTGTCAAAATGAACGAGACAAATTGACCATGGATCATTCAAAACAGCAAACCTCAGGGGAATCACAGGTTGTAAAACCACCCAGAGATGGCTGTTTTCTTATTCAACAGGTAAGATATTTTATTGATATGGTTTATGTATAGTTGTGAAATCACGTCTGTGTGTGTGTAGTGAAATACAATAATTATACTATAATTGGTGCAGAACTTTTCACTTGCCAGCACACGTGTGTATTTTTCTTTATAACGGCAATAATTTATATAAATAAATCCTTTAGTCCTAGGCTTGCCGAGGACATGTGAGTCTTGAAATGATGTTGACCACATCTATAAATTAGTTACTACCGTGGTCTGTTTGGCCAGAATATCCTGCAGTTATAAAAATGTTACAATGTTTAACCTTACCAGACTAGCAATCGTTATGTCTAATGTTAACGAACATTGCCTAACTTATGTAGCGTCATTTATTTCAAAACATCAATGTTTCCAATAAGTCAAAACAACAGCATAAGATATAGCACTTACCTGCTCAGATGACATGTTTTCAGATATCTGTCTTTCATGCTCAAACTCAGGAAATAACTGAATAATTGTGGCAAAATGGCTAGATAGCGCAACCTACAAAATTAAACGAAGCAGCGCTCACGCCACGTTTCACACGTAAAAAAATCAGTAGGCATATGTAACGTCAACACGTACAAAAAAGTCTCTTAGAACCATATCCTAAACCCAACAGGAAGTCAGCCATTGTGATTTTTCTCTTCAATTTTTGCTCAGTTTTTTGCCATTTCCAGGCCTCGTACTTAACGAACTCCTCCTAGAGATTAAATCAGATCAACATCATATTCGGTCAGTCTAATCTAAAGGCCTTGGCGATGCCAAATTGCGAAGCTTTTGAGTTTTCTTTGAACGACGTTCGATGTTTCGCCATGGAACAGGAAGTTGTTATAACTCAAACATAAAATGTCCAATCTGCTCCAAACTTGACATGTTTTATAAGTGTCCCGGCCTGAACACTTCTATATGCCAATATTCAGTTATAGTCATAGCGCCACCTACAGGCAACAGGAAATTACATGTTTTACACTGTGATGCACTATTAACAACATTTAAGTGCTGAAAAATGCTAAAAAAAGAAAAAAAAATTAGTGACATTCCCCTGGCACAGCAGCCCCAATGTGCACTAGGGTGCCAGGGCCCATTCATCGCTGCTTGCAGCTTTAATTATACTTGTTCTTTCCACAACCTCATATTAACTAAGACAATATTTTATTTGCACTTCTAGAATAAAGTTGAAAGGTGATTAAGATCTTCAAAAACTTTAAAGAAATACTGACTTATCACAGCACCTAAAATACACACTTTCCCTTGTACTTTCATGTACATTTTAATCTAACATCTGTATGTTGGGAAAAAAGTTTTCAGACATGTTATTTGTCTGAGCTGTAAAGCGCTTATTTTAGTGCTTTCTCTTTTACAGTGGTTTTATATGTTTTAAAATTGTGAAAATTGTTGCACTGTGGGGTCTGTTGTCATGACTAGCAGTCATTAGAATTTTATTTTTTTTATTTTTTTTCAACACAAAAATTTTAAATTGAGCCAGAAATTAAAATCAATGAGCCGGTGTGTTATGGTGTGGTTTGTTGCGGGACAGGTTTGGTGGGCCACTCTGGGCCAGAAAGTCCAGGGCCACTTTTTAGTCCTGGTCCGCCCCGTCTGTAACTGAAAGCTTTTGATTTTGAATGATGCTGCATCCAGGCCACTAGGTGTCACTGTAAGTCCAAAATGAGACAGACACAAAAGAGACTGGGTGCATCTTTATAATAATTTAACTTAATAATAAATATATTTTCTTTTTGCATTACAGTAATGAGAATATGATTTTTGCATTATGGTAATTGTGTTTGTGTGTGTGTGTGTGTGTGTGCACAATTGTCATAAAAATGTCATGAATAAAAAAAAAAAAGTTAAATTATTTTTTTCTTTTTTTCTTTGGATTTAGGGTTGAAAATAAGACCAAATTACTAATGATAGCCTGCATCCAAAACATAGGCTGCTGACTTGCTGCCTAATCAGTTAACGGCTTTGCCGACAGCGTTTTTGATTGAATGGAACTTTTAAGGAAACTGGTCTCAGAACAGTTTGAAAAGCACCTTATTTATATCCTACCTCCCATACAGCCTCTAAAGGCAGCTTTTTTCAGTTTCGGACCCAGCCACAGAGATGAAAAAATCTGATGTTATATACATTTTAAAACAATTAACTAAAGGATCTAGATCTCTTTTGTTGCTTAGTAATGAAAAGGACACTGATCTGCACAAAGCTATGATATATTTTTGGTGCCACTCCTATATCCATCGCAAGTATGGCTTTCATCGTCTCGCATAGACCTCTCATTGAGTTTTTAATATTCTAGTGCCACTCTACTTGTTTGAAGCCATCTGGACACACATTTATGTTATCATTTCACAGCAGTCTATGATTACCCATGATTGGGTGCTCTGGCCAGTTGTCTGTAGTACTTTCGCTGTCAGGGTCTGTGGTTATGTTACCTTGTTCAGTCAGATCTGATTAGCTTTGAAAAGCCCTTTCAATCACGAATGTCCCGAGACATGGACTATAGTGAGAATGACAGTCATATTATATTCATTATAAGAATAACTAATAATAGAAAAAGGCTGTTACCTATTCAAGATTCAAGAAACTATGTCAGTTTAGTAAGTTCATTGGTCAAACTTGCTAGAGTAAGTATCACTTGCTTATTCGTTGGGTTAAGGATTCGAGTTAACCCTTAAGCGTAAGTATTAAACTTTGACACATAACTCGCCCTGCACCATTTGTGCGACAGATGAATGATACCTTAAATTGTACAGCTTATTGAGGAGGTGTGTGCTATACTTTTCTAAGCAGATGGATGGCAAAAAATAAAGCGGGTAAAAAAACATTGAAGAAGAGACCCAAATATCATAGAGATTTGGGGGTGGGCTGTTTTGACTTGGCCAGTAACTGCCCGGAATCCCCTAGCAACATCCTAGCAACCATGCGGAACACTCTTGCTACAGCATAGCAGCACCATGTCAACCACCCACAACACCCTAGCATCATGGTGGTGATTTTGCAAGGGCAAGCACCACTCACATTTAAAAAAATGTTAATATTTTCTTGTCTGTAATAATTGCTAATGTAGGTAACCCAGTGTTTAAGACAATTTTGAGGCCAGTTTAGGTGCTAATCCCACCTACCTGAGATATTTGTGCCATATAAACTTGCTCTTTAATTGTAATCTTTCACATTAGGGTTTGTCAGTTCAAAGCTTGAGAAGGCAGATATTCGTAGGAGACTACAGGTGGCTCTTTGGTTAAAACAAATTGCATCCTGTCACAAAGCAAAAGCGTGATTCAGTCCACCCACCATTGCCTGCTTTGCTCAGAAATATCATGTATTCAGTTAAACACCCTATTCAATCAAGGGTTAAGGCAAAGCTCTTTTGTTGTATCATAAAAGAGAGGTTAATGTGGAGATTTTATTCATGGCTTTGGGTTTGTTTATGCTGGATGTAACAAACTGAATATGAGGAAGTCCAGAGCAGTTTGAGGTAGCTATGAATGTCTTTAGGGCTGAATGATATATCCAGTGTTCACAATATATCCATGGTGATTTTGCTGGCATTTATAAAAAAAAAAAAAAATCAAGCAAGATTCTGAATATCAAATACTCATACTCGTAATAATGTTGCTGATTATGAAAAATTAAGCAACATTGTGAATATTGCAATGGTTGTAATGCCTTTTATCGGGCCACTAAGTTTCCTAAAACATTAGATTAGTTCCAAGATTTTTGTTGTCTTGCAACTTTCGAATGTGAGAGTGTTAAGGCAGATATTCTAATACTGTATCTGATTTGAACTTTAATAGCCAAAAATGGCGCAACAGCATAAAAGTTTTCAAGTATGATTTATTTCTGTAAAAAAAGGTCAATTTCAGTATATCAATTTTATAACTTTTGTTCAACAATTGAATGTATTACCTCTCAGAAATGTTAACGAAAGTCCCCTTGTGGCAATTGTCATGTATTGCTTAAAATGTTTTACTTAAAATATATGTTGGCAAATGTTGGTGTTGATTACAATGTACTGTATTGTTATATTGAAAATGATTAATATCATTCTTCCTTGCATTCATTTAGTAAAAAACAGAGTGGGAAAACATGCCTTGATTTTAATATTTTAACTAGATTTTTTTACTTAATGCATTAAAGCAATGGTTCACCCATAAATGAAAATTCTGTCATCATTTACTCATCTTGTTGTTGTTCCAAACCTTTGTGACTTTCTTTCTTCTGCAGAACACAGCATTTTATCCAGTTGATAGTAACTCACTTTAATGATTAATAAAGCTCCCAAAAGTATCATAAAAGTTGTCTATGCGTCATATTCCAAGTCTTCTGAAGGCATACAATCACTTTGTATGATGAACAGACCAAAATGTAAGTAGTTTTTTACTCTCGAACCCTACTCACTCCTTTTACTCTAACCCTAACCCTAAACAGGGCTGAATCCAATATGGCGGCAATGTTGATAACAAACTTCTTTAATTCTTGGGTGTCTCTTGACCAAACGTCATGAAGGTGAATAAATGATGGAATTTTCACTTTTGGGTGAACTACTCCTTTAAACTTTTTGAATATACTGTACTTGGCAAGAGCTGGTTTCCCTCATTTGACAATAAACCCATTTTGCCATTTCAAAGAAAATACAAAATATTGATTATCATAAAATGGCTGAATTTTTTAACCATATCTCTGAGCCCTAAATGTCTTTGCTTCATCTGTGTGTGTGTGTGTGTGTGTGTGTGTGTGTGTGGACTGTGTGAATGTATTTCTTCCGAATTTGCAGTTTGTTTCCTGAAGCTAGCAATAATCATTGGGACCGTTCTAGACAAATTCAGAGTTTTTCTCCTCTCTCTCTCTTCATTCCCCTCGTGAGCACTTCATCACAGCAATTAAACACTTTCTCAGCTCTGTCTGAGCAGACACGCTCCGATGATGTTCCAACCAAGTGTCAGGCGAAACAGATGATGGAGCCTCGCCTCCTCGTCAAAAGTGCAACTTTTGTTTTGTTTTGGCAAGCACTTTTGGGCGCTGCAGCATTTAGCACGGGGGTGTTGGGGGGAAGTGGATTGGGGTATAACTCGACGTTAGCAGCATAGTGCTTTGTTCGCACTGCGATTTCAAATCTCACACAGCTTGTCAATGCATATAAAGAGGCTGATAAGCACATACAAAGCACTTCTGAGCTATAATGTGATGCTGTCATCAGGGCATTTGTGGACTGATTGTACACAGTGTGGTATCAGTAATTAGTCAGCTGTTTAGATTCACAGGAAGTGTGCCCACTGGCCGAACAGATTTCGAAGAACGGCTGGTTTGCTTAAGCTAATGCATGTAAAAATAGTGCGACAGGTCAGATTTAGTCATAGGCCGTTTTATTTCTATTGTACTGATAAGTGTTCCATGAAATAAAAAATGCACTATTTCACCTAATATTTGTTTGTGTTCTGTTTTTTCTTTTCTTATTTCCTAACATCAGACTGTATTTGAATCAACTCTGGGCGGTAGTCGATTAAATTGTCCACTTTGCGTGAGGAGCGCTATTAGTTTGGCACTCATGAGTAGGGCTGCACAATTAATCAAAAAACTAAGCGCGATTACGACTCGGGCTGCCACGATTATGTTAACAAGGATGCGTCAATGTTTTCTATTTACAAAGTTTTTTATCAGGGGTTGAGTATTCTTTTTTTTTTTTTCACCCAATTTGGAATGCCCAATTCCCAATGCGCTTTTAAGTCCCCGTGGTCGCGTAGTGATTCGCCTCAATCAGGGTGGTGGAGGACGAATCCCAGCTGCCTCCACATCTGAGACCACCAACCCGCGCATCTTATCACGTGGCTTGTTGAGCGCATTGCCACGGAGACATAGCGCGTGTGGAGGCTTCATGCCATCCACCGCGGCATCCACGCTCAACTCACCACACGCCCCACTGAGAACGAACCACATTATAGCGACCACGAGGAGGTTACCCAATGTGACTTTACCCTCCCTCGCAACCGGGCCAATTTGGTTGCTTAGGAGACCTGGGTGGAGTCACTCAGCACACCCTGGGATTCGAACTAGCGAACTAGCGAACTCCAGGGGTGGTAGCCAGCTTCTTTTTACCACTGAGCTACCCAGGCCCCCAGGGGTTGAGTATTCTAACCAATCACAAACATGTCCGTTGAGCAATGAAATGCCAATGGCCAATCAGATCCGCTTAAATTAGTCCTCCGTCCTATCAGTAATGACAACTGATCCTAATGCGCAAGTTTTAAACAGTCTGATGCTTAGATGCTTACTTTATGTTCCACCTCTGTTCACGGTGGCACACAAAACTTAATACTGAAGAAACATCATCTGACACTCGAAAAGAAGCTGTAGAACAAGAGCGAAAAAGCACTTTGGAATTATTTTGGATTCATTGCATATTGCACCGTTCGCTTTGAACGTAGATGGTAAATACACTGCAAATGAGCAACATGACAAAACTAAAACGATCCCGTTCTAATCAAGGCATAGATGTGGTGTAAATAATTGATTTATTATGCTGATTAGACTGCTTCGTTTTCAATGAGAGCATTCGCGAGTCATTGATCTCGTGCTGAACTGCAGGGCTCAAACAGTATAAACCTGCAGTGAGTGACAGCAGTCATTGTAATGAGTTAGTTCATCTCGTTTCACGATTTCTTTGAACAATTTATTAAAAATTAAATTACGGTTTAGTTTTGCCTTGTTAATAAGTAGGCCTATGTGAATTTGATTCGTATAAATTATCAATAAAGTAATTAGACTGTTCCAAGCTTGTTTTGGAGGTGTGGCCAACATAAAGAACATGGCATGAATAGCATATTTCACGATCACCGTCATTGGCATCGCATTTGCTCTAATAAGTCCCATTTGCCCCGCTGCTGCTCTTGGTTGATTTAAAATTTTCACAAATCGCACAAACTCCAATCGCAGCCAATGAGGCCAATTATGATCTGACAATGATCTTACATGAACAAGATCACCATTGAAGATCAAACGGGATCAAATGGGCACCTGTCTCGTCACCACAGTGCTCACTGAATGCAGTAACTTGGTCAATTTAAATCGGCTGTTAATACATTTTAATATTAAATATGTCATATTTTTTACCACACCTGGACCAATTATTCAAGAGGGTAAGACATGTATTGGATGTCTGATGGTAGTTTTTGATTTTACGCCACCTTTTAGGCTTTAGAGGTGTGTTTAATGTGTGGGGATGAGTATGTATCAAGCCGTTACATGTCAAACAGGCATACTGAATCAAGTAAAAACTGGGTTTGACAATATTTCCAAAGATATCCCTTTAAAATAACTTCAATCAGGCCTAACTTAAACATTATTACAATATTTAATGGTTAAAAGATGCTGTGGTGAGCAGGGCGGGGCCAAGACATGGATAGGATGGACACCAGGGGCGAATTATCTCGTCCGGCTGTTGATGATTGTGGTGTTGGCGGGCGAGGGTAAAGCTGCAAGCAGAACTGCAGTTGGGAGAGACACAGAGAGAGAGAGAGAGAGAGAGAGAGAGAGAGATGCAAAGAAGCTGTGTGTGTGTGTGTGTGTGTGTGTGTGTGTGTGTGTGTGTGTGTTGAAAAGTGTGAAAATAAATGTCATATGTTTGGATGTGCACTCGGCTCCCGCCTCCACCTTCCCGAACAAGCAGAGGTCTTTCACAGTTGCTTAAAAGAAACTGGAGCGCAGCTCATATCCACCACTGAAATCTGCTACTCTGAAGAACCATGCAGTTGCCTATTTTGTGATGTCACAGTAATTGAATCTTTTAATCGACATTAATACGACATAAACACCGCAACGATCAAAGATGTTCGTCTAGCACGTTTACATAAAAAATATTTGAAGAACAGCACAGAAGGACGCAAAAACACATTCGATGTGAACAGCTCCTTAGAAAGTAGGGGTTTGCCTATTTAGACTGTCAGCCTGAACTCATTAATAAACGTAGCTATTTCTATGTTAATATTTGTAACATTTAAATGTATGTTAGTACGTTTGGATAGACACTAAAACGTACAGACATTTGAAAGCATCTAAACGTATTTACAGCTTTAGAAACGTAAAATATTGACGAATCCATTACAAATATATTTGTATACACTAATTGATTATAAATATATTTGTACATTTTTACTGTTTTATAGATATTTTATTTCCCTTAACCCTACCTCAACCTCTAAACATAACCACATTTCAACAATAAAAAACATGTAACAAGTAGATTAATGTACAGTTGCAATAATTTTTGTTACAATATGTTAATTTATATACTCTACAGCTGCTAATCCCACACCTACTCCTAAACCATAACCATTTATTAAGCATCTAAAACATGTAACAGGCAGATATATTGAATCACAATACAAATACAGTACGAAAGTAGTCCAAAGGGCGATACGCTGCATCTGATGTGCTCCCTGATGGCATACAATAGCATTGTGTGAGGTGGAGAGTAGAATTTAAATTATTAATCGCTGTAAATCTTCTCCTGATGCACTCCAGAACGGCACTGTCATTTCTCGGAATACGTCATGTCGCAAACGGTCACGAGACACTTGAGAGCCAATGAGCATTTGATATCACTGCAGTAAAACCGTTTCTGGTCGTAATGCTTCTTGAGGCGATTTTTGGATTTTGTAAACAAAACCAATGCGGGTTGACCGTTACAGGCGCAACAGCAGATGGAGATGCAGATCGTTGAATAAAAGGCTTGAATTTGGGTCTGTTCTTCACAGAAAGCAGTCTGAAAATTTGGATTACAGCTAACAAATTTATGGATTAATTTTATTATTGTTTTGGTGTTTTTTGTGGTTTATTTTGTTTTTTGGCGTATCCTGAAAACTCCTTTTGTGTCCCATGGCAAACAAATATAAAATGATAAACGATTAATCGATTATAGTTTTTATTCATATTAACATTTTAAAGTTTAGTCTTGGTTAAAGTGATATAATCCTTTAAAACATTGTATAGGGCAGCAGAAATCACACATAACTGAATGAAACCGTTAAAATGTAATATTATGATGTCAACTGTGTAAAATAAATGTGATGGCATTGAACTAATCTCATTGATTATAAGTTAAATGTAATTAACTGATTGATTCTATGAACTATTCAATATTAATCAATTTCAAACAGTACACGTAAACATTTGTACATTTCTATAGGTGTTAATGTGTAAAATCATAACGTTTAGATGCTGTCAATACGTCAATATTAGGGATGGGCATTCATCATTAATTTGGTATTCGAATATTTAAGCTAATAAAAAAAATGAATACTTGAATATTCTATTATTTAAATGAAGGTAATTAATGAGAAAGAGACGTTGTAAAATGATTTTTTTTTTTTAATCATAAAGGCTGCATCACCATAAAAAAAAACAAGCTTCTAATTACATCCAAAACAAGCTTTTATTATTTCCTGAGTTTTTTTTTTGTTGAAAACATTTAAACAAGCAATGCATGAAAACAAAAAAGTACAGAATGAAAGCATTTAAGCTCATGCAAAGCGAAGAAAAGAAACGCTAATAAAGTAGACTGACGCAATTAACGTACAGGACGAGTATAAACACTCGGCGTATAATTGTTATGTTTATATTGTATCTCATGTCATGTTTTTGTTGAGAAAAACAAGCATATCCATGTGCTCAGTAAACTATACTCATTTATACACACCAGTTTAATTGATGGAATGTCCCTCCGCTAGCATAGACTTTCTCGGATGCCATGTTTGTTGTTTACAGAAGTGTCGCGGGGATAACGTTGCAACGGGGATGCTGCTTACTGTCCAGCTGCACATATATGAGAGTAAATTGTTCACCGCTTATCCAGTACATTTAAACAGGAACACAGCTTTCTCACAGTAAGCCACATCGCAATAACCCGTCCATCTGAACGTACTGACAGAACGGTTTGCTCATCAAATGTGATCAACTTGTGTCCACACTCAACAGCGCCACCCAGTGCATTCTGTTATAACTGTTCAGGATTTAACATGCATCTCACTGCATATATGGCCAGCAAAGCAAAACTTTGTGAAATTCGAATAGTATTTTTACTTTTCTAATACTTATTGCAAAACGAGTATTCGACTATTCGTGCACATCCCTAGTCAATATTTTACATTTCAGTGTCTGTGCAAACGTAAGAGAATGTACGATTGATGGAACCAAACTTTACGTAAGAATACATAAGAATTCTTATGAGATCACGTTGAGACTGTAGATAGCGAGGCAGTTTTCTAGCTTTTGAAACTGAGATAGTCTTTCAATGTCAGTGAGTTAAATCTACAGTACCACAATACCACCAGCTTCAACATACCACTCTTTCTTTCTCTCGCATATATGCCCTTATGGGATTACAATGGAGATTCCTTGCAGCAGATGCACATGGATTAGGACAGCAGGGCATGACTTGTGACTTTGACACGATGGTGATATTCTTTGAACAAAGAGGCGTGATTATAACAGTAGTGCTGAAATACGACCGAAAATGTTTGCCAGCTTACAAGAGATGGGGAAATGATATTATTACAGTGTATGACTTTGTGATTTCTCTAGAAAATGCTCTGTGTTTAATTGTGATAAACGACTACAACAAATACAACATACTGTAGCTTTGAATTACATTATTGTGAGAAGGCCATATCCTGAGTGATTGTGTACATACACTCATACATTTTCTATCCTCTAACCCTACACATTCCCCTAAACGTAACCATCACACAAACCGTTTTTATTAACACATTAAGTATGTTTATGAAGCCATTTTCATTGTGGGGACACATACAGCTGTACTGATTGCAGGATCGTAGTGTTACAGGCCAAGAACAGAACAAAGGCATTTGTTTACACTGATCAAGCAGACAGCCTCTTGGGAATTGTAGTGTTTTGACCCTTCATTCACCGCTGTGACACCTGGCGTAATTGCTCGCAAAAGTCCTTGATGAAAAGAACGGAGACCCATGCAGGAGTTTCCTGCGTCCAGCAGCACCCTAAACGTGGCCTATTTTCATCTGTGTATGTGTTTTAATCAGGCCCTGTGCATCAAAATCTCAGCGGGGCAGATGGGACGCAGTTTGACCCACTTTTGGTGGCTTCCACACCGATTAAAAGGATGAGAAAGCTTTCGAAAGCCTGCGGTCCCTCTGCATGCGTGTTTGTGTGTGGTTCTCTCCACTTTGGCCAGGGCCGGAGTGGGATTCATATGTCATGTCCAAGTCAGCCCACACCCAAATGGGGGTTGGTGGTGAAGATGATAACAATAAAACAAGATCACAGCAAAAATATGCAATATATGTAATTACCTGAAAATTATTTAAGCTCTCCATGTCATTATACCACATACGGCATTCACTAAGATTTTCACTTTGTCAGAAGACATCATTGTATGTGTTGTAAAAATAAGTGAATGTTAAAGGGATATTTGATCATTTCCTCACCCTCATGCCATCCCAGTTGTGTATGACTTTCTTTTGCAGAACATGAATGAAGATGTTTAGAAGAACTGTTGGTCCATTCAATGCAAGTAAATGAGAAGCGGTGAGAAACAGATCAATAATTAAGTCATTTTTTACTATAAATCTCCACTTTCACTTTCATAAGCACTCTTCTCTCTCAAGAGTTCTTCTTCTGTTTTTGGTGATTTACATAAAAATATCGCCCCCTACTGGGCAGGGAGGAGAATTTATAGTAAAAAAAAAAGAAATTTTTTTTAAAATATTGATCTGTTTCTCACCCACCCCTATCATATCGCTTCTGAAGACATAGATTAAACCACTGGAGTTGTATGGATTACTTTTATGCTGCATTTATGAGATTTTTGTATCTTCTGAGTTCTGGTCACAATTCACTTGCATTGAAAGGACCAACAGAACTGAGAAATTCTTCTAAAAATCTTCATTTGTGTTTAGCAGAAGACAGAAAGTCATTCACATCTGGGATGTCATGAGGGTGAGTAAATGATGATAGAATTTAAATTTTTGGGTTAACTAAGTATATTTTAAAGACTATCTAGGCACATAATAACACTATAGAACTGTAAATGTTTATAACTCTTTCAAGATGTACAGGCTCACACTTTAAATGGTCAGTGCTTAGTATTTTAGATAATTAAAATAGCAACAGATCCAGTGAAACAATTAAGGTTGAGTGATTGTTTTTACATTTTTACATGCCATTCAAAAATATGCCATTATACAATGATAAGAGTGAAATAAAAGACTAAAAATAACACATTTGTATGGTTACTGTCTCTTTAAGAGAGTTTTATCGCATGATACAACATTGAAGGCACTTTGTGCAGTCTGTTTCGTTGAGTTTAATCTGTTTGAGCGCTGTAAAGTCCCATTATTTTCGTACCGTGTCGTGCTGTTGCATCTGTATTCATTTACTTTAAGTATTCTGTTATTTTGTGACAAAAAATAATTTTGCTCTTATCATTCTGCACTGCTAGGGAAGAGGATTTCAGAGATTAATTGATTGAGATTGTGAGACTGCAGTCAGTATTAAACTTGTGATGATCTTGTACCTGAAGCACGTTCATCCATTCAGCTATTAGTAGCCTATCTGTTCTCGATGGATCTTCTGTGATCCTTCCCGCGCTGTCAAGTGAAGCGGCGCAACATCAGTTTGGTCTCTCACAGGCTACCCTCTCATTTGTTTGGGTGTGAGATGATAAAATACAGACTGCGTCCGCTATAATACGGAACGCAATTCTGATCCTTTAAATACCGGATGTTACGGACTGTTGGCAATTGTTATGCGACATATGATGAAAGTTTGTCAATCAACATGCGGACCTAACTGGCCCAATTTTTGACCGGCCCAGCGGGAATTCTCCCGATCTTCCCGATTGCCACTCCGGCCCTGACTTTGGCCATCCTTAGCATATTGGGCTTGCTGTGAAGAACACGTTTCCCCAGGGTCAGTATATCATTGTTTTATCTAGTGATGAATATGTTTCACACCGGGGGTTAAGAAAGCTTGAGATTCAATGGAGTGAATCTCTCTCACCCTGTTTCACCTCATCCTACTTTATCCCTATTTTATTCTCCAGTTTCTTTTCTTTTTTACATGTAAACTCTGCCTTTCCCTTAGACACTTTTTATTTGTGTGTCATTTGTCACCTATTCCTAGATTTTCCATATTTTTTTCTTGCTCCCACTGGCTCTGTTCCAAACTCTATTGAGCTGCCTACCTAGGTAAAAAATGTTGGCATCAAGGCTGTTCGAGTCGTTTGGTAGCTGGTAGCTGTCTCATTCTTTGTTTTGGACAAATTCAAATGCACATTTATTTTTAAGGGATTAAAGTGACAGTTCACCCAAATATTAGGATTCTCTCATTTAGTTACCTTCATGATATCCCAGGTGTGAATGACTTTCTTTCTTCACCAAAACACATTTGAAGAAAATTAGAAAAATATCTTAGCTCAGTGGGTCCTTAAAAAGCAAGTGAATGGAGGAGAATTATCTTTTGAAGCTTCAAAAATCACAGACAGTCAGCATAAATATCATCCATACAACACCAGCTGTTTAATTAATTACTTCTAAAGCGACACCATCACTTCTGGTGCAAAAAAGATAAATATTTAAGTACTTTTTTAACTCTAAATCATGCTTCCACAGCCGGAAGAGCAGCGCTGTTTCCAAGTGAGAAGGAGGAACACTGTACAGTAGCTTGGTTGGTTTTGGTTTAGATATGTATTTATCTGTTTCTTTACTCACAATGGTGCATTTGTGTGCTCATCCTGGTTGTCTCAACCGAGTGGAGAATGTGAGATTACGTTGGTGTCTTGGCAACGTGAATTCGTCACATGAGAGACAGCTTGGACTCCACCCTCTCGTGCAGTTTACCCTCACTTTGGATTATAGTTCAAAAGTACTTAAATATTGATCTCTTTTCACACCAAAAGTGATCATATCACTTTAGAAGACATAAATTTAACCGCTGGTGTCGTATTGATTACATTTATGCTGACTGTCTGTGATTTTTGGCGCCTCAAAGAAAAATCTCCTTTCACTTGTATTTTAAGGACCTACTGAGCTAAGATATTTTTTTTTATTTTTCTTAAAATGTGTTCGGCAGAAGAAAGTCATACACACCTGGGATATCATGAAGGTGAGTAAATAATGAGAGAATTTTAATTTTTGGGTGAACTATCACTTTAAATGAGCTAATATAAAAAAAGAGAGTCTGAGAGAGCGATATTGAGAGAGAATAATCTTTGCACTCTTTTGAATGTCGTTCAGATTAGCATTTTAGGTCTCGGACTCTTTCTTCTCTTTCTAAATGAGTGTGAAGTTAATTGACACAGTAGCTAACATCTCATGAACTCCTTTATCAGCCTTTATTTTCGTCATTATTGCGTAGGGTGAAAAAGGCTGAAATAGAAGCCTTTATTGCTTCAAGAATAAAGCAAATTACTTGAAAAGAAACACTTCACATGAAAGAAGTAGTGCACTCATAAATGAAAAGGGAATGTTTAAAGGAATATCCTGGTTTGTCTTGCATTGGCAGTTGACAGTGACTCACTGTAAACCTTAAGAAAGAACCCAAAAGGATCATAAAGTAGTCGATGCGACTCGTGCATCATATTAGGTAGGTTTTAGTGAGACATTTTTCAGGAAAAAGCTTGACATCGATTGCTCATTCATGAGTGCGAGAATCTCCTTCAAAGTTGCACATATTTTTATGCAAGAACTCACTAGCTTTAGCGCTAGCCAATGCAGTGTGAACCACTTTGAATGTTTACTATTTTTTAATTGTCTATGTGCTTAAACGTGCGTTATACAGAGGGCCTGGGTAGCTCAGCAAGTAAAGACACTGACTACCACCTGGAGTTGCAAGTTCGAATCCAGGACATGCTGAGTGACTCCAGTCAGGCTTCCTAAGCAACCAATTTGCCCGGTTGCTAGGGTGGGTAGAGTCACGTTGGGTTAACCTCCTCATGGTCGCTATAGTGTGGTTTGCACTCGGTGAGCCTCCACACGCGCTAGTTCTCCACGGTAACACGCACAACAAGCCACGCAATAAGATGCGCGGATTGACTGTCTCAGACTCTGAGGCAACTGAGATTCATCCTCCGCCACCCAGATTGAGGCGAGTCACTACACCACCACGAGGACTTAAGAGTGCATCGGGAATTGGACATGCCAAATTGAGGAGAGAAGGGGAGAAAATTCCCCCCCCCCCCAAAAAAAAACAAACAAACAAACATGCGAGATGGATGCCTTTGACTGTTGTGACATGTCTCACTGTTTTCTTCAGGGCCTTACATCATGAGCAGGAGCATGCTAAAGTTCAAGTTTTAAAAAATGTATCTTTGAATGTTGAGCCAGAGCACATTCAGTGTGAACAGTCCCTAAAGCAGTTATTCATAGCTTAGTGGTTGACTCCTTTCTTCGCCCACTCATATTTTTGAATAATACAAGTGTATTAAAGCCTCACAGTGTTCAATTTGCTGAGCGTTGGCCATTTCCTCATTTATGGGATGTTCCATAAGGTAGAAACAGTCTCATAAAGCTGCACTGATGGGAATAATATTTCACCTTTATTTGTTCATTAAAACAGTGCAATGCAGAGAAGAGACTGTTAAAATATGGAATAGAGAAACATTCGATGTTAGTGGCAGGTCAAGTAAGGTATCGGCTGTAAATGATTTATTTAGCTTTGCAGTTGAACTGTAGTGGTTATTTCTGTTAGCTTATGAGGAAGTGAAGCCATTGAGATGATCAGGGCATTAGAGCATCAGTGCTGACATTTGACCTCTCCAGACTATGAATACAGGCGGTGAAAACAGATGGGCTTGGCTGTTAAAGTTGTGCAGTTGTATAATATTTGGGTCTGGATTGGCGTAGTGCGTATTGTACTTTAGACCTAATACTGTTTCCAACTTCAGATTGAATTCAACTATGTTTCCCGACATTTTCCTTTGTCAAATTGGCATTCCAACCAGGACAAATTTGATTGAAATGTTAAAACTGAAATACCTTTTCCCAAAATAATTTTCCCCCAGCAACACAGCAGCTTTTCATGAAGCACCTTCTCAAACATTGTCAGAGATTTCATCTAAACACAATGGTTGTGGGAGCATGCAAATTGAAGGCTGTTCATTCCCTGTGGCAGCTCACAGTTAATGGCATCGCCTCAGGATGGCCTGACATTCAGCCAAAGGATTCCAGAGAAATCAATAAACTTATGTGCTGAAAATGCTTTAAATGCCCATGGCGCTTCCAGCACATTTCATCACTCTTGTACTGACTCCTGCTGATATTGCTGCAGCTCAATATGGACGACTACAGCCAGACTGACCCCTATATCAGTAAATCAAAAAATCTGAATTAGGTCAGCTGAGCTGGATGACTTTTATTTTATGCCCAGGTCTATGTGGATTTGAGTTATACCTGTTGAATTTACCCAGTATGGCTGGTCACCAGCATATGTTTTAAGTGCTTGTCCCTCAACATGATCACATGGGAGGTTGGCATGTTGTTTCCGATACTTCCGGTACCCAAGGATCAGCCACATTATGCCGACTCCCTGACAAGCAACATCTCTCATCAGACATGTATGCATCAGCTCCAGTGTGTTTACCTTACCCTGTGGCACGGCCGGAAGCGCTTTGCATCAGCAGAGTGGGAGACACGGGTTCGGATACCACGTTGGAACCAGGAAGTAATCAAGTAATTACTTTCACAAAATCAGTGATTAGAGCAATTTTGAGGTTGCATTTTTCCCTCTAACATTACATTTTTACTCCACTGATGGTTATGTTTAGTTTTGGGGTTTGGGTTTGGGATAATGTGAAGGCATAGGGTTAAGGGTTAGGTTAGGCTTTGAGGGGTTAGGTTAGGGTTAGGTTAGGTTTATAGAGAGGTTTTGGGCACTTGACCGCTGAATAATCAGCTAAACCAGCTGAGCACCAGCTTGGCCAGGCTGAGAGACCATTCAGACCAGTACAAACCAGCTAGGTTTTTTTTTTTTCAGCAGGGATAGGATGTTAGTGTTACTGCCAGACTTCTAGCATCACTAGCCAGACTTCCTTTATCAGAAAGCCCATGTCGTTCGACTGACCTTACCAGTTCAATTTTAGACCAGCACCAAAACCAGTACTAACCAGAAAAAATCAGCCGTCTGTTAAGAAGCTCTATAACAGAGCACAGGGGACAACTTGCATCAGAAAATTGCAGGCAAAATGTAATTAAAGCTAGACTAGATTACATTTTTGAGAGCTTCTTCACCCATGTTTGTTGAGAGCTGAGATTGGCCCTATTTTTTTCTCTGTAATTTTCAAGTCAAGTTTCAGTCATTACCCAAGTAACATTAGAACTGTAGGTTTGTTCTCCTGGGACGCCCATCAACAGGACTCTTGACCTGTCAGATTTCTGGGCATTTTGTGCCAGGAGTCAATTACCTGAGTTGTGGTGTTCTCTTTTTGTGCATTGCTGAGCTTCAGCGCTTTGCACCACTCAGAATTGAAATGAGAATGCCTTTTAAAGGAATGTTCTGGATTTAATACAAGTTGAGCTCAATCGACAGCATTTGTGACCTAATGTTTATTACAACAGAAAATAATTTTGACTTGCAATGTAAGTGAATGAAGCCTGTTCATTAAGGTTTAAATTAAAAATAAGATAAAGTGAAAATACGCACTGTTTCAAAAGTATAACCACAAGATGAGAACATTACATGTGTTAAAATGATTTTAGTGTGATAAAATCGCTTACTAACCTTATCTGTGTAAAGTTATATCCAATATTAAATTTAAATTTAAATTCCAACAGTAAATCCTGTTATCCCAGTACATCGATTTTATACACTAAAATCATGTAGAACATGTATTGCACCACTTTAACTCATGTTATGTTTACCTATTGTGGCTATACCTTTGAAACAGTGTCTATAGCCTAGATTCCATCCACTTTTCGCGCTATTTTGTTATCGACAAAGTGAAAATGCGTAAAAAAATGTTTTGCGAAATTTGCCGTCTTCTGCCTGTTTCCATTCAAATGGCCTTTTATTGATAAAAATGGTGTGCGTGATGACGTCATGCCTAAAAAAACACTTTGTCGCATAAGTTTTGGTTTATCGCAAAAGAAATCTGCTCTTAAGCCGTTTCCGTACAGAAATGTATGTTTATCACTAATTCTACTCCAAGATGTCCCTAATTTGTTTCCTCTGAAGTTTTGGTAAAATGGGGAGAGTATTGAGACAATTCATTGAAATTAGACAGCTTATTGTCATTTTAATTTCACAAATAAATGCAATCAGAAGAGGAGGAACTGCAATCAAAAGGGAGCAGCTGCCCTTCTGATAGGACTGTAATATTGGTCCTGATGTTGCGCCTATCGAAGGTTGTGACCGGTTCCGACCCGAAAGCGAATCGTCATGCCCTGTTCAAGCTGGCAACCTGCACCAAGTAGTGGGGGAAACTTTCGGTCTTAGTATAAGGACCATCCATCGATGTGTATGTACTGTGTGCACAGATATTAAAGAAAAACTGATGCGGTGTAATTTCAGGGTTTACGTATGATGCATTCCTGATATTCAACAGGCTATTTTGAACAGTCATATAATCTAAAGCATTGCCATCACAACTGCATTATGTCCCATATATTTGTCCCACAACTTTTAACGACCAACTGAACTTGATTGTCATCTAAAATACATTTTAGCGTCATAATGCAATTTACATTTTCTGAAGAAGCTCAGCAAATGCGATCTGAGGTAAAGAGGATTAGATTTAAAAAATGTAAAAGTTTTAAAAGGTTCAAAAGCTGGTTTTCTGAAAGTGATCTCATTGGACAAATAGTTCTGATAGTTTATAGTCTTGAAGGGTAGAAAATGTCATTCAGCCGACTTTATTCATCTACAGAACAGGGTACGGCTAATTTAAGTTTATGTAAAGAAAAGGTAATTATTTAGGCCTAACAATATAATTTTTTTCGTTTGGTAGTTTTATTTTTTTAATTTAATGCGTTTTTCGTTTGGTAATTTATTTAATTTAATATAAATAATATAATTTTGCTGGTATTTTTTCCAAAAGCTAAACAATAATCTTATAGAATTGGGCTATGTTCGTGTTCCAGAAAAGCACACTGAAGCTTTTCTCCTAGTATTGTGCATATATTTTTTAATTTAAAACATCTTTGTGCATAGAAATGATATGTTTTTTGTATTGTGGGCTTATTCCATGACTGCTGTCTATTATTTTGAATGGTGTGAAAAAGCAACTTTAATAAATAAACGGATGTCTACCGCGATTACATTAATCACAAACAGTGGCTATTAATTTCTTCTCTGTGCACTTGTCAATGTGCATGATACGAGATATTTGTGTTGGCACTCCTGGAAGTGTCATGTTTGCAGTGATCGTATCTTTATGCCATTAGGATCAATCCATAATCACGTACAATAAATTGGCTTTCAAGGATGTATTCCTTGTCGTCATGATTAACACAGGATAACGATTGGGGCAAATTCTGTCATGTGACACTACATTTTTGCGTTAATGCCAATTTTCTCGACAAAAAGTGTTTCCAAACCAGTTTTTCGTGACATTTGAAGTATCGACATAGAGTTTATGCGCTAGAGTTAAATGGAAAAATATTATGTCGACACTTGTGAAATGTTAGCGATAATTTGCGTTTCCATCAGCTTAATTTTGATGCGCTAAAACTTTTTTCGCACAAAATCCTTGGATGGAAACATAGTTTATGATAACGTAATAGGCCCCATTCACTTCCATTGTACGTGCTTTATTGTAAATAAGATTTTCTGTGATAATTAACATTATGCCACAAAGGCTGTTGATTTGAGCTTAACTTGTTTTTAACCTGGAAAATTCATTCAAATTCTAATTCAGTTCCTGAATTTGAATTGCATTTGAATTGAATGTGGAATTGTAATTAAAATTTGAGTTTAAAGGTGCAATATGTAACATTTTTCTTGTTTTGCTTTTTTTTGCCAATGTGTGAACGGCTTGTAACACAACTTAAAAAATGAGCCCTTCCCGGACTTCCTAGGTTGCCTATTAAAGCCTGTAGACTGATTTTCATGTGAAGGGAGCGGGTCGCTTTTGCCGGGAAAATCCAAAGGATGTGACATTTATGTGTACTCCCGAGAGCCTTGCCTCAGACAGCGTCAACAGACAGTCTGCAACACTAGGTAACGTTATCTTAGAGATGGAATCCAGCAAACGTCCGGGTCCCAGCACAACACCTACTCCTACACAAACTCCGAGTAAGCCAAAAAAAACATTTATCTACTGAATCCCATCTGGCTAAGCGGGAACGTGATCGTGGTCGAACGAAAACTAGAGTGAACATCGGCAGGACATTTGATTACTGGAGGGACATTCGTTCGGTTTTGGGGATCAAAACCGACCCTGAATTGGTGTTCTTCTTATTGGACACGTAAGCTTACAAAACTGCAAAGCATGTGAACTATAGTGCCATAAGGACTGATCTGTGTAATTTTAGCTAACTTGATCTTGCCTGCTAACACTGACAAATTGCAAGCTACCTTGCTTCGTAACTTTGAAATAATTTCAATGATCTTCTCTTTATACTAAAAGTCAGGTTAATGTCAATGCCAATCTGTAATTATTCAGCAAGGTAAACTACAATAATACATTAAATGAATGCTAGATAATGTTCAAGATAATGCAAAAAGCTCCATTCATTAGTGTAACGTAACTTAGTTATACAGAAAATATATACATTCTATTATTTTAAAACAATGGCACATCGATATATCAAAATGACAGTTGAATTGTGTCAACGTATTTATAATGTACAGTCTATTTTATAAACAGCTACTGTCATCATCCACCAAATTTAGCTAACAGCTATTAATAAAGCTGGCTAGCTAGCTAACGTCGACATAGGCTATTGTATAAATGCAGTCAATGCATCATGCAAAGAAAAGTGATTACTTCAAACTACAGTCTCGCATAGTCAGACCTATATCCACACTTTGTTTTAGCCCTGTTCCAGCACTGGAGAGTCAAATATAATATACAGTCTCAAAGTTTGTAGTAAAACAATCATAACTGTGTAATTTTAATTATGCTACCTCATCTGTTAGCATGATGTCGGTGAATCACGTTCAGCCTCTTTGTACGTTACTTCATTGTTTTGGTCGATGCTCGCTCGCTCGTGTCCTTATGGAGTGTGCGCTATCACGGGCAACAGGTAGCTGGCTGCAGTTCACTTAACGGCCACAGGTGTCATTAATAACAAGGGTTTCTGAATCTTACATACTGCACATTTAAGTAGAATTAAAAAGGAAAGAAATTCAAAGAAATTTATATAACACATATACTCTATATACATATACTCTGTTGTTTCTTTCTTTGCAGCTTTGTAATGTGAGGGGCTTTTGTGCCATGGACAAGAGCACATGAGAGAAACAAGTGGCTTTTGCATGAATTGTTGATGGTTCCTGAAAGTGACTAAATGTCTGTATATTGGGTTCATGTTGTTTATTAAAAGAGTACTGCAGAATGTAGAGCAGATCTTTGTGTGGTTTCTAGTATCAGTAGCGACTATGTTAATAGAAGCTGATGGCATACCTGTTGTCTGAATATTTGATTTTGTCAGAGAAACATGGGTTGCAAATTAGACAGACTTGCTCATTTAATTTTTGAGGCTCATGACTGCTTTCACTGAGTAATATTTATTTGCCTTCTCTGCTACTTTTGCTAGCTGGTGCAACGTGTCTCAATATGCCACGTTTGAATATGCTCATTCGCAAAAGGGATTTGTGAGCAACTTTTAATGTTGCTAGCAAAAAGCTTATGATAGGCAACGTCATCCAAGAGATCCCTGGGCTACATTGTTTGGCTGATGTGAAACGTTAGAAGTTCGCAAAACATAGCTGTCAAGTTTCATATGCTCAAAGAAGCTGGTTTACATGGTATTCTGTCAGAATAGGGGCCTTAATGTTTCCTGATTCTCCAACCATGAAAGTCTGATCAGCTCATTGCAAAAGTCAAACATGGTTTGACCGCTAATGTGTAATTTGTTTGGGTCTGTTCATCTTTTAACACCCTGTGGATCTGACATATTGTTAAATGGCAATTTGAATCCCCAGTTTACAAATAATCTTCCTCATTGAGCTAGTCACGCCACTAGCGTTTACAACGTCATACCAATTTCCCTCATCTTTGAAATAAACATACTCAGATAAACAGTCTGTTAAATCCTGAGGCCACCAATTATTACAAGAGGGATTTGTCTGCAACACTGTTAATTTTTTGCAAATTTAGAAGGGCTGGCAGTTTAGGAAATAGCACAGCCGCTAACTGACTGCCAACTTATTGCAATCAAGACAGACCCCTTCATTTGCATTAGTCGTACATCACATTGATAATTTATGACTGTATACTCATGCTTCCCATACTCTGTGCCTTTGTGAATACCAAGGAGCTTCAGCTGCAAAAGTCTATGCTTGGTACATCATTGAACACTTGCTTCAAAGACTAGCATATCTTGTATGGTAGAAACTCAATGAATAAGACGTATCGCTGGTAGTCTTGTCACACCATATGTGCTGTTATGGCTTTGGGATTAAGGGCACTAGCTGATATTTGTCAGTTTTTTTTTTTTTTTTTTTTTTTTTTTTTGTGAGGATAGTCTGGGTCTCGGAGCTAGCACCAAAAACAAACAGAATTTTTATGGGTTAGCTATCCAACCCACATGTCTCTGTTCGCAGAGGATAATCAAAGCACCCTTCAGTCACCAGAGCATTTAACTTTTTGTTGTCAATAATTTAACATGCAATATACGTTGAATATTTCATTAAATGGTGAACTATTTTTAGATCTTGCAGGTGGATGCACATTGATGTATGGTCAAAGCATATAGTTGGGATAGTGCTTTCCAGATTGAAAACTTTGAGTCGTTATGCTACAGATTACAAATATGATGACCCATTAACCACTGGAGGGACAGAATACAGTTATGAATGATTTATTACTAAGAGCTCAATGGTTTTAGAACATGACGTTTGTGCTGTTTTCTACCGTTATCCTATTGACAGTTTGACTATAAGGGAAACCAATCCTTGAATATGACCAACTATATTTCTTTCTTTTTTTTGTGGATTTTTCCCCTTTTTCTCCCAATTTGGAATGCCCAATTCCCAATGTGCTTTTAAGTCCTCGTGGTCACGTAGTGATTTGCCTCAGTCCGGGTGGCGGAGGACGAATCTCAGTTGCCTCCGCGTCTGAGACCGTCAACCCGCACATCTTATCACGTGGCTTGTTGAGTGCGTTGCCACGGAGACGTAGCGCGTGTGGAGGATTCACGCCATCCACCACGGTAACCATGCTCAACTCACCACACGCCCCACTGAGAACGAACCACATTATAGTGACCACGAGGAGGTTACCCCATGTGACTCTACCCTCCCTAGCAACCAGTCCAATTTGGTTGCTTAGGAGACATGGCTGGAGACACTCAGCATGGGGATTTGAACTAGCGAACTCCAGGGGTGGTAGCCAGCATCTTTCACCACTGAGCTACCCAGGCCCCCATGACCAACTATATTTCAAATGAAACACTAAATTATTATTGTTATAATCTTCCAGTTAACTATCCTACAGGAAAATCCATCTTAAGATGGTAGCTATGTTTTTGAACATGGTTGCAGTTTTTTAGCTGGTCATTCGCTGGTCTGAGCTGGTAAACTATCTTGGACCAGCTACAAGCTTGTCATACCAGCTTAAGGTGGTCAAGATGGTATGACAAGCTTTTAGATGGCTTAAGGTTTTCAAGCTGTTTTTTCAAACATTGTGGCTGGTCAACCTGCCAATAACCAGCTTGGACCAGCTAATAACCAGGTTCTTCCAACTAATGACCAAACTAATGACCAGCTTGTTTTAACTAATGACTAGCTTGGACCAGCTAATGATCAGCTTGTTCCAGCTAATGATCAGCTTGTTCCATCTAATGACCAGATTCTTCCAGCTAATGACCAGCTTGTTCCATCTAATGACCAGCTTGGACCAGCTACTGATCAGTTTGGTCCAGCTACAGATCAGCTTGAACCATCTAATGACCAGCTTTTTCCAGCTAATGACCAGCTTGTTCCATTTAATGACCAGCTTGGATCAGCTAATGACCAGCTACTGATCAGCTTGGACCAGCTAATGACCAGCTTGTTCCATTTAATGACCAGCTTGGATCAGCTAATGACCAGCTTGTTCCATCCAGTGACCAGCTTGGACCAGCTAATGACCAGCTACTGATCAGCTTGGATTAGCATCTGATCAGCTTGGACCAGCTAATAACCATCTTAAACCAGCTACTGATCAGTTGGGACGAGCTTGGACTAATGGCTAGTTGTTCAGCCTTTAGGAAATTTGAGGCCAGTACTGATCACTGATATTTTGATCGATCACTGACAGATTCCAATCCAATAACTAATATTTATTTTTTAAAAGAGCCCCCTGCCAGACCTTAAATTACTGTATATGCCACAGTTATATGTTTATGTCCCACACTGTAAAATTACATTTTATTTACATTAATTGTGAAATGCTGACATTTATTTTAATTGAAAATAGTGAATAATTTAGTTGTCACTATCAAATTTCATTGTGACATACTGGTAACCAGTAAACACCATGAGAGCATCACACACAGCAGATATATGTTCTAAAATAAGAGAGAAATATCCATCACAAGCTCCAAAACAGCTTCAGTGAGAAATCATTAATATCTATGATTTGTTTACTGTCTTTGGCATTTTGTTGTAACACAAATCACTTATTATTAAGCAACTGCGTGAAGACGCAGTGCCATTATTGAAGGTTAAACTGTAATCTCTGATTTAAATCAAAACGCATGGATAATCGCTCAAACTGTCTCTATCGCTCCACACACCATCTGACTGTAGTGACTCACGTTACATCATGTATACTTAGATTTGTATTTGCATCTTTATTTGTTTAATTTGTTTATACATCCGTTTGCAGCGTCTTTCTCTTCTCTGTGTCCAGTGCTGGGTAGTAATGGATTACATGTAATCTGGATTACATAATCAGATTATAAAATTAAGTACTTGTAATTGATTAAATTAAATTTTAAAATACTCGTAATCTGACTACAATTACTTTTTATAGATTACATGATTACATATTAACAAGGCAATGGCAGTAAATTGTTGATTTATTGATCATCCTAATCATTCTCTTTTTTCAATCTTTTAAATTTTTCATTCTGAACTACAGCACACTGCTGATATACGTTTGGTAAATCTTCGAGTGTTTTCAAAAGAGAGGGGGAGGGTTGTGTGTATTGCATTCAGAACTGATCTCGTTACTAGCCAACCAGGTGAATATGGAGCGGTCTACCTCAGCATTTAACCACTGGATCTAAAGAGAATAATTAATTTTTAAGAATGAAATTACACCAATGGAGTGCAGTTCACACATTGACCTTAATTGCTTTGAAGGATTTAGTGTATGCCTTCTCTAAGGGTCCTGCCCGCAGGGTGCACAATAGTTCAACTGCAAAATGTGCAGCAATATGGAACAAAGGCCATCGCCCTACTGTTGCCACTGATGCACTGATGCATGAGTCTGCTGCATGAAATTTGACACAATTGTTCCTTGTGTGACTCGGTTGAACCCTGCTGTTTTAAAATATTCTGCTCTTTCAGAATATTCTTGCTGTTCAAAAGATAATACCTTGCACCTCACCTTTGGAATAGGTGATGGACTATCAGTAAGCAGTAAGGGTTAAAAGTGTTTCAGTGTTTTTAGATGAAAGCTTTGACCTAGCAACGTTGTTGCTGTTGATTTTGTGGTCATTAATTTTCGTAATGTTGCTATTGTTTTATGCACTTATAATGAATGTGATCTCTGTGTTTTGAATTATAAACTTTGGACATGCACTGTCATTGCTGTTAGATTGACTGTTTATTTCATTAATGTAACGATTAATGCACTTTTTAAAAATGTCATGAGCTCTTTTTGTGAGGCTCTTTTTGTTAGTAGTATTGAATGGAATAGATTTTCTTTCTCTTTGTACTTTTATGTTAAATTGATTGATTATCCTACTCAAATGCATGTGACATAAAATAAAATAGAATTAGGTTGAAAGTAATCCAAAAGTAATCGGATTAGATTACCACAAAAATGTTATCTATGAGATTAGGTTACTGATTCAATTTTTTGGCATGTAATTTGTAATCACTACCTGATTACAATTCACAAGTAATCTGCCCAGCACTGTCCGTACAGTGAGTCAGAATTACTAATGTAACGACTCCTGAAAATGGGCACCTTCATATTCATACACGTCATTCATACATATTTTTAAAACAAATCAACATATTCATCTGAATTACAGTATGTCTGAAAATGTAAATTCACAAATTCTTAGAATTGCAAATAACTCATCCTCCAGTGGCCGCAGTGTCATGCTTCGACCGCTGAGCAAGTACTCATTCATTAGGGGAGCAGTGTATATATGATTTTGTGCATGCTGAAATTAAAATAAAAGATCGGCCCTGAATCTAGGCAACATCAGCCAGTCACCGATCACAGATTTAGGATGAAGATCGGCAGATCTAGATTGGCAGCAGGATCAGTGTATCCCTACTAATGACCAGCTTGTTCCTGCTAATAACCAGCTTGTTCCAACTATGACCAATTTGGATCAGCTAATGACCATATTAGACCAGCTATTGTCCATCTTGGCACAGCTAATGTCCATCTTGGAACAGCTAATGTCCATCTTAGACCAGCTATTGCCCATTTTAGACCAGCTATTGCCCATCCTGGAACAGCTAATGTCTATCTTAGACCAGGTATTGCCCATTTGGAACAGCTAATATCCATCTTAGACCAGCTATTGCCCATCTTGGAACAACTAATGTCCATCTTAGACCAGCTATTGCCCATCTTGGAACAGCTAATGTCCATCTTAGACCAGCTATTGCCCATCTTGGAACAGCTATTGTCCATCTTGGAACAGCTAATGACCAGCGTGTTTCAACTAATGACCAGTTTGGACAAGCAAGAAAACATCTGCACTCTCCCAAAACATAGCTACCAACTTGGTTTTTCTAGCAGGGTAGCCCTAGATGACCAAGCTGTGCTAGTAGTTCAACCTGCATATTAGAATTAAATGGTATTACCACAATTATTGTGATCTTTGGCTGTGGTCATATTCTTTTGTTGTGCCCTAGTCCAATCATCACTACTGAGTAGAAGGATTGTATGGAGAAAAATAAGACTTTGATAGAAACATGGGCTGTAGTGGTCAGCACAAACCAATTTGTTGAATTGATTTGATCTATGGCTCACTGGGAGCAGAACATCCTCTTCAAACATTGTGTTTTTCTCAGAGTGCTTTTGAAGAGGAAGTCTATACTGTATACTCTGTGCTGTATGATTAACTGTTGTTAAAAGTTGTAATCTTACACCCTCAGACTGATCCTGGACTCGGCTCTTATATGCAGACATCTCCGTTATTCTGAGCTTGCTGAATTATTCATACGCATGTTTACTGTGTGCAGGGATGAGTGGACACCACATTGGGAATAAATCCTAGAAGTTTCCACTGAATGAGGACACTGGGCTACAATTTTACATGTTCAGCTTCAATCTGAAACCTGCTATTAGATTTTAGGCTGTGCGGATTGGTGGATAGTCTTCTGTTGTGGCAGATAATCAAAGATATATCGAAGGGCTTGTCCCTTTTCTCAAAAAAGCCAAAAGCCTTTTGTTTACATCTTAGCTGTGAATCATGATTTGCTTACGTGCTATTGCTATACAGGTGGTATATTCTCACAGTCTTTGCATTTTATTGGACAAGAGATTTCATATACCCCTGAGTGCACGATCATCAGCATTTTTGTTATGGGACAAGGCTCGAGTGGACTGACTAGTTCGTGTATTTTTTGACGTCAGAAAACATGGCCGCTGCGCTGCATCAAAACTTTATACGTTTATTTAGTGATTGTTTTAAAGTTTCCAACATAAAAATAAAGATATTGTGATGTTGAAAAGACTATTTGACTATATGACAACTGCTTCAGTCATTATGACAACTGATTTTGCTGGTAAACAGCAGCATGAATGCAGATCAAACCGTTTTGATCGTATGCGTCTGAGCCCAGCCTAGTGTAATCGCACCGGTTTGATCGTACGTGCGAAAAGGTTAAGCATTGATAGGGACTGGCCATGTGTTTGTGTTCAGATACGATCATTTTATAAGTATCGTAAGCATACTTTGTCAATTGCAGTACATTTAAGAAACTAACTTATTAAGAAATTGATTGAGGACCGATTGGAAAGGCCTTGCTCATATAGCTCAAAAATTATATCTCTTACGTTTTTGTGAACATTTTTGAGTAAGGATGCAAATAAATTGTTGTTTTCAGTATTTCAACTGATTAATTGAAAGGAAACTTTCGAAAGCTCTTTCCAACACTGTTGCAATTTTTGCCACTGAGGTTTAAATCAGAGATGGCATTAATATATACAGTGTCTACATTATTACTCACACTTGCGAAACTACCCTATAGTCTTTAAGGAAGTCAATAAAAAAGCACATTGAAGTCACGGTGATATTCAGGATGTTGTTTAATTTTATATATCGCTAACAAAATCATATTTGGTTTAGCATAAATATTCAATATATTGCTCAATGTTAGTGACAGTATAATGTCTCCTAGCAACATATGAAACTTAAAGGGATTGCTCATGCAATAGTTCACCTCAGTTACCATTCATAAAAAAGATGCAATGAAAGTGAATGGTGACTGAGGCTAACATCAACTTTAGTATTCCGTGGAAGAAAGTCATACAGTTTGGTTTTGTAACAAAATGGTAAATAATTGATGACAGAATTTTCATTTTGGCTTAGCTTTCCCTTCAGCCAACACATACAAATATAGTAGCATATCATCATGTACAGTTGTGCTCAAAAGTTTGCATACCCTGGCAGAAATTGTGAAATTTTGGCATTGATTTTGGAAATATGACTGATCATGCAAAAAAACTGTCTTTTATTTAAGGATAGTGATCATATGAAGCCATTTATTATCACATAGTTGTTTGGCTCCTTTTTAAATCATAATGGTAACAGAAATCACCCAAATGGCCCTGATCAAAAGTTTACATACCCTTGAATGTTTGGCCTTGTTACAGACACACAAGGTGACACACATAGGTTTAAATGGCAATTAAAGTTTAATTTCCCACACCTGTGGCTTTTTAAATTGCAATTAGTGTCTGTGTATAAATAGTCAATGAGTTTGTTAGCTCTCACGTGGATGCACTGAGCAGGCTAAATACTGAGCCATGGAGAGCAGAAAAGAACTGTCAAAAGACCTGTGTAACAAGGTAATGGGACTTCATAAAGATGGAAAAGGATATAAAAATATATCCAAAGCCTTGAAAATGCCAGTCAGTACTGTTCAATCACTTATTAAGAAGTGGAAAATTCGGGGATCTATTGATACCAAGCCAAGGTCAGGTAGACCAAGAAAGATTTCAGCCAAAACTGCCAGAAGAATTGTTCGGGATACAAAGAAAAACCCACAGGTAACCTCAGGAGAAATACAGGCTGCTCTGGAAAAAGACGGTGTGGTTGTTTCAAGGAGCACAATACGATGATACTTGAACAAAAATGAGCTGCGTGGTCGAGTTGCCAGATAGAAGCCTTTACTGCGCCAATGCCACAAAAAAGCCCGGTTACAGTATGCCCGACAACACCTTGACATGCCTCACAGCTTCTGGCACACTGTAATTTGGAATGACGAGACCAAAATAGAGCTTTATGGTCACAACAATAAGCGCTATGTTTGGAGAGGGATCAACAAGTATTATGCTCCATGAAACAACCACACTGTCTTTTTTGCAGAGCAGCCTGTATTTCTCCTGAGGTTACTTGTGGGTTCTTCTTTGTATCCCGAACAATTCTTCTGGCAGTTGTGGCTGAAATTTGTGATTGAACAGTACTGACTGGCATTTACAAGGCTTTGGATATCTTTTTCTATCCTTTTCCATCTTTATAAAGTTCCATTACCTTGTTATGCAGGTCTTTTGACAGTTCTTTTCTGCTCCCCATGGCTCAGTATCTAGCCTGCTCAGTGCATCCACGTGAGAGCTAACAAACTCATTGACTATTTATACACAGACACTAATTGCAATTTAAAAAGCCACAGGTGTGGGAAATTAACCTTTAATTGCCATTTAAACCTGTGTGTGTCACCTTGTGTGTCTGTAACAAGGCCAAACATTCAAGGGTATGTAAACTTTTGATCAGGGCCATTTGGGTTATTTCTGTTAGAATTATGATTTACAAAGGAGCCAAACAACTATGTGATAATAAATGGCTTCATATGATCACTACACTTAAATAAAAGACAGTTTTTGCATGATCATATTTTCAAAATCAATGCCAAAATTACATAATTTCTGCCAGGGTATGCAAACTTTTGAGCACAACTGTACATTGAGCCAAGACTTGTTTCACAATTAAATGAATCTTCATGGCCACAGTAGACAGAGATGTGGTTCTTCCAGGAGACATGGTTTTTATTCACTCTTCTGAAATGTATGTTCTTCCCAGGCAGTGATGTCCAGTATTAAAGTGGTAGTGCGTGACAGCGAGACAAAGCCAGTTGCTAAACCTGTAAAGTGTGACAGTGATCAAAGATACTCAGCAGTAATGTCATTTTCACTGGGTCACATTCACAGGCCACACGGACATCAGGTCAACATTCTTCTTTCAACTAAATGACATTAATGCAGATTTGGTTCGTGTTCATTTATGTTTTCATTTTGCTTCCCATAAAGTCATTTTTCTTTTTAACATAATGAAAGTTCACTCAGAAAGTTTGAGCTGGCTTCTGTTGTCCTTTTGAAGTTATTTAGTACTTGTGCAATAATTAAGATATTAAGATTATTTTAAATGATTTCTAATCATGCAAAAGGTTGTCATTATTACACTTCTTGACCAGTTGACAGTTTTTAAAATTTTCCTCTAATCTAATTCTTTTGCAGACATTTTCAATTGCACCTCACTTACGTTTGTGTCTTCATATTTCTGAAAATAAATGTAAATTGTACTAATATAATAGAAATTGCCAGATTTCTCAAATGCATCAATAAGTGAAGAATCGTAATCAAATCAGATTGTTGCTAGAGTAAATGTTTACACCCCTAGTAGTTATTGGTTTGGTGTTATAAGCCATGCAGTATAATTTAATGATGCTTAAACTCAGTATGGGAGCCAAGGAAGGTGTTTTCGATATGAGAGTTTTCCTAACTAAACTTCTAACTTCCTAGATAAACTACAATCAATCTTTTCTTACTGCTGATACTTTTTATATGATTATTTTTATATACTGTTTGTCACTGCAGTATTGAAATACTATCATTGACCACGTTTGCATGCACTTAAGAAAACGGTTTATTCCAGAGTTTTAGTAGAAAGCGGCATTCTGAAACGTCATGTAGACTAGAACCCTAATTTCCTAATGCCACTTAAGGGATTAAAAGAAAGCGGTTTAACACACCTAGGTTTCTCTCAGAGAATGCAGCTAATGTGGGCATGTAAACACATAAGCAGCGTTCAGATGGGTGTTTCAAGAGTGTATGTCCTTGGAACAGACTGGGATAACAAACATCATAGGAGCACAACAACAAGTCAACACAGCAGAAAGAGTTCAACATTTCTGGGAGTACAGAGGGAAAATCACATATACTATAAAATAACCCCATTTATACACACTAATGTAAAATACCAACTGTCCCTCATGTCCGTATATGCGCTCGTACATTGGGGAAATCCCGGAGTTTGACAAGAGGGAAACCCCAATACTGCGCTGCAGGTCGTGATAGAAAATGAATGAAACAAACACAGCAACAACTCTGGAATATCTGGAAATAAAGTGAAGCAACGGAGATTACAGTAGCAAAGTCTTCCTCGGATGCCATATTTGTTATTTACACAAGCATCGTGGGGAAATTACGTTGCTGTGGAGAAAGCTGTTTACTGACCGAGCCGCATGTATACAGGAATAAACAGCACACCGCTTATACAGTGCATGTAAATCTGAACGCTGTTTTCTTGCAATAAACCGCTTTCTAGTGTCGATTTAAACGTAGTCTCAATCTCAATTTTGCAGCTTCTGAATGGATACTAAAAAAGAGCTTCCTGAATAAGTAAAGCCATATTTTCAGTGTGAACAAGTGCACTTGCAGGGTATGAAAGCAGTGGTTGTGCGAACAATAGTTTTGAGTTGTGCTTTGAAAATAATACAGTATCCTCAAGTATCTTCTAGTCAATGAGCCTGTTTATATGGACACTAATACGCTGATAACTCTTTGAAATAATCAAGTTGCGCTCTGCTTTTGACGTCAAACCATTAAGAGGCATGCACACAATATTTTCGCACACTGGATAAGCAGGTAAGTACGCCAGATAAGGTGTTTACATGCAATGCAAAATCAGCGTAATGTGCAAAATCTACCCTTGTCGATTGGTTTATTCTTTTGCCGTTTATGACCTTGCATATATAAATGAATGGCGTTTAATGCGTTTACATGACCACACACACATTGTAGGCTTATTAAGCATAATTGTTGTAAAAACGTGCATGTAAACGTGCTCAGTGATTGCTTCCTTTAATCTTCTTCCTCAGAAATGATGTCCTTATTACTGACTCATTTTGACAATTTCATACTTATTTTCTTATCCATTTTTTGTTGTTTGTGACATCTGTATGCAAAAACTTAGTGACCATGTTCTGTTATGCATGCTATGTCCTGTTTGCTTTTTCCCCTCATATTTCTTTTTCTTGTCATTTTTCTTTTGCATGCTTTTCCTCTTCAGAAAGGATAGATTTGTGAATTCTGCTTCGATGGTCCAAGATGACGGCCTCAAGAAAGGTTTTGCGATGTTGTTTTGAGTTTGAAAGCTTGGTGGGCTCAGGTTAAGATTGAAAACCACACCCCTGTGGTTCATTTGCTGGTGGGGTCAAGCTTATTCTACCGATCATTAACTTGTAAAGCTATAGTGGGATCATAAAGGGAGTTCATATAAAAGCTATTTTGGGTCCATTTAGCTAAGAGCTTGCATCTGGTCAATTCATTAACAGATCTGCATTAGCATGCAAATGTTTCATCACTATAGAGATTTTTAGCCTTTGAATCGTTCAGCTTTGTACATTGGACTGTTACATTTATACATAATTAAGACATAATTTTTGATGGGTTAAATTAAAATATTTTCATTCAAATGCAATGGTCCCTTGGTACACTGACAATATCATATGGTAATACCATAATACTTTGATATCTAACATTGTACTCAGTGATTACCATATTCATGGGCATGGTTAGCTCAGCGAGTATTGACAATGACTACCACCCCTGGAGTCGCGAGTTCAAATCCAGTGTATGCTGAGTGACTCCAGCCAGGTCTCCTAAGCAACCAAATTGGCCCGGTTGCTAGGGAGGGTAGAGTCACATGGGGTAACCTCCTCATGGTCGCGATTAGTGGTTCTAGCTCTCAATGCGGCGTGTGGTAATTTGTGCATGGATCGCGGAGAATGAGCCTCCACATGCTGTGAGTCTCCACGGTGTCATGCAAAACGAGCCACGTAATAAGATGCATGGATTGACTCTCTCAGAAGTGGAGGCAACTGAGACTTGTCCTCCGCCGCCTGGATTGAGGTGAGTAACCGCACCACCATGAGGACCTACTAAGTAGTGGGAATTGGGCATTCTAAATTGGGAGAAAAGGAGATAAAAAAATTATTACCATATTCATATACCATGGTATTTACAGTACATGGTACTCCAAGGTGCTTCAAAGAATACCACGATTCTACCATGTCACATATCTATAGACCATGGTGGTACTATGTTATTTTTGGTACTTTTATTGTTATTAAAAATAAAGTGTTTATGTCCTATCAAGAAGGGCAAAAAGCTTAAAATTAAAGTAATTATATTAGAGTATATCAGATAAAAATAGATTAATTTCATTTTGTTAGTTGTAATAAAAGTGGCTCTCCTTCAAATTAAAATGATCCAATCTTACTTTTATCAATACAGAGTCTTTTATTGTACTTGAAGACATAATAATCCTGATTGTATAAGTGTCTCATCATAAATTCATATTCAGAACCTCACTTGTGTGCAAACGACTATTGAAAATAAAAACACTCTCACTTAATCTAAGGTCTGTAATGTGATTTTTCAATTTGAAGCTTATACTCTGTTTGAGGATGTAATTATTTCTAGAAGTGATAGAGTTTGTGTTGCGTATTCATGTATGGGACTGTTTGCATAAGTTGGCATATGACCTAATTTCCTGGAAATATAATGTAATAAAATGAGTAATAAAAGTTTATTATAGAATATTTTAATGTGCTATAATTTAAAATGTTTTAATGAATTGGCTCAGTTTGCCCCATTGATTAACCTGAGTCCACTAAGGTGAGCATATATGCTGTGACTTTGCATTAACAATAGTCCATTCATCTTGGTTCTGTGTGTGTACATGTGCCCGTGTGTGTGAGTATGCATTAAGTGCAAAGCTCAGGTGTTGTTCATTTTCTCAACTAATACCATGCCTCACTATCCTCACTGCACGACGCAGTTTCCTCCAGACAGATGACTTGACATCCCTTGTTTGCCCTTTGAGATGTTGTATTAGGTCATATATAATCATTTCTCATTTTAGGTTACATATGCCTGTCTGATGCCTGCTTGCAATGCCATAAATGAATAATATATTTTCATGTTCAAAATATACTTGCAACTTTAAGGGTATTCAAAAGACTTCATCAACATAAACACAAGATGTAAATAAAAACTTTGCTCGCTTTATTCGCCTCATGGCAGATACATATTTTTATAATTTTATTATACTGTAAATATTATATACATTTATAATTACTATAATAATTAAAACAATTTTAAGTAATGTAAAAAATAGTGTATTACTTGTTCATGTCTTATCCAAACTACAATACTAGAGGTGCTACAACAACTAGTACAATGGCTGATTATGACAAACACTTATTTTTCACTCTATTTACACACTGCTATGTTATGATATCAAAACACTTGTACTGTAACATATCATTTGAAAAGCAATTACAGACCCACCTACATTTACACACTTATTCCAATGTGAGCTTGCGGGGTAGCTCACCTGATAGAGTGTTGAACTTTGGACTTGAAAGCAGGGACTGAAAAACAAAATGTTTTTCATTTTGGTTCGTTCTGAGCCAAGACAGTATTTAATTTAATTTTTTATTCTGGTTCCAGCATTCCTCCATTCCAACGGGTAAAGGGTTAGAACTAAATAAAAGAATGGTTAATAATGTTGTTTTTAAAATGACAGTACTCTGTGATAAGGGTGGGTGAAATACCAGTTGCAGGGTTTCCAGATCTCCCAAGAGAAACAAGGCGCCTTGTCAAAATTAGGGACCCAAAGGAATTTTCAGGATAGAATTCAACAAGCAAATTATACATTAACCTTAATAAAGTAACGTGTTTTCAATAAATGTATTCTTAATACTAAAGATATCCCCAGAAATGTTTTAAATATGCATATGGCCACCTAAAATCAATTTTATAGCCTAAAGGGCCGTTTACACGACAACGTTTTCAACCAAAAACAGAAAACTTTTTATGCATTTTGGCTGTTCGGTTACACGACAACAGCGTTTTGGGGCCTGAAAACGCAATCTTTTGAAAACGGTTTTCAAAGTGCAAGTTTTTGAAAACGATGCCGTTATCGCCTCCGTGTAAACATACAAAAACGCAAATTTGTGAAAACGATGAGGTCATGCGCACATGTATTACGTGTTCAGTCTATAGACATGAACTTCGAGAACTTCGTTCTTACCTCCAGGGCGAACAGACCAACATGAGATCACCAGTTGGTGTCCTTAAAAAGGTGCCGTGCTTTATAGTCCAGGGTCACGTGTAGTAATAAAGCAACCTCATCGTCCGTCCAGACAAAATTGCTCGATGCTTTCACCATCTTCATTGTTTGTATTCACCGCTCTGTGGAAGAATGTTTATGTGCGCAGATGCGTAGTGTTTCTTTACAGAGTGACATCGCCAATTACTGGCTTGGCATGCATAATACAGTATTTTAGTCGTTTTCGCAGATCAGTGTGAACGGGGATCATTTTGACAACGTTGTCGTCTGTACGCAAAACTTTTCAAAAACACAAAGGAAAAACTTTTCCGTTTTTAGTATATCGTTGTCGTGTAAACGTACCCTAAATCTCTCTCTCCTGCATGCACGCACACACTGCGTGGGTTCGTTTGGGCTAAACGTCTCCTTTTGCAGGCCAAATGATTTAGATATATATATATTGTTTTTTAGCTGTGTCCTTCAAAATGAAAGCGCATGCTTATGTTCTACTAAAAAGAGAGAAGGCTTATTTTTTGTGGTGTTTGTGGAAGTGGTGTAATTCCGAAAATTTTATATGAGAAACCCACTGGTCTTTGGTTTCATTACAAAAATTATCTAAACAAAATGAACCGGTTATTAACTGGTTGCCAACATTTAAAAATAAAGTTCCATTAAATCACTCCAGAACTATTGAATGGGATTTTGTTCCCGTTTTTAGTTACGTTCTGCTAAATTTTTTTGTTTGTTTTCAGTTTTCGTTCCTTGAACCATTTTTAGTCCCTGCTTGAAAGACTGCAGTTCAAGACCAGTCAAGCATGCAAGCTGACATGTGAGACCAAAGTGTCATGTGTAAAGTGACACAACATGATGTGGTTGCTTCAGAAAATGTGCTTTTCATGTCAGATTTGCTTTTAGGACACTGTGTTTTTGGTTTAGGGTAAAGATGTCTGTTTTGTTCACCTCTCATTTATCTTTTAGGACACTATTGGTTAGGTTTAGGTTAAACAATTGGACATTTCATTGGGAAACTGCAGCCAATCATATAATACAGCACGGAATTTTGGTTGGCAAAAATGTTGCCTTGGACACATACATTTAATCAGATCAGGCTGACTTTTTCTGGTGTTAAGTTTATAGTTTGTCCTCTGCTGTTGAACAAAGCCAGTGTCACATTGCTCTTTTTAAAGCTTTGGTTGTCCTCCAGTCTGAATGAGAGACAGCCAAAATCACCTCACGCAGTGTCTGTACCATCTCAAAGTGGTTATGAAGACGTGACTGACAGCCTCTGTAAATAAAACATGATAGGGCGCTGCAAAGGTGCTCTCTGTCCAGACCATCTATCCATCACTAGCTCTTAAGAAGCACCTTTCAACATTCACCCTTTAGTCCTCCGTATATCACAGATTATCTAAAACTGATGCATGTAAAGTGACTCAGATTGAGTCAGTAGGGGATCAAACGTGACCATCGGTCAAATGATTGCCATGACACCTCACACGATATCTATAGTGAGTTATTCTACTTTGGGGATGTTTCATTGTATAGCCATCGATAAAAGCCATCGATTAAAGTCTCTCACATGCTGTGATATTTCGGACTTACCGAGCGAACGGATGACCTCGGAGCAACATTTACTCGAAGGGGCCAACCCAATCAGTGTACAACTCCTCTCTCCATTTTGCTCTATTGCTATTAGCAGGTTGAGTGAGGGGGAGTGCTAATTCAAGAAATGAGACTCAATTAAAGTGGAATAAATGAATAATATTTTCATAATTCTTATTGTGTTAAAGGTTTACTGGCTGAGTTCTTGATTGAGCACTTGAGTCACCCACTGTTCTGTGGTTTCTGATAAACCTCTGAGTTCATGCAGAGCTCTCTCATGTCTTATTATGGGTCTTTCATGGATGAATATGAATCGGATTCTTCAGTCAAATTCATTTGCAGGAATAGTCGTTTTTTTAAAGCATTCCCGTTTATCACAGCATATTAAGCCCCATACTGATTTCAGGGTTCGCACGATCACAGGAAACCTGGAAATATCAGGGAATTTTAAAATGGAGATTTCCAAGCCTGGAAAAGTTACTGAAATTAGCCAATTCCTAAAAAGTCATGGACATTTCTATAGTGGAAACTATTTTTTTTAGTTCGCCTCTAAAATATTTCTTTAGCTAACATGTCTCTTTGTAAGTGCAATCTCTAGAATTCAGGAAAGGTATAATAATAATGATATAAAATATAATGTTAAAATCAATTAACACAATCATGCCCCTGGACTGAAATAAGGTATATTTTTTTTTTCCATTGAAGAAATTCAAGTTTGAAGTACCACCTATATGTTTTCAGCAGGGGGCAGTAAGCGCTGCTCCAGCTGCACAGGCAACCAACCACAATACTGATAGCACAAGATGAGAACGCATTCTTGCATTCAAACACAGCTGGATGGAGTGCAACTCTGAATGCAGGGGTCTTGAGGCATGTTTCCTAAGTTTTAAAGTATGTATAACTTGACACTGCGTCCTTAAACGTGGTTAATAATGCAACATAACCAAAGTGAGACACTCCAAAGGCATCTGTCTGATGCATGTGTACATAGATGCGTCCTTAAAATCGACCTCAGACAGATTGACGAATTCAGTTGCTAAATGGATTGCTGTGGACTGTGGGCCAATGTAGGCTTATGTTCAGTGATATGGAAATAAACAATATATTGCCTTCTACAGCCACATTTTGTACTGCCTAATCAATGCTGCGCTTGTCTGCCAAACAATTTAATGTATTTTAATTGTCTGAATTATTATATTTATTGTATATGTATTGTTGTGACAAGTTTGTGGAAGATATAAGGAGGAAGCGGGAGACGGCAAAATCCAACTCGAAAGATATTTAATTTAAAAAAAAAAACTCTTTCCAGCGGAATCTTCAAATGGCAACATAAACGGCACCGTCTCGGGGTGTGCGTGGTCGCTCTCTCTCTCCCCTCACTGGCATCAGGCTCGCTCTTAAGTCCGTCTCCAACTCAACTCTCACTACAATGACAAACAGCTGTTAGAGACAATCATTGACAGGTGATGATCCTTACCGTTCTCATCTCCCGATCTCGCTGTCCATTCACAAGCTGGTGCTCGGCCACGCCCCTACCACCACAATTTTATATTTTTGTATTATTTAAATATGATTATTTATAATGATTTTATCATTATATATGGAATATTTTTTATTTATTTGGAGGCCTTTCTCGACAAATATTGATGTATGCGCTTAATTGGGATTCATTTGATTAATAAATCTGCTTATCATGTAATACATTTAATTTTAAATTTGAATCGATTTACAGCCCTAGTTAAAACTTACCAAACCAATGGCAATATTTTTAATTAAATATAGCTCAGACACATTTATCAAAGATGTTTAGGTTTCCAGTTATTGAGAGGAACTGCCTTGCTATATCTGCTAAATATGATCTTGAGACCTTGGTTGAAAGCAATTTTAAAAATGGCTCAAAGTTTCTTTTGAGAAAAGGTTTAGCAGAGTTTCTAACAGAAGGTCTACATTTTTGGCGGAGCAAAACACTGTCCCAGTGTGGATGAGAGGCGCAAACGTAGCAAAATCAATGCGTTTTTAAACAAAAACATATCAGTGTGGATCCTGCCTTAGTTAAATTTATGATCAAACATAATACTCTATGAGTTGATTTAATTTTATTGGTGGTAACCTAATAATTAGATTGAAAATGTATTTTAATGAATTGATTAAAAGTATTTTACATGAAAGGATGATACACAGTGTGTATTTTTCTATGAAAAAAATAAAAAAGCCCTGATAGAGGTTAAATTAATGCCCCGGAAAATCAGTTCCAGAGGGGAAATATTGTTAATTTATGACACTGGTGTAAAAGTGGCCAAATGTATTTTGGGGCTACCATACATCATAATGCAGTCAGTGAAAATGAAGCTTTAGTGTAATTTTCAGGTTCAGGCTGCTGTATTTTTAACATGGCAGTAAGGAATACCAGATTCATAGGCTTCCAGAGCTTTTCACCACATTCCCTTGAGGAATTCTCCACTCCCATCTCCATGCACACAGCTGCCAAACTTCCTTGACATATGTTCTCAATTCTATTCTCGCAACCGCATTTAGTCCCACTGGCTGCCTCCTGTCAGTTCTGCTAAATGGAAGTTGTCCTGAATCTCTTGGCCGTCTCTGAGGATGAATGGTGCAGAGCTTTGACTTTTTAATGAATCTATGCAAAGGATGACCTGGAGCATAGTCGGACTGGCCATCGAGAGAACCGGGACGTTTGCTGTTATGCAGAATGGGCCCCAAAACGGGGGGGGGGGGGGGATGTTATTTCCAGGTAATTGTTGTGCTACAGGTGCATCTCAATAAATTAGAATGTCGTGGAAAAGTTCATTTATTCCAGTATTTCACTCAAATTGTGAAACTCGTGTATTAAATAAATTCAATGCACACAGACTGAAGTAGTTTAAGTCTTTGGTTCTTTTAATTGTGATGATTTTGGCTCACATTTAACAAAAACCCACCAATTCACTATCTCAAAAAATTAGAATATGGTGACATGCCAATCAGCTAATCAACTCAAAACACCTGCAAAGGTTTCCTGAGCCTTCAAAATGGTCTCTCAGTTTGGTTCACTAGGCTACACAATCATGGGGAAGACTGCTGATCTGACAGTTGTCCAGAAGACAATCATTGACACCCTTCACAAGGAGGGTAAGCCACAAACATTCATTGCCAAAGAAGCTGGCTGTTCACAGAGTGCTGTATCCAAGCATGTAAACAGAAAGTTGAGTGGAAGGAAAAAGTGTGGAAGAAAAAGATGTACAACCAACCGAGAGAACCGCAGCCTTATGAGGATTGTCAAGCAAAATTGATTCAAGAATTTGGGTGAACTTCACAAGGAATGGACTGAGGCTGGGGTCAAGGCATCAAGAGCCACCACACACAGACATGTCAAGGAATTTGGCTACAGTTGTCGTATTCCTCTTGTTAAGCCACTCCTGAACCACAGACAACGTCAGAGGCGTCTTACCTGGGCTAAGGAGAAGAAGAACTAGACTGCTGCCCAGTGGTCCAAAGTCCTCTTTTCAGATGAGAGCAAGTTTTGTATTTCATTTGGAAACCAAGGTCCTAGAGTCTGGAGGAAGGGTGGAGAAGCTCATAGCCCAAGTTGCTTGAAGTCCAGTGTTAAGTTTCCACAGTCTGTGATGATTTGGGGTGCAATGTCATCTGCTGGTGTTGGTCCATTGTGTTTTTTGAAAACCAAAGTCACTGCACCCGTTTACCAAGAAATTTTGGAGCACTTCATGCTTCCTTCTGCTGACCAGCTTTTTAAAGGTGCTGATTTCATTTTCCAGCAGGATTTGGCACCTGCCCACACTGCCAAAAGCACCAAAAGTTGGTTAAATGACCATGGTGTTGGTGTGCTTGACTGGCCAGCAAACTCACCAGACCTGAACCCCATAGAGAATCTATGGGGTATTGTCAAGAGGAAAATGAGAAACAAGAGACCAAAAAGTGCAGATGAGCTGAAGGCCACTGTCAAAGAAACCTGGGCTTCCATACCACCTCAGCAGTGCCACAAACTGATCACCTCCATGCCATGCCAAATTGAGGCAGTAATTAAAGCAAAAGGAGCCCCTACCAAGTATTGAGTACATATACAGTAAATGAACATACTTTCCAGAAGGCCAACAATTCACTAAAAATGTTTTTTTTATTGGTCTTATGATGTATTCTAATTTTTTGAGATAGTGAATTGGTGGGTTTTTGTTAAATGCGAGCCAAAATCATCACAATTAAAAGAACCAAAGACTTAAACTACTTCAATCTGTGTGCATTGAATTTATTTAATACATGAGTTTCACAATTTGAGTTGAATTACTGAAATAAATGAACTTTTCCACGACATTCTAATTTATTGAGATGCACCTGTATATCCAAAGAGGAATACATACATTTATTGAAATGAATAAGTTGCATGAATAGGGAATGTTGGATATTACAAAAGATTCATCGTAATTGATTTCCCTTTCTAACAATTCTTTGGAAATTTGGCACTCATTTGCTGTTGGCAGTATTTAAAACCACAAAAACAATAGTTCTGAATTTTGCAGTTTTACCCTTTTAAATCATTTTTGCCCTTTTAGCCGCTTTATAGAAAGGGTCATTCAGAGCGTAGTCTCACATAGCCAGACTTTTGACTGTCAAAATAAAGTCTGGTCCACTTTACAGCTTACGAACAGCTTATTTTGATGAGACCATCGAACTAAAATGTAAAGTGACCAATAGGGTCGCAAAGGGCCAGAACATTTCCGGTAAATTTCCGGAAACTTTCCATGGGAAGTTAAGCTGGGGAATTTTGGAAATATTGGAAAAAACTTTGGGCACTTGGCTATATGCTGCTGCATTTTTGTGGCATTCTTAACATAGGTCTTTGCACAGTATTTGCAAATTTACACAGCCAGATGGTGCACATGGCATTTTTCTGTAGAATAAGATTAGAAAAAAGTTTGTAAAAAGCACTAATGCAATGCCATGCACAGATATATAAGTAGTTAGCTAAACAATTGGAATATTCTGGAATGTTAAAAATATTTTACAGTTGATGATGGACAAATGAACAGAAACTGGCTAGATGAATAGATTAACACTCCTCAATCAGCATGCTAAATCAAACTATAACCAACATTCTTGTATGATAACAGAAAACTTTCTAGCAGAAGGCAGAAGACACAGCATCACAGTTGAGCTAGCTAGCACCATGATAGCTAGCCTCTTAAATTGTCAATGAAATGGTGTTAGCTAGCTTACATTTAGCATATCTGATTTACTGGCTAGCTAGCTACTGTATAAACACATTTTGATTTAGTATTTGCTTGTTAAACTTTAATACCATAGATCAAATATATTTACCCTAGTAATATCATCAAAACTTGACTGGATGTAGTTCTTGGGCTCAAATGCAGTAGTGTGACTTCAATAGTCCTGCTGTAGTAAGTAGACTGCTGTAAGTAGTGTGCTGTGTGCATGTGATTGAGGAATGCACAGGGTAGAAATTAAACTGAATTTGCATTAAATCTGGTTGTTTTAACCAAGATTATGCTGCAAGATGTTTTTTTTTCCCAACTAAATTTAAGTTCCCTGTTTGCAATTTTGCAAATTTCCAATTTATTCCCATATATTCCCTTTAATTCCCATAGAAAGTTTCCAACTTTGAAAATTCCCAGAATTTTGCAACCCTAGTGACCAACCACAGTTTGTTTTGTTTTTAATGTGTCATTTACAGGCGGGCATATTTGAAACTGTTGATACCATAATTTAAGACTGGAGTGGAAAAAACTAATTCAGAAAATACAGATTAAACTAGCATAAATGTGTGTAGACTTTGTGTGCTTTGTAATGTCTTGTCTCTCCAAATGTAGGGATGGGAATCGGAAGACATTGAGTGATTTCGGTTCCAATTCTGATTCCTCTTAACGATTCAGTTTCTTTGACGGGTGCATTAACGGCTCGTTTAGTATCATTGAGGTAGAAATATTTGGAAATAAATCTTTAATAGACTGCCCTCATACTGTTACCAAATGATGAGTCATTGAATATTTAAACAGAACAGAATCTTGAAAAAGGTGTGTTTGCTCAGACATTTTAAGATATTTTATTAATACAATCCACTAATTACAACAAAACTCAATGTGTATCTTTAACTACACATTGTCATATCAACTATCATTCAGTCTTTACTCTGATGGATGTCCCACGATCCTTAAGAACACATTACACAGTAACAATTCTTGGTTCATCAAAGTTTTTGATGCTTTGTTTTGTGCAGTAGATTCAAAAGAACTGACTCATAAGTGTCATTCTTTCATGAATTGAGCTACACTGGTTGTTCTATATTTTTTGCACAGTAGATGAATAAGAACTGGTTCATAAGAAACATTAGTTTGGGAATCAGACTACACTGGTTGCGCTGTATACTGTATTTCACACAGTAGATTCAAAAGAACCGGCTCATGAGAGTCATTCCTTCAGGAATCAGACTACTGGTTGCGCTGTATATGTCACGCAGTAGATTCAAAAGAACTGGCTCATTTGAGTCATTCGTTCGGGAATTGAGCTACACTGATCATGCTTCATGTTTCCTGCAGTAGATTCAAAAGAATTGGTCAATAAGAGTAATTTGTTCATGAATCGGACTAGACTGGTTGCACTGCTGATTTAGTAGCGGTGTTGCACTGCCTCTCATTGATATTGCAGGAAACACTGTCAGACTACATTAAGCACGGTGTCATTCAATCTGGATCGACAGAAAATGCACATTTGAGAGACGTTAACAGAACCGAAAGTCATGAAAATAATTTGGTTACTGTATTTTTTACAAAATGGAACCGGTTCTTGGTTCCCAACCCTTTTCAAAAGTAATAAGTACTGGTAATTTTAGCCAGCTCTTGCCATCATTGTTTGTGATATAAATTAGATGGTCAGTGAACGGTCTATGGGCGTTCCAGGGATGTGTCACTGAGGCTGGGAGTAGGACTAGTCAGGGAGAACACAGGTGCTATGATACTCCGTGTCGGGGTATGTGCATTACCCGCCAATGCTTTTCTAATGATTTCTGCAAGTATCAGTTTTTATGCACTTTTCAAGGCTAAACTTTGTACCAAAAGGCAATATTAACCCTGTGCCTTGGCTTTGAATTCAAAGAAAACCGATAACCCAGCAGAATCAACACATGCTCATTTTCTGAAGTGAGTTACAGTATGGCCAACATATTGTGCTCTTTGTGCTGTTTGATTGTTCGTTCATTGGCATTTTGTTGTATTCCTACAGGAGCGTGCAGTTTGAAGGCTGTGGCCATTTTTGGGTCTGTTTTTAATTCAGACTTGACAGCGTGATTTCTCAATAGACTTTGACATGAGAAAGCTCCACCTGTGCAGAATCCCACTGGCTGGGGCTAACCTTTATCTGTCCTGGGAAGAGAGATGTGAGAATAGAAGCTCTTCAGAGTGGCACTAATCCATTCCTTTCTCAGCAGAGATTCAGTGTGGAACTGTCTGTTCAGATTACCATTGAATGCTCTGCCGCAGTGCATGCATTGGATGGCTTATTGTGCAAGTCAATATTCTTGACCACAGCACACAAAAAAATCTTTAATGTAGAAATTGTATTCTTTATGCTCCCAGAGTGTGATTAAAGTTCACAACAAATGCAGTTGTAATGCAACCATACTTAACCTTTTCAAGCCAACTGGTTTCGGCATTCCTTTAAAAGTGGCTTTCTGTTGGAGTTGCGGCTTATTGGCGAGTGTGTTCTCGAAACACATTGAGCTATGACGCTCATGTGGGAGATGCAAGTTTGAACCTGGCTTGCATCATGTCCCTTTCTCCCCCTCATTTGCTGATTTTTCTGTTAGCACTACTTAAATCAATAAAAAGTGAAAAAAAGGCTGAAAAAAAAAATAAGATTCTTGCAAATAAATTATCGCAACTGAATTCCACCACAGTCAATATGTCAGAAGAGCCTCTCTTTAATATGTACAATACGGTAAAGCAGAGATGTTCAAGGTTAACTTCAGTAACCTCAGCAGTACAGTTTAGCATTTTTATTGGTTTTTACTATCTCCCATTTGACGAGATTTGGCTATAATTAATAGCATGTCACCCCTGCCTCCCACTGCGGCCTAATGATCCCCTATAATAAGCATCTGTTTTCAGTGCGCCTGAGTTGTCATCAGTGGGGTGCAGCCCACGGGAAGATGCCCATGTATTCACTGTGAATTTAGCATTTACTGTTTTATTTCGATTTGTTTCCTCTCATATTGTGGGGAGGTTAGAAGATAGATGTTGGCAGCAGTTTCTGCACATGTTCTTCCAGTGTTTTGCTTTGAGATCAATGTACTATGTTCATGGCTGGACCTTTGCACAGAGTCTTGCTGAATGACTTTTGCTCTGAACCAAAAGCATTGATTGATTAGAACTGTCACTGTATTTTTGGTTCTGATTTTCCTATTTATTAGGCTATTATGTGTGACTCTGAGGGAGATGCAATGTTCCTTTTACAGTTTTTTTTTTTGTTTTTATTCTTATTTTTTTATTTATTTATTTTTTTACTTGGCATGTGTTTTGGAAAACTGGTGCCCGGAAAAAGTATGATTATTTCAAATTGTGACACACCTGTTGTAATTATTTTGGAGTATCTTGGCACTTTCCACTAATAGGATACAAAATGGGGTCTAAAACATTATTATTTGGGCTGTCAGTCAATAACAATTAATTGCAATTAATCACATATATAAATATTTCAGAATCAGCTTTATTGCCAAGTATGCTTACACATACAAGGAATTTGTCTTGGTGACAGGAGCTTTCAGTGTACAACAATACAAAAACAATACAAAAACAGCATCAAGACATAGATAATAATAAAAAATTATACACATACGTACATACACACACATAGTGCAATCTAATACAAATCTGTTATCTGTTATGTACAGTGCAAATACAAATCTGTTATGTACAGTGCAAATGTTTTTTTTTTTTTTCTCTGTCTCAGAGGAATGAAATATAAAAAAAGACTAAACTGTGTATTGCACGTAGTTATTGCTCAATGGGGCAATTTAACTGTTCATGAGATGGATAGCCTGAGGGAAAAAACTGTTCCTGTGCCTGATGGTTCTGGTGCTCAGAGCTCTGAAGCGTCGGCCAGAAGGCAACAGATCAAAAAGGTAATGGGCAGGGTGAGTGGAGTCCAGAGTGATTTTTCCAGCCTTTTTCCTCACTCTGGAAGTGTATAGTTCTTGAAGGGGGGGCAGGGGGCAACCAATAATCCTCTCAGCAGTCTGAACTGTCCTTTGTAGTCTTATGATGTCTGATTTCGTAGCTGACACAAACCAGGCAGTTACTGAAATGCAGAGGACAGACTCAATGACCGCTGAGTAGAACTGTATCAGCAATGCCTGTGGCAGGTTGAACTTCCTCAGCTGGAGAAGGAAGTACAACCTATGCTGGGGCCTTTTCACAATGGAGTCAATGTGTGTCTCCCACTTCAGATCCTGTGAGATGGTAGTGCCCAGGAACCTGAATGACTTCACTGCTGCCACAGCGCTGTTTAGAATGGTGAGGGGGGTCAGTGTTGGGGTGTTCCTCCTAAAGTCACACATCGTCATCTCGGATGAGGCCGAAAACAGTGGTGTTGTCTGCAAACTTCAGGAGCTTGACAGAAGGGTCCTTGGCGATGCAGTCATTGGTGTAGAGGGAGAAGAGTAGTGGGGAGAGCACACATCCCTAAGGGGGGCACCAGTGCTGATTGTACAGGTGCTGGAAGTGAGTTTCCCCTGTCTCACAAGCTGCTACCTGTCCGTCAGAAAGCTGGTAATCCACTGACAGATGGGAACAGAGATTTGGTGTAATTTATTCTGGAGTATAGCTGGGATGATGGTGTTGAAAGCCGAACAGAAGTCCACAAAAAGGGTCCTTGCATATGTCCCTGGTCTGTCCAGATGTTGCAGGATATGATGCCATTGTCTGCATCATCCACAGACCTGTTTGCTCGATAAGCAAATTGAAGGGATCTAGAAAGGGTCCAGTGATGTTCTTCAGGTGGGCCAACACCAGCCTCTCAAATGATTTCATGACCACAGACTTCAGGGCGACAAGTCTGTAGTCATTAAGTCCTGTGATTTTTGGTTTCTTTGGGAAAGGAATAATGGTTGAGTGTTTGAAGCAGCATGGGACTTCACACTGCTCCAGTGATCTATTGAAGATCTGTGTGAAGATGGGGGCCAGCTGGTTAGCACATGATCGAAGACACACTGGTGAGACGCCATCTGAGCCTGAAGCTTTCCTCGTCTTTTGTTTTCGAAAGACGCGGCTCACATCATCTTCACAGATCTTAAGTGCAGGTTAAGTAGCAGGAGGGGGAGGAGGGGGGTTGCAGGAGGTGTTTGTGTGAAGTGAAGGTCAGAGTGGGTGTGGGGTGTGAGATTGGGCCTTTCAGATCTGCAGTAGAACACATTCAGGTCGTCAGCAAGTTGTTGGTCCACCATAGGGTTGGGGGTAGGAGTCCTGTAATTTGTGAGTTGTTTCATGCCACTCCACACTGATGCAGGGTCGTTAGCTGAAAACTTGTTTTTCAGCTTCTCAGAGTATCTTCTTTTAGCCACTCTGATTTCCCTGTTCAGTGTGTTCCTGGCCTGATTGTACAAGACTATATCCCCACCCCTCTAAGCATCCTCTTTGGCCTGATGAAGCTGCCTGAGCTCTGCTGTAAACAACGGTTTGTCATTGTTGAACTTTAAATAAGTCCTAGTAGGAATGCACATATCCTCACAGAAACTGATATATGATGTAACAGTATCTGTGAGCTCGTCCAGGTCTGTTGCTGCAGCCTCAAAAACACTCCAATCCGTGCAATCGAAGCAGGCTTGTAGTTCCGGCTCTACTTCATTGGTCCATCTCTTTACAGTCTTTACCACTGGCTTGGCTGATTTTAATTTCTGCCTGTAGGTTGGAAGAAGATGAACCAGATAGTGATCCGAGAGTCCCAAAGCTGCTCTAGGGACAAAGCGATGTGCATCCTTTATTGTTGTGTAGCAATGATCCAGTATGTTCTTGTCTCTGGTGGGGCATGTAATGTGCTGTTTGTATTTGGGCAGTTCACATGTGAGATTTGCTTTGTTAAAATCCCCATTAATAATAAAAACTGAGTCCGGGTATTGTTGTTCTGTGTCTGTGATTTGATCAGCCAGCTGTTGCAGCACCACATTCAAATACGCGTTTGCCGCGATATACGAGGAATAAACGAGGAAAACTCCTGCGGTGAGTAGAAAAGCTTACCGTTAATAAAGAGCGCTTCCAAATTAGGACAGCACATCCTCTTTAACGTTGTTACATCTGTACACCAACTTTCACTGATGTAAAAGCATGTTCCACCGCCTCTCGTTTTCCCCGTTAACGCCGCAATGCGATCTGCTCTGAACAGCTGGAAGCCCTGCAGTCGTCCGTTTTGTTAGGAAGAGAGCGGAGATTGGCAAGATGAATGCTCGGCAGCGTTGTTCGAAAGCCCTGCCGATGAAGTTTGACCAGCACACCGGCTCGTCTTCCTCGCCTGCTTCTCCTGAACAACAAAGCCAACTAAAATGTCCAGCAAAACGTCTGAATATTCAAAAACCGGGAAAAGACTGTCTGGTATAAGCTGTCGAATGTTCAGCAGTTCGTCTCTGGTGAAACTGACTGGAAAAAGATTACTAAACACAGGACAAACAAACAAAAACAACAAAACAATAGGAGCGCTCCACACCGAGGCAGCCATCCACGGCGCCATCATGATGTATCAAATATTTGCTAAGAAAGCCCTTCAAATAACACCTCAATATATAAGGATTGATCCCTGTATTTGGTTTTGCACTCCATCAAGCTGTGTTTGAACACGAGTCCTCATCTTGTGCCATCTGCTGTGGGTAACTGTGGTTTGTTTTACATTTATAAGATGCGCATTGCCTAAACAGCTGGAGTTTCGCTTACTGCCCCCTGGAGAAAACAGCTGGTACTTCAAGCTAGAATTGCTCCGTTGGTAGGAATACTTATTATGTACTTCTTGTGGTCAGGGCACGATTAATTGCTTAATTTTTTTTACGCGTTATTTTTTTTATTTATTACATGGTTCTTTGGAATACTCCATTCTTATTGGTTAATGGCACCATCCAGTAGTCAGATATTGTTCTGTAACTACCGCACATCCGGGATCTGCGAGCCATCTTTCCTGCTTCTCAGATCACTCTGCGATCTCTACAAGTAAGCTAATAAGATAATTTCAACTCAAATTAATGTTTCATGTGCATTTATTTATTTGGCAAGTAGTCTTGTAATAGGCTGAATATTGAGGAGTCAGATAGTCATTTTTACAAAGTAAACACCAACAGAAATCTGGCGCAAACCGGTGGTTGATTTCAGTTCTTTAGCTATTTCTTTCTTCTTAAATTACATAATTTCAACACAAATCAATATTTTAATTAATTAATTAATTAATAGCCCGCCAGACGGGTTGGTTTGAGTATTTTTGTAACTGCTGATCTGGGATTTTCACACACAACAGTCTCTAGAATTTACTCAGAATGGTGCCAAAAACAAAAAACATCCAATGAGCGGCAGTTCTGTGGACGGAAACGCCTTGTTGATAAGAGAGATCAACAGAGAATAGCCAGACTGGTTCGAACTGACAAAGTCTACGGTAACTCAGATAACCGCTCTGTACAATTGTGTTGAGAAGAATATAATCTCAGAATGCTATTCTGAGATGTGGGTTGGCGCTGTTTTGGCGGCACGAGGGGACTCTACACAATATTAGGCAGGTGGTTTTAATGTTGTGGCTGATTGGTGTAAATCATTTAATACAACTAATATATTAACGGGCAGTTGCCACTGAGTCAACCTGAAACGTATTAGTTGTTCAGTTTCTTAGGCAGTACAATTAGAAATCCATATGCAGCATGTTTATCCAATTAATTAATGAGAAATTCTAATAAACACCCCTCTGAGGAGTACGCCCTTTAGGGTCAAAGTGATTTCTGCATTTTTATGCATTTTTCTTTTTCCATTTTGAGAGATCTAATAAGCTTGAACACTAAAGTTCTGTTATTAATCAAGATTTTAAAGGGCCAGCTTAAAAATGAGCAAAACAAAACTTCAATAGTGATATTTTATTGAATTGTCAATAGGTCCAATAGCATGTTGTCTTATGTAATTGTATTACAACTAGTATATGAGTGGAAAATGTATTGGATCTCTGATTGTTGTTTGAGACTGTGTAATATTAGCTTATAGCAAAAGTAGATTGACTCTATGATTATTTTAACTACACTAGATCCCTCGAGTGAGGATGTAAAGTTCTCCCTCCTGAGCTGCTAAAGCGAATCACTCTAGCTGATTTGATTAGCATAGACACCCACATATTATTTCAGTATTAACTAAAAGTACCGTAACCTCAGATACATTAAGCTTGTAGGTTTAGCCATTTGGCTGAATCATTTACAGCTAAATAAACTGTCTGAAATTTAGCAGAACATTGTTTTGGCTTTCTGTCATCACTTTAACTGATGATATATATATATACTTTATACTATACTATAGATATATATATATCCCTCATGTCTTTCCATATTTTTTAAAAGCAGAATGTTTCCTTAAGGTGAATGTGAATGGGGATGGACACTAGCTCCAAAAGCTCAAATCATAAAAGAAGTCCATATGGCTTGTGCCCTTTAGTCCAAGAGATACAATACCTTTGTGTGAGAAACAGATTGTAATTATGTTGTTATTTGCTGAAAATCTTATCCTCCATAATAGATAATCACATTCATGCTTGTGCACATTACAGTATAGCTCCTCAAGACACGTTGTCAAACATCATTGGTTCTCGCATGTCTTGTGACTAATTGCGATTTGAATGTTTTGAACTGAGCACATGCATGAAATAGATTTGAGAGCTGTGGTTGAGCTCTCCTATATAAAAAAAAAAAAAAAAAAAAAACCTTGAGATGATATTGATAGAATAACACTGTGTGCCAACAATTGCTCTGACATTTTTATTTTGTCTGAGCTTCTGGTGAATTACTCCCACTTTGATTGTGTCGAGATCTAATATTAAGCTCTGACATTTGTCAGTAGAACTGGTTGCTATAGCATCAATCAACACTTAGTGTTGTGTTAGTCAGCAGTGCTACTGTAAGTATGCCCATGTACCCTTTATAGACAATGTGTTGTTTGTGTTGATGGTGGGTGCATGTGGGCACAGGCACACCAGCTCAGTGCCAAAGAAAGAGAGAGATTTGTTTGAATAATGTGACCTCAAACGTTAGTGACCACATAAAATTTGCTGAAACGTAACAAAAAGATGGTTCTCATTTACATAAAGTATAACCAAATCTATACAGATTCATTAAGAGCTGAACAAACAAACAAACCCTAACCCAGTTTGTCAGGACATACTTTGATGTTGGCTTGACTGAGCCTGAAAGTTTAAAAAGCTAGCTAGCTAATATATAGATTGATAGGTAGAGAGAGAGAGAGAGAGAGACTTAATGCAGATTATAGACCTAGTGTGGTTTTGTTTACATTTGAATTTTTGAATGTTTGAAAAATCTTGGCCCATTTGAACATTCTGTCAAATGTAAGTTTATAGGATTTTCCCTATATTTGATCATCTGCTGTGCAGAAACTCTAATTCCAATCTGTTAGAAAAGATATAGCACGCTAAGTGTGCTAGTGTGGGTATGGCACATTTTGCTAGTGCAAAGTCAATGGGTATGGCCATGCAAGAATGTGCTAAGTCTAGGCGCAAGTGTGTTTGGTGAAATTTCGCACACAATGCGCTAATGGGCTGGGTCAAGAGCAATTTAATTCAGAGGTTCTTCTCCGGTTATTGCACCGTCTGTGTCCTGTTATATAGTCCATTCATGTCAAGCACTATTGAATGAAACTAGGGCTGCAACTAACGATTATTTTGATAATCGGTTAATCTAACGATTATTAGAATGATTATTCGACTATTCGACCATTTACATGATCTGCTTCCGTATTATTTGAACTTTAATAAAGTTATAATGCATTAAATATAACTGCATTAAAGATGTAACGCTTGTTACAAGATGTGTTTCCTTTAAAACGCTCAGGCATCAGTTAATCCACAATGAGAGTGCTTCTGTATTTACTTATTTGGTATTTTTGCATTATAATTCCCTCATACTTTGCGATCTACATCACCTGAAGCTGTTTGGAAAGTTTAAAGTACATCTGGACTGTGAGCTGTGTTTTCTCTCCTTAGTCAGGCGCGAACTGCAGTGCTGCTCTCGCGCGTAATCATTAGTTTCGTATCTGATCTCATGTTACGTTAAATGAGATTAAACAACTATTCGACAACGAAAATGTTTGTCGACAATTTTTTATTGTTGACGTTGTCAATAACGTAGACTAATCATTTCAAACAAAGACAGCAGATTCATAAGATGTTAGTAGTGTAAATGGACTGTTTGCAATGAATTTGAAGAATATAAATATTTCTATGACTGACATGCTCCTTTTATAAGCATAGAAAATATGGTTCTCGTCAGATTTTGGATGTAGGTTCTGTTAAATCATAGAGAAGGTTAGTATTATTAATCATTTTTGATGTACTGACACACAAATCATGGCTAGTATTAACAGTGATTGTATCGGCACACACTTCACTTCTGATGGTCGATTTTGATTGTGAAAAATTTAATTCATTCATTGTAACATGAAAAAACTAAACCAAAATATTTCTAAATTCAAATTACACTTGAAACAAAACAAAAAATAATAAATGTAACGAAGTGGTCAAAAAATCATAAATAACGGCCTTCACAATCACCCTCTCCAACTTCTTCCACCTTTGCAGTGACTTAAAAATCACTCTACAACAACAGGTCATATAATACCAACACAAATTAGGTCAGATACAATTGTAAATATAAACATAATAATAATAATTGAAAAATAAACCATGATGTATAGATAGTTTAACACAAATCTCGGCTACAACAGTGATTGTCATGGTCATAATTTCCAGTATATTTTCCAAGTTTGGACATGGACTTCACCACTCTCCAAACTGCAAATGCAGGAACTGAATTTAGACTTTGCGTTAAAACAGACCTGCTTTTGAAACGTGTTAGCGCGGTGACCTAAATCTCAGGAAAACAGAAAATTGTGCATTGCGCCACTTTATTAACATACAATACACCCAAAGTTTGCACACATACACTCACAGATCGCACAAGTCTAGGTGCAAACACACCCAACCACGGCCACTTGTGCTCGAAAATTGCGCTTAGAATTAGCGTGCTTAAATTATGTGCACGATCGTTGCGCGTAACGCTGCACATTGCACACTCACGAAAATAGAGGCTTAATTCAGAACAGTCTGAAGGTTCGTGCAAAGTTTGGTGCACGTAGCTTGAAAGCGCCAGAAGTTAAAATAGATCATTTTGGTCTTGGTTAAGGGATTTTGGAAAAACCCTAAACAATGGCTGTAGAATAACAGTATGTTGGCTTTGTCAAGCCAACAGAATTATGAAATAGGCCTAATAGCAATTTGTGAAATCAAGGAGAATTTTTTTTATTTCTCTCTAGGCTAAAATTCAGTAATTACAGTTGATCAAGGGAAAGAATGCAGGCTCAGATAAAATGTGTTTAATGCAGGTAAAATGGGTGTTTGCATTGTGAACAAATAGATTAAAACCACTCGGCTATTTGCCCTGACTTTTAAAATCGTTTTATTCTTTATCAAAGAACAAAGAACAAAGCAAAATAAATAAATAAAGTACAAATCTTTCTATTAGGCCTATCATTGTTTTCTGTTGTTTCATATTTTTTATTTAGGTGGCTCTTATTGTACAAGGACCCATATGAAATAAATGATTCTTTGGCACTCTCGTCAGTTGCATTGTTATTTATTTGGCAGAGAAATCACAAGATGCCCAGCATGCCATCTGGCATCCTCAGCCTCTAGAAAAACCTGAATACAGCCAACTCAGGAATACACCAGCTTTTAAAATCTACCAGCTATCAGAATAGCCCTAATCAATATCGTTTATTGAAGTCAATATAGTTATGAAGTTCAGTCTTCTCCACAGACATGCTTACGACTTCCTGATGTAATATTTTTGGGAAAACCTAAATAGATTTATAGTTCAGGTAGATTATTTATTGATGAGATCAGACACTCTCTGCAACATTTGCAGTGGTGATGCATAAAGTCTTTTCAGGAAAACATTTCCTGAAAAGTGCTTCCTCTGTGGCTTGTGCCATTATGCTGCAACCTGTTAGCTTTGTGTGACTTGTCACATCCCTTTAACCTGACGCTTCACCTTAAAGTGAACCTCTGTCTTCATTAAAAAACATTGCAGAGTTTTGCTCCCTGTGCGCTCGAGACAGCTAAAAGTTCAGCGTTTTTATTACTGCCATGCCTTGCTGTGAGGAACCAAACAGATCCTCCGAGAGGAAACGAAGTCTAGAGGGCAAATGTTTCAAATGTAGTTTTGGGATGTTTTACAGTCCCTCTACCCTTTGTTTGACACAGTCATTAATCTTAACTGTGCAATCTCGCTTTAAAAGATTCATGCCGGATTCCTCGAAGGCACAAATTGCTGAAAAGAGAACGCAGACCCTCAAGGAACAACGTAAGGAAGCCACAGAGATTGACAAGCAGAATTAACTCCCATCTGGCCAAAAGTATGCGGACACCCAAGCACCAAACCAAAACAGCTTGTTAAGCATTTCATTTCGAAATCATGCGTGTTATTAGGGAGTTACTCCTCCCTGACAACTTCCACTCTTCTGGGTATCTGGTCGAATCTTGAGATGCGATTTTAAAGTTTCCACTACCTTTAATTTGACACAGCATCCTAAAAACGGGCCGTTTATTATGCTGAATACCAGTGAGAGGCTCCAAACACGTCCGTCTGAGGCACACACATGGACATGGAGCGACAATTAAAACTAGCGCAGACGGAACGCAAGACCTGTGTACTGAGAAAACTGGACACATTGACGAACTCAGTGTGTTGGGACTGTTTGTATACCTGAATTCTGGCGTGCAGTCTAAGCTGGTCTCTACCGTCACTGCAGAAGGATGTGATTTATGTTTTTGTGGTGTACTGAACAGGTAGAGTGTCTGCAGGAGGTTAATCCTCTCAAACACAGAGCACAACACTACTCTGATAGATTTAGTGAAGATAGAAGGATGTGTGGGTGTATGCATACAAAGCAGAGTTTGAGAAACTACTTTGAAAGTTCCCAAGCTTCATGCTACACACAACTCATAGTAGTTGAATTACAGTCAAACTACCCTTTTGAAAATATGAAAATATAGTTAGCTACACTACTAGCTACCATTAGATTATATAGCTTAAAAAAGTCATCAGTATTTAATAGGCATAAAACATGAGGATCTCAATAGAATGCTACAGTCTGGTTTTGGAAGTAAAAATCCCTTTAAGTTTCTCCATAGGCGAATCGATTTTTAACAATAACTTAAAAACCTTTTAAGACAGACCTACCGTGAGCTCTGTGGTTGTAAATTAATATTATATGCTTCCATTGAAACAATCAGTCTGCATTATTTCAGTTCTATTTATTTTTTGTGGGGGCTTTTCTCCCCTTTTCTCCCCAATTTGGAATGCCCATTTCCCAATGCGCTCCAGGTCCATGTGGTGGCGTAGTGACTCGCTTCAATCCGGGTGGCGGAGGACAAATCTCAATTGCCTCCGCGTCTAAGACCGTCGATCTGCGCATCTTATTATGTGGCTTGTTGAGCACGTTACCGTGGAGACATAGCGTGCATGGAGGCTCACGCTATTCTCCGCGGCATCCACGCACAACCGCCACACGCCCCACCGAGAGCGAACCACATTATAGCGACCACGAGGAGGTTAACCCAACATGACTCTACCCACCCTAGCAACCGGGCCAATTGGTTGCTTAGGATGCCCGACTGGAGTCACTCAGCACGCCCTGGATTCGAACTTGCGACTCTATTTCTGTTTTTTCTTTTTTAAATGTGTTTAATGGCAGAAATGGCGGCAAGCAAAGCTCAGCAAAAGAGCTCTGCAGTGACGCCCACTTCCATGATGCCCTGCAATTGAGTCATTCTCCCTACACTCCCATACAACTTAAATATTTGCTGAATATTTTGTCTGAATATTTTGCTATAAACTTAAAATGTATTGTTTCTATACTTAAAATCATCAACTTTAAATCAATAGTTTGAGATTGTTCTGTCATTGTTAGCCTAATTTGATTGCACCATTCACAATGCTTCAAGGGGTTGTTGTTCATTCAATCATGAAAGACGGTTGGTACGCAGTACTTTTTTGTCTGTTTTTCAAATAATACTTTTTACATAAGTTTAAGATGTTTCGATTCACCTCGGAGCTGGTTGATTTAGTCTGAAGTCACATGAAGAACAGATCCAAATGTAAGTCGTTATCCACTTATCCACAGTCTTTTCATCCACTACTCGCACTGAGGTGCCATTTTTTTTAATCTGAATTGTGAATGAGATGGAGCTTTGATGGGGAAGAAACCTTTCATTGAATAGCAACTTGAATTTTGGTCAATTGCTTGGTTTCAGAAGACACAAAAATAATCATATTATTGTATTTTTTGTCCTTACAGGGACTGTGGAAACAGAAAGAAAAAGAGATGAAAATGAGACTAGAAAGTACTTGAAAGTTTTGCGAGTTTCAAAAGGGCAGTGGGTTGAGAAAGTGAGAGATTGTGGGGTTTGGAGCACAACTGCAGTTGAAAGACCATATCTGGAGAGGCACAGCAGGTCTAACAGGATTCTCAGCAGGAAAACAATACCTCCAAAAGCTCTGGAGATGTTCCTGATGATGCAGGAGGAAATAGACCCTCCCAAAGACAGAACATCTCATTCTGTACTGCAGAGCCACTGCTGATTTCTGCAGTCTGAAAAACAACTTGAACCTTTGACAACAACATAACCAATGTGACAGTGGTAAAAGATAACTAGTGAAGTAGTTGGTTAATGGACTCCCAAATAAAGCAACCACATCACTGTGATGTTGAATTCTGGGGTGCTACTCTGGGGCTTCAAGTGTGTTTCTCTCTGTTTGTGTTTTTGTATGTGTGAGAGAGAGAGAGTCATTTGGCCTGTGTAATCATAATTTTCTGCTCATCCCAATAGCTCTCACAACAGAGGGATGTAAAAAGTGACTCAGTGATGGGGTATTTTTTATTTTATTTATTTATTTTTTATCCCCTTTTCTCCCCAATTTGGAATGCCCAATTCCCACTACTTAGTAGGTCCTCGTGGTGGTGCGGTTACTCACCTCAATCCGGGTGGTGGAGGACAAGTCTCATTTGCCTCCGCTACTGAGACAGTCAATCCGTGCATCTTATCACATGGCTCGTTTTGCATGACACCGCGGAGACTCACAGCATGTGGAGACCCATGCTACTCTCTGCGATCCACACACAACTTACCACGCGCCACATTGAGAGTGAGAACCACTAATCGCGACCACGAGGAGGTTACCCCATGTGACTCTACCCTCCCTAGTAATCGGGCCAATTTGGTTGCTTAGGAGACCTGGCTGGAGTCACTCAGCACGCCCTGGATTCGAACTCGTGACTCCAGGGGTGGTAGTCAGCGTCAGTACTCGCTGAGCTACCCAGGCCCCAGTGATGGAGTATTTTAAACCATTTTATAATGTGCTGATCTATAAAATTATGAAACAATTGACAAGGTCTGCTAAAATCTAACAGAGTTTTAAAAACAGAGTATTAAAAGCTGCAAATGCAATACTACTGCTTATTATTGGTTCAGAATGACTAAGAAGTCACATGTCTTCTATGTTAATGAATATGTAATGAGTAACGAGCGCATTAAACAACACTGGGGGAAATTAATTAAGAATGAATTACACCCGGTAAAAGCACTTGTTATTTACATGCGCTGGTTTAGTGCCGATTCACTAAAGGAACTATGCAGATCAGGCAATGGTGCAAACGCGGCCACAAAATCATGACCTAATTGCATGCGCAATTCTGATCATGCGGGCTGATTCTGAGCGCTATATAGTGGAGGATGCAGCAGACCACCACCATCTGACAACTCTGCTGGGACTGTGCAGCAATACTGTGATCCAGACACCTGATATGATCGATGGAAAATATACACCAACATCTCTTTAAAATAAAATTCATTTTACTGCCTGCTTTTATCTGGTGATAACAGCATGATATTAATTGAGCTGGGCAATTTTTGTGAATGAAACTTATTTACATAGAACGAAGGCGTGTTTGCATGGAAAGAACTGACAATGACGCAGCACAATTTCAGCACTGATTACGCCTGCTTAAACTAGATTGCAGGTGGTTAGTGTATAAGACGCAAATTTATGCGCTGAAATACCACGTACGAAAGTGGCGCAACTGTTTAGTGAATTCACCCCCAAATGTTCTTATTGACTTTGATTTTGTCACTTCGTATTTTGATATCAGTTAAGATAAATTATGCCTTACATGCTCGTCACCTCCGTTTCGGATTATGCACACAACTCCAAGGCCAGTTGGGGTCCTTTTAACATGTGCTGGACAAAGCCGAGCCACAGTACAGTTGCATTATCTAGGTTTGTTAGTCCAACTTTGCAAAAAAACGTAGTAGTACAATTTTAGTTGGACTAAAGCATCTACATAACATAAAAAAATGTTATGTGTGCAACTGGAAAAAAAAAAAACCTTTAAAGTGCATGTAAACACTGAGGGCCCTATTTTAAGAGTACTAATGCTAAACCTAGTGCTATGCCATAAGTCAGAAGTGCAAAGTTGGTGGGCATGGCCATAAAGTTTTGGTATTTTCGTGCAAGCATCTGCTAAGTCTAGGCACAAGTGAGTTTGGCAAAATTGCGCATGCAAAGCGCTAATGGGCCAAGTGCAATTTAATGACAGATATTACATGTCAAGCACCACTGATATAAACAAAGACAGCACATTCATAAGAAGTTGTTAGTGTAAACAGACTATATGCAATAAATTAGAAGAATAGAAATATAGTATGGACTTACGTTCTTTGTGCATTAACTGTCTTTCTTGAATGTCAGGCATATTTCTATGACAGTGACACCCTCTTTTTATACACATGGAAACTGTGGTTCTCATCAGGATTTGGATTTACGCTTGGCTAAATTATAGTAGAATGTAAGTATCATTAATCAAGTCAGCTCCACTTTTGGAGTGTGTTTTGTTTTTATGTTCTGTTTAGGGATGAATTTTTATGAAATAATCATTTGGAATTATCCTACAATGTTTTTAAAATGTGAAAAATACATGCTGAGTGAATCCAGTTAAGCTTCCTAAGCAACCAGTTGGCCCGGTTGCTAGGGTGGGTAGAGTCACGTTGGGTTAACCTCCTCGTGGTCGCTATAATGTGGTTCGCTCTCAGTGGGGTTCGCTCTCAGTGGGGTGCGTGGTGAGTTGTGCGTGGATGCCGCAGAGAATTGCGTGAGCCTCCACACGTGCTAGGTCTCCGCGGTAATGCGCTCAACGAGCCACGTGATAAGATGTGCAGATTGACTGTCTCAGACGCGGAGGCAACTGAGATTCGTCCTCCGCCAACCCGGATTGAGGCAAGTCACTATGCCACCACGAGGACTTAGAGTGCTTTGGGAACTGGGCATAACAAATTAGGGAGAAAATCTACCAAAAAAAAAAAGATTTATCCATACAAGGTAAACATTGAGTGGCCATGCAAGCCCTATAATAAACTGACCTGAAATGGACTACAATTACAAATGAGCTTAACTAATAATAACTGTTGGTAGATGGTGTGTTTCTTAGACACAAAATCCAAGGTAACATGGATCCTCCCCCTGCGCTGAGCTCCACGCCAAAGACCTTTAAGAAAATGCCAGAGATTCTCATCACCAGGCGTCACGCTAATGCAGAGTGAACACTTGCCGCTTGTGTGTGTGTATGTGTGTTTGCCTGGCTGGTCTCACACAGGTTGGTTTGTACATATGCAGATGTGTATCTGTCTATCTGCACCACTTTGCATAATAGTGGGCATAACTCTAGGTTTCAAGACCGAGTCCGTCCTGGCCTTTCAAACTTTATTTGCTGGACGCAAATGACAGGACTTTCATTTACATCTCGTCTCTTGTGACGGCCAGCCATTATCTGCAGTGAACCTCCCTCTGTGTCACACTTCCTGCAAACCGACACTTTATTGCGTTATTACGCTTTCGATTTATGTTAAAATCTTATGACATGGGCCAGCCGAAGTGCCAAACACAGTCTATGGAAAAACAAGCTGGGCAAAGCAGATAGGATCTGAGCTCAACGAGAGGCTGTTAACAGCCTTAAGACACGACAAGAAATGTGGATAAATATAAACCAAAGTCTTAACGGTTTAACAAACATTGGTGTGTACTTGGATATGAAGAATGGAGAAATAGAAGTCAGTGGTTTTATGGAGGTCATCTATTATTTTATTGATAAAAGTTTTGATGTATTGACATGGCCTTGACTGTAATATTTTCAAAGCAGTTTTTTTTATCAAGTCCTGTTCCTGTTACATTAATCAGGCTCAACGTCTCTGAATTGCATGCTTCATTTTGCAAGATTGTTGTGAACTAGTGGTGCAGATAAATACCGGAGCTCCGTAGTTTTTGAGAGTACTCTGAACGGATGGTAATGCAAGGCAAGTTCTGTACAGATGTCAGGAATGTTAATTGGCTGGTCTGTTTTGCTATTAACTTACTACAATGTTCCCAATGATCCCCATCCCTGGAACCTGTTACTACCGTTTTTGCTGTGGTGACATTATAGGTGTGGTAATTGCAGGCAATTAACAAATTACCTACCATTTACAGTAGCAGCACTTGAGTATTTCCAATGGTCCGTGGATTTGTTGACAATAATTTTGTGTTTAAATGGTTTCTGTAGAAGATAATACCATCTTTGGCTAAGTAAAATAAATTGGGCAGCATGTTTAGTCTTCGCTCAATGCGAGTCCCATCTGTGCTCTGAGAAGTTTTTTTCCCCTCAAAACATTTTCTCTGGTCTCTCATTTTTCAATTGAGTCCTTTGTTTTAAAGTAGAGTGTAATGAGAGAGGCCAGACATCAGGAACTCTGTGAAATGGTCTGGTTTTATAGACGGGCCTCCTGAGAGACTCACTGAAAGACAGAATAAAGTGAGGGCAAAGGCCATCCTGGTGCAAATGGCCATCGTTTCACCTGCTGCTCCACTCAACAAAAAGAGAGAATTATGTATCTAGAAACAGTATGGATAGAACAAAAAGGCAAACGAGTGAAAAATCGTTTAGCACTTTGTCTTTCCCAAGTTAGTTGGATGACAGTGTGGATTTTATGCAGAACATTTCTGAAATGGTTTTTATTAATTTACCAAAAATTAAATTTTTTGCTTGTTGAATTTATGAGAATAGAGCGCATCAGTCAGGTTCAGGAAGTAAAAATCCTATTCATTTCTGCATAGGGAAATTGATTATTAATGATAACTTATAAAGCTTTCAAGACAGACCTACCATACATAGGTTAAGTTCCATGCTGATTCACCTCAGAGCTGGTTGCTTTGGTTCATGTCTTACAACTCTTTTATCCCTATGGAAAAAATGTATTGGAAAAATACTTCAGAAACCAAGATGGCTGAAAACGTGTGCGGGCACTGTTGCGCTCAATTTCTAATGATGAACGTACAGGTGTGGAGTGAAGAATATACACTTTGAAATGAAAAGATACTCAAGGCACCATTTGGGGTTCCTCAGATTGCAAGGGGGCCTAGAGATTCTCCAGAGGGTTCTTCCAGTGAGCCATGAACATCTTTTAGTTTTTAGAGTGTTTGGGCTAGTATTGCAACCCAAAGTAGTAGGTTCTGTTCTTTATATCTGGTCAACATTTTACATTCCACTAGGATGAGTTAAGCATGCATTCAGGCCTGTGCCTGGTTTATCATCTAAATGAAATTGTGTCACCTATCAGGACTTGGTCTCTGACTAGTTCTTATTTCAATGATCTCCCCAAAGATTTATCTCTAGACATGTCCAGATTCTTAAACCAATCACAACAGCTTCCTGCAGCTGCTTGTAGAGGTGATTTATGGGTACTTACACTGCCGTTCGCCCTTTTATATTATCGGCCGTATACATAGACGTACTCTGGGCTGTGGTTATCTGATCTGACAGTAATTGTTTTCTGGTTTTGTCCACTCTCAAAGGCAGGATGACTTTTATTTTAGATAAATTTGTGAAGAGGTCATAGTGGGTGTTTCTACCCCTGTAAAAATGTTTTAGGGGCAGTGGTGGCTAAGCAGTTAAGGCTCTGGGTTACTGATGAGAAGGTCGGGGGTTCAAGCCCCAACACTGCCAAGATGCCACTGTTGGGTCCTTGAGCAAGGCCCTTGACCCTATCTGCTCCAGGGGCGCTGTATCATGGCTGACCCTGCACTCTGACCCCAGCTTAGCTGGGATATGTGGAAAAAAAAAATTATTTCACTGTATATGTGCAAATGTATAATGTGTGATAAATAAATAAGTAAAAAATAAAGTAGTAAATAGCACAGGTGGAACTAGACAGCATGCTGCGTTCAATGTATTGAAGTGTTTTGCATTAACAGAGGGGAGTTCAGGTTGATCAGAGAGATTCCCTTGAAAAGTCAGCAGCTTCAGACTCAATTTGTCTTGTTCATTGCTGGTATTCACAGCTGGTTAATGGATGATGCATGGGCTGACATTTGTAGAATGTGTGTTACTGTGTTCTGCTGCCTGACTGCTCCACTAGATTGGTTTTAAATTGAGAATGTGTGACACTCATTACACATAGGTGTGGCCGTGTTCTCATTTGCCCTCAATTCTAGTGTCCTGCAATGCTGAGAATGGGTTTTCCTTGAATAACATGAATAAGTGTTGTCGATATTTGCATTGGAATGGTCAACGCAAATATCTACCCTGAGTTTGAGCATTAGTAAAACACTAGCTATTGCATTGGCATACGTTTTTATTTCAGTTTGGCCTTTTATTTTTGGTTTGTTTTAAATGTGATTGCTAGTTGACTGAATTAACCTCTAACAGCCTCTCAGTCTTCAGAATAGCAGCTTCTTCTGTGCTTTCTAATGATTGTCATGAGGAGGACAGAATTAGCCGACTAGGCCTGTGACGAGCACTAAATCCCAGGGCTGTAATTACCCCCCTCTATAGATTTATAGGTGGCTCGACATCTGCCGACGACCCCTCTCAGTTCTGTGGCCAAAGGTTATAGTAAATCAAGCCCGCTGGTCCCTCCAGCGCACAGACTCCTGCTTTTTACGGACACACAAGCCATGGGGACAGAGCTGGAGTGGCTTTGTGACATGGCTGTGTGTTGCCGATGGATTTATACGGTTTAGTCTCATGCTGAGAGAGAGAGACGGGGTTATAGAAGAATGCTATCAGGGGACCAGGTCCGCTGTGGGCCCATGTTGCAAATTGCATCTGAAAGAGTGGAATTGAGCACTTTGCATTAGACATTAAATTTCTCATGCAATTAAATGTAACAATTAGAGTTTTAATTCAAAGTTGACTCGACCTTGTATAGCATCTTGCTAGTTTAATTTAAAAGTAAACTGCTGAATGCAGATCATTGCGTTAGAAATAATAGACTTTGTTGCTGCCGTTATCTGTCATTAATTAAGGATCAATGTGAGCTCATTATTTTTAGTGCTTTAATTGGGAATATATTAAAGATGGTAACATTTTATTTTCTCAAGCAAAATGATCTTTTACTGGCTTATACAAGTGGTTTCATTGATACCCTGCTAAAGAAATCTGAATTTTGACAATATTTTGTTTTTATATAATAATAAATATTATAAATATTAAACATATATTATAAATGATATGTATATATAATTAATCTTTATATAATATTCATTTATATTTACCAATTTAATAATATATAGTAATACAGAAATATTTGTTTAAATATATATTTTACTGAAGCATTTAATTACATAAAAAATTACATGCAGGGACTTCTGCAAAAGCTTACGCAAACAAATCACTGAAATAGTTTGAAACAATTGATCCAACTCTTTTGTCATTGTGTGGTTTGAAAAAGAGATGCTATTATCTGTCATACAAATCGTGAAGAGGGCACAAAACCAGGCACGGTTTTTAGAAAACCGTTCACTTGCCAAATAAAACCTTAAAATCACTGCACTATTAAAAATGCTGATTAATTTTACAATGCCAACAAAATCATACTATATATATCATATATATTCAGGATATCACCCAGCTCTACACTTACACAATTTTAGGACGTTGTGTCCACATTGCAATTGCCGTTTCCCACTTAGCCAAGATTCATTTGGATGCCCCATACAGATGCTGTCTTTACAAAAGTGCTGGCCTATTTCTGTAAACAACCTTCGACAAAACAGAAAGGCCCGTTTCTTGAAGAGATGCTGGAAGATTCATATATGACCTTCTTGAATATTTAAAGGAGTGGAAATGAGATGTGCTGACTACTGATGGTTATATAGGCCTTTCCTCCTCCTAATGTCATTGGTTAGCTCTGGTTATGCTTCACTGACATGGGGCCAGTCTTGAAGGACTGCTCCAAACGGCTGTGCCTTTTAAAGCAGCTTTTTGCTTTTGTGGATTGCAAATGTCTTTTCTTACAGAACATTGGAGTGTTGGAATGAAAGGAGATCAGAAGTGTTTATTTGAAAATGAAACTCTTTCTTTCTAATTTAGCTCTTTTTTTTCTTTATGCAGTAGGGCTGCAACTAACGATTATTTGGATAATCTACTAATCTAACGATTATTAGAATGATTATTCGACTATTCACCGATTGCAACAATTAATCATTTGCTCTTAACCGATTATTCAGCTTGTGCCTCGACTTAAAGGTTGTATTAAACGTGTTTGCTAACAATAAAGAGGGCAAAATCATCATTTAAAAATACCTCTAAATAACATTCGTTGAATTAAAAGGAAAAAAATTACTTTTTATTAAGTTTAATTCAGTAAAAAATTCACTGCCAAAAAATCCTATTGTTATCAAATGTTTTTGTCTTGTTTTCCATTTAAAATAGTCTAAAAATCCTTAAAACAAGATACATTTACTTGAGAAGCAACATAAGATATTTAGACTTTCTTTAAGAGAATGGATCTTAAATATAAGTGTATTTTGTATATAAGTGTATTTTTTCACTTGGTTATACTTCTGCGAGTGCAGTAAAGACAAAATATACTTGCTTTCAGAGAATAGATCTTGAATATAAGTCTAAATATCTTATTTGTTGTTATGTAATATGTTGCTTCAGGTAAATGTATCTTGTTTTGAGGATTTTAAAATGTTATACTCAACATTCACAAATAACAAATTTTTCTTCTGCAGTATAGCTGCTAAAGTAAATATATGTTGTTTTAAAGGAGATTTAGATATTTATGTTGGAAAACAAGCCAAAACAAAAACAAATCAAAAACATATTTGGTTGCAGTTAATAATGGGGTGAAGATTACCCTCTGTCACCTTTCTGTTCACTTCTATCCATCTTATTAATAAAGCTGCATATCGCCTACAACACATATCTATCATGATTCACTTCGTGGCGAGCCATCACGTTATAATCTAGCTGCATTAAGCGTGCTCGAGGGATGAGCTTCTCCGCACAAGAGAGTTTATCAGCCGGATGCAGTTTCAATCTCTCCCCCTCAGATCGGGTCACATCACGTGACTCATAGAAGCGGCGCTGACCGCACAGAGAAATGACCGTTTCAGAGTTTATACTTATTTACATGACCTGCTTCCGAATTATTTGAACTTTAGTAAAGGATGCATTAAAGATATAACAGTGAGGTGTTTCCTTTAAAGATGCTCGACATGCAAGTTTTGCTTCAGTGGAATGGCAGCTCCGGTTTCACAATCATTAGTTTCATATCTGATCTCATGTTACGTTAAATGAGATCAAACGTCTATTCGACAATGACAGTTTTTGTCAACAATTTTTTATTTTTTTATTGTTGAAGTTGTTGATAGTTTCAGCCCTATTGTGCATTCTAAAGTACTCAGTAGAGCTGCTCAATTATGGCAAAATTCATAATCACGATTATTTTGGTCAATATTGAGATCACGATTATTTAACACGATTACTCATTGACTTTGGAAACATCATGCATTTATTGAACTTTTTTTTTAACAGTTAATTTCCTTGAACTTGAAATGTAAACTGTACTGGGTATAGTGTGGCCACCAGCTGCATTAAGTACTGCAGTGCATCTCCTCCACATGAACGGCACCAGATTTGCCAGTTCTTGCTGTGAGATGTTACCCCACTCTTCCACCAAGGCACTTGCAAGTTCCCGGACATTTCTGGGGGGAATGGCCCTAGGCCTCACCCTCCGATCCAACAGGTCCCAGACGTGCTCAATGGGATTGAGATCCGGGCTCTTCGCTGGCCATGGCAGAACACTGACATTCCTGTCTTGCAGGAAATCATGCACAGAACGAGTATAATGGCTGGTGGCATTGTCATGCTGGAGGGTCATGTCAGGATGAGCCTGCAGGAAGGGTAGCACATGAGGGAGGAGGATGTCTTCCCTGGAACGCACAGCGTTGAGATTGCCTGCAATGACAACAAACTCATTCCGATGATGCTGTGACACACCGCCCCAGACCATGACGGACCCTCCACCTCAAAATCGCTCCAGAGTACAGGCCTCGGTGTAATGCTCATTCCTTCGATGAGAAATGTGAGTCCGATCATCACCCCTGGTGAGACAAAACTGTGACTCGTCAGTGAAGAGCACTTTTTGCCAGTTCTGTCTGTTCCAGCAAAGGTGGGTTTGTGCCCATAGGCGACGTTGTTGCCGGTTATGTTTGGTAAGGACCTGCCTTACAACAGGCCTACAAGCCCTCAGTCCAGCCTCTCTCAGCCTATCGCGGACAGTCTGAGCACTGATAGAGGGATTGTGCATTCCTGGTGTAACTTGGGCAGTTGTTGTTGCCATCCTGTACCTGTCCCGCAGGTGTGAAATTCGGATGTACTGATCCTGTGCAGGTGTTGTTACACGTGGTCTGCCACTGCAAGGACGATCAGGTGTCCTTCCTGTCTCCCTGTAGCGCTGTCTTAGTGTCTCACAGTACAGACATTGCAATTTATTGCCCTGGCCACATCTGCAGTCCTCATGCCTCCATGCAGCATGCCTAAAGCACGTTCACGCAGATGAGCAGGGACCCTGGGCATCTTTCTTTTGGTGTTTTTCAGAGTCCGTAGAAAGGTCTCTTTAGTGTCCTAAGTTTTTATAACTGTGACCTTAATTGCCTACCGTCTGTAAGCTGTTAGTGTCTTACCGACCGTTCCACAGGTGCATGTTCATTAATTGTTTATAGTTCATTAACCATCGTTTAAACCCTTTAAAATAAAATCTGTAAAGTTATTTGGATTTTTACAAAATTATCTTTAAAATACAGTGTCCTGAAAAAGGGACGTTTCTTTTTTCCTGAGTTTATATATATATATATACACACACACACACACACACACAAACACACACACACTGGCGGCCAAAAGTTTGGAATAATGTACAGATTTTGCTCTTATGGAAAGAAATTGGTATTTTTATTCACCAAATTGGCATTCAGCTGATCACAATTTATAGTCAGGACATTAATAACGTGAACTCAGAACTTCTTATACTACTACAAAGAGTTCTCATCAAAAAATCCTCCACGTGCAGCAATGACAGCTTTGCAGATCCTTGTCATTCTAGCTGTCAGTTTGTCCAGATTCTCAGGTGACATTTCACCCCACACTTCCTGTAGCATTTATCATAGATGTGGCTGTCTTGTTGGGCACTTCTCACGCACCTTACAGTCTAGCTGATCCCAAAAAAGCTCAATGGGGTTAAGATCCATAACACTCTTTTCCAATTATCTGTTGTCCAATATCTGTTTCTTTGCCCACTCTAACCTTTTCTTTTTGTTTTTCTGTTTCAAAAGTGGCTTTTTCTTTGCAATTCTTCCCATAAGGCCTGCACCCCTGAGTCTTCTCTTTACTGTTGTACATGAAACTGGTGTTGAGCGAGTAGAATTTAATGAAGCTGTCAGCTGAGGACACGTGAGGCATCTATTTCTCAAACTAGAGACTCTGATGTACTTATCCTCTTGTTTAGTTCCACATCTCTTTCTGTCCTTTGAAGACTGTAGTGTACACCTTTGTATGAAATCTTCAGTTTTTGGCAATTTCAAGCATTGTATAGCCTTCATTCCTCAAAACAATGATTGACTGACGAGTTTCTAGAGAAAGCTGTTTCTTTTTTGCCACAGCTTTCAACTGTGTTTGATATAATGGCAAGTGATTTTCTAGTACCAAATTAGCAATTTAGTATGTTTACTCAAGGATAAGGTGTTGGAGTGATGACTGCTGGAAATGGGGCCTGTCTAGATTTGATCAAAAATGTCAGCACCTAGCTACGACTCCGGAGGCATCTCGCACCACGGAGCACAACTCACATATTTTCCATTAAATTCAACCCAAATCATTAACAAAGGACATAGATTATTTACTTTAGCGTTCTTCATTCTTGAAGTGTACTGTCTACCTGAAAAGCATCGATGTGTCCAGTGTTTGATACCTGTGCTGTATCCTAGCTGTGATGCGGCGAGGCGCTTCTCATCTGGTGTGCGACCGCCTTTTTTCCCCATTTACTTTCACTGTGTGTTTTTTTTCCCTCCATATAAGGGAATGGTGACTGAGACTGTCAGTCTCTTAACATTCTGTCTAACATCTTTTGGGTTCCTCAAAATACAGAAAGTCACATGGGTTTGGAACAACATGAAGGTGGGAAATGATGACAGAATATTAATTTATGGATAAACTATCACTTTAAGGATGCTTTTCAGATTTAGATTAATCTGTCAATTAGAAGAAAAGTTTGGAAACCTTTCTAGTAATTATTACGGTGAAAAACATAAACAATGTTCCACAGGCCCAATTATATATAATGCTGAATAAAACAAAGCAAGATCATGCTTTATTAATGCCTACTGTTACTACTTCACAGCTTTTTAAAATCCTGCATGGATTCTTAGTTCAGGATAGGTTAAGTATTTCGTAGAAAGAATTTAGATCATTAGTTCTGTACACTAAGAGTAAACTGCACCTTATCTCTGTGTTTGGAAGCGTGTTAGGCTTATTTAAGTTCAAAGCTTGTTCGCTGTTGTCCATTAGAAAAACGCGCCGCATCTGTCAAACAAAGAAATGCTGTGCACGCGCAGAAATGCTGTCTGCACGTGATGGGCAGAGCAAAAGGCATTTACACTTAACGCAGATGTTTACATGGATACAGACACAGATGTATTGCAGCACTGATATAAAAATGTTTAAACTGAGGTCCTAAGAGCCCATAGATACAGAATCAACCTGAAAATGACCACCATGATACAGACAAGCTCATGTTATCACAAAATCGCCAAAACTTACCGCAACATGCTTTCTTAAGCATGTCCACTTGTCTTGGTGTAAAATGAAGGATTGCCTGGCGAAAGACAGAGTTTGGTTTGAGCGCTTGCTGGAGGAGTGATGAGCTCGACTCGAGTGACAGAGCGCCGCAATAAGTTCCACAGTCGTAAAAGTCCCATTCAAAAACTCTCAATAAATTACGCTTTTAATAACACGCATTGAATTAAAACCAGTAATGTAACGACAGTAATGTCGCCCATTATAATGAAGTAAAAGTAAATTTTTTTCATTAGAAATTTACTTGAGTAAGAGTAAAAAGTACCCACTAATAAACCTACTCTTAAAAGTACATTTTCTCCAAAAATTTACTCAAGTAAATGCAACGGAGTAAATGTAGCAAGTTACTACCCACCTCTGTGTAATTACGCCTGTCTCTCCCCTTAAACTAACACCACTGCAGCACCACCTCTCTAATCAACACTTTTTAATTTGTGCTTATGCTAACTGATCCGCAGTGACGTGTGTGCCAAACCAAACTGAGTGACTTCTGTTAGACAGCAGCGTCTTCATCATGCCCATTATAGGCATCAGCCATCAGCAGGCCTCTGGGCCCTGCCACCCTCTGTATGGTAGAACTATGGTGAGATATTCCATGGTCAGAGTCCTCAGGGTTGCTGAAACCTTCCTGGCTTTCTCTAATTACAGTCTGTAGAGATTAATTATGAAATATAAATGCCCTCAATAGCCATACAAATCAACTGTCATGTCAAAACCAAGTCACGATGCGATAAACTGTGAAGTGGTTGGTCACATCTAATCCATGTTAATCTGTTTAAATTAGTTTTGTCTTACCCACAATGATTGTCAACATTGCTGCTGCGAAGAGACATTTTGATGGACACTCTTATTTAAATCTCTATCTACTTTTATCTACTATTTCTGTCTATTTGTTTCTACTTTTATCTTATTCTTCCTAAATCCCACTTCACATAACTGTATGTTAAACTCAAAATATTCCTGATTGGCTGTGATTTTATTTGCTCCCTAGCCGAAAAGAGGAAAATTGCTCTTTCATACCTCAGGAGACTTAATGAAGTATCAACTTTGTCTCTGAAGTTTCTCTTAAAATTCCTTATCAGACATTTGTTGACGTGCAGTAAGAGTATGTACAGTGGCAAGAAATGTAGCATAGCTCAGGTAATTTGGTTTTGGAACATTTATAAGTTCATATTGAGTTCTTTGGTATCTTGGCAAATGTAAGCAGTCTGAGACACCAATAATATGGTAGATGATGGAGTAATTAGCTATATGTTTTATATATCTGTGAGACCTTCGTACACTAATGAGTTTGTCAGATGTTGATCCAGTGCTTTTGCTCCCCCCACATTTACTACCTAAGGAAAGAGTAGGCACCCTGTGCCGTGAGTTCTATTTGATCTTAGAACATTGACCTTTGACCTGGAACACACTAATCTGTGGAGTCTGCAGGAGAGTTTTGATCATGTCTGATTCTGATTCCAACTCATGGAGCGCTGATTTGTTGATGGCCTATTTTGGTCTCCATGTCTATACTGTCATACTGTATATGCACCTTTTGAATCTTAAGGCCTCCAAAGATGCAAACTGTGTGATTCATCCTGGGCTTAATTGGACTTTCAAGATTACCTCAAGCAAATCATTTCAAAAGCTACCTCATGAAGCCTTGCTTCTTGTTTGCTCAAATACTGATGTACTCTGGTATTTTATTACTTAACATAAGCAGTCAGTGCCATCACAGCAAGACATAGTGGTTGCATTAAGGTTGATTTGGTAGATATACATACTACCATGAGCTCCCACTTGATGCAAAACCTTGCCAACTACAGCAATACATTTGCTACAGTCTTTGATGCCTTGCTGGACAGAGTCCTGTTCAATTATCCCTCTATTGTCAGAGCCCTGCAGCAAAGGAGAGGCTTAGATCAATAATGGTGTGCGTTATTGTTTCTTGAAGGTAACCTTTACATGATCCCAATCCCTCCTGTCTGGTCATAGTGAGACAGGCCTGTCATCATCTTCAGCTAAGCTCATGTTTATCAATCAAAATTACAGCTATTGATTCTTCAACTCCTGCTGATTTGAATAAGACCTCTGATCCATTACTTTGACATCAAATGGCAGCCCAACACAGCACCAGAATTGTTCATCGTGCAAAAGTAGCATACTTTGAACTGCATACAGTAGGTCAACAATATCAGGGATTTTCCTGCATTCAAATGTTTTCGACAGCTGCCCCAGCGTATTTACAGTAATGATATTAATGTTGTGTACGGTGCTGTTCGAGTTCTAAATATGCTTTTCATTTGGCATGTGCATCTGTGAGGCTGACTGAAGCCTGGTTTTGCTTGCAAAATGCGCAGGTGCATGCACGTCAATCAGGCTCCCCATCCACCTGTCCACATGTTTGCATAGTGGTTTCCATTAGATCCAAGAAACAAGCATATTTTCAGCCCACCCAGTCACAGAGTTGGATTCACATCAACTCTGCTGGTCCTAATTATCAAGCAACAAAATAGATTTCATATATCTCCATTGCGATGTTCCTGTTGCTGAAATAAGCTGGAATCGGGTCATTAGAGAGAGTGGATGAAGGCTATTGTCGGCAGGAAAATGTGTTGTTGCTTAACACCAGTAGTTTATTCTGACCTGGACAGTTCTGACCTTTATCTGTATTGCTCATCACATTTGGCTCATTGTGGAACCTAATTGTACCATGTAAAAACAATTGTTTCACCACATGTTTTTTGCAGTGAATACAGGCCTGAATTGATGCCTGGCCCCATTTCTGAAATCCTCTTAATGCCACGGAATGCAGATTACCACTAGCGTGTTGAATCTGTACCTGTCACTCTGCATGGGATTTTGCTCTCCCGGAACCATACAGGTTTCACTGCTGAAAAATGAATCATAAAGAGGTCTGAAAAATACTGTATGATAAACTATGACGTCACTAAATTGCAACCACGGATAGCAGGAAGAGGGCCAATAAAGTTCAAAGCAGAGATGTCCAGTCCTCTTCTTCGAGTATTCGATGCCAGACGTGTCTGTAATTTGGCTGAAAGTAACCCAGAAGACCTTGATTAGCTGGTTAAGATGTGTTTGATTAGGGTGGATGCTAATCTCTGTAGGAATATAGATCTCCAGGAATAGGACTTAGCAGTCCTGACATAAATCATATCATCAAGGCATTCTCATCAAGGGTATTTTGATCATGTGCAGTGAGGTACATCATTCCTGTTTTATGCCATTTATTGCAAGTGTTTGCTCAATGTTTGCTTATGATGTTAAAATGGTTGTTTGGTGTCTTGCAGGAATTTGCCGCCCTGACAAAGGAGCTGAACGCCTGCAGAGAACAGCTGCTGGAGAAAGAGGAGGAGATTTCTGAGTTGAAGGCTGAAAGGAACAATACCCGAGTGAGTTCACACAATATGTCTTCCAGATACTTCAAAGAACTGATTGTGTTCCTCAACCCTCATGCGCCTCAGAAAATGAACAATTTTAACAGCTGCCCACCCGACGACTTCTGCATTTTATTAATGGATGTTCAGTTGAAGCAGAGACATTATAAGGTTGAGGAGATGGACCACTCTTTTATAAATTACAGGTGCATCTCAATAAATTAGAATGTCGTGGAAAAGTTCATTTATTTCAGTAATTCAACTCAAATTGTGAAACTCGTGTATTAAATAAATTCAATGCACACAGACTGAAGTAGTTTAAGTCTTTGGTTCTTTTAAATGTGATGATTTTGGCTCACATTTAACAAAAACCCACCAATTCAATATCTCAAAAAATTAGAATACATCATAAGACCAATAAAAAAAACATTTTTAGTGAATTGTTGGCCTTCTGGAAAGTATGTTCATTTACTGTATATTTACTCAATACTTGGTAGGGGCTCCTTTTGCTTTAATTACTGCCTCAATTTGGCGTGGCATGGAGGTGATCAGTTTGTGGCACTGCAGAGGTGGTATGGAAGCCCAGCTTTCTTTGACAGTGGCCTTCAGCTCATCTGCATTTTTTGGTCTCTTGTTTCTCATTTTCCTCTTGACAATACCCCATAGATTCTCTATGGGGTTCAGGTCTGGTGAGTTTGCTGGCCAGTCAAGCACACCAACACCATGGTCATTTAACCAACTTTTGGTGCTTTTGGCAGTGTGGGCAGGTGCCAAATCCTGCTGGAAAATGAAATCAGCATCTTTAAAAAGCTGGTCAGCAGAAGGAAGCATGAAGTGCTCCAGAATTTCTTGGTAAACGGGTGCAGTGACTTTGGTTTTCAAAAAACACAATGGACCAACACGAGCAGATGACATTGCACCCCAAATCATCACAGACTGTGGAAACTTAACACTGGACTTCAAGCAACTTGGGCTATGAGCTTCTCCACCCTTCCTCCAGACTCTAGGACCTTGGTTTCCAAATGAAATACAAAACTTGCTCTCATCTGAAAAGAGGACTTTGGACCACTGGGCAGCAGTCCAGTTCTTCTTCTCCTTAGCCCAGGTAAGACGCCTCTGACGTTGTCTGTGGTTCAGGAGTGGCTTAACAAGAGGAATATGACAACTGTAGCCAAATTCCTTGACATGTCTGTGTGTGGTGGCTCTTGATGCCTTGACCCCAGCCTCAGTCCATTCCTTGTGAAGTTCACCCAAATTCTTGAATCGATTTTGCTTGACAATCCTCATAAGGCTGCGGTTCTCTCGGTTGGTTGTGCATCTTTTTCTACCACACTTTTTTCTTCCACTCAACTTTCTGTTAACATGCTTGGATACAGCACTCTGTGAACAGCCAGCTTCTTTGGCAATGAATGTTTGTGGCTTACCCTCCTTGTGAAGGGTGTCAGTGATTGTCTTCTGGACAACTGTCAGATCAGCAGTCTTCCCCATGATTGTGTAGCCTAGTGAACCAAACTGAGAGACCATTTTGAAGGCTCAGGAAACCTTTGCAGGTGTTTTGAGTTGATTAGCTGATTGGCATGTCACCATATTCTAATTTTTTGAGATAGTGAATTGGTGGGTTTTTGTTAAATGTGAGCCAAAATCATCACAATTAAAAGAACCAAAGACTCAAACTACTTCAGTCTGTGTGCATTGAATTTATTTAATACACGAGTTTCACAATTTGAGTTGAATTTCTGAAATAAATGAACTTTTCCACGACATTCTAATTTATTGAGGTGCACCTGTAATTGGGGAATTTGTAACAATAAATATCACGGCTCTAGTCCTGCATTACAGTACAAAAGCGCAACTTGTCTTTTTGATAGAGGTATAGCAACAGCCAGTATGGTGGCTGTAGAATTAGAAGTCCCACATTACAGTTAAAAGGGCCAATCAGCTTACTGATTGAGGCATCACAACCCTCAAGATGGCAGCTGTAGAAATAGAAGTCCCTCATTAAATTTGAAAGAGCCAATCAGCTTTTTGATTGAGGCATTACAACCCTCAAGATGGCGGCTGTAGAAATGGAAGTCCCACCTAATATTTAAAAGAGCCAGTTTTCTTTTTTATAAGGGCATCTCTGTGTTCAATATGGTGCATGTTGAAATGGATGTCCCACCTTAAAGTTAGAAGAGACAAACGGTTAATTGATAGAAGCATTGCAACGCTTAAGATGGCAGCTGTAGAAATGGAAGTCCCACCTAATATTTAAAAGAGACAATTGTCTTTTTGATAAAGGTATCATGAACACTCAATATAGCGGTTGTAGAAATGGAAGTCTCGTCTCAGAATTAAAATAGCCAATCGATCTACTGATAAAGGCAATAGCATCGCTAAATATGGTGGCTGTAGAAATGGAAGTCCCACTTTATAGTTAAATGAGCCATTTGCCTTTTTGATAGAGGTATCGCAACAATCATTATGGTGATTGCAGAAATGGAAGTCCCACCTTAGAGTTAAAAATAGCCAGTTGCCCTATTAATAGAGGCATCACAAAGCTCAGTATGGTGGCTGTGGAAATGGAAGTCCTGCCTTAGAATTAAAATAGCCAATCGACTTATTGATAAAGGCCATAGCAACGCTCAGTATGGAGCTGTAGACAAGGAAGCCCCGCCTTGCAGTTTAAAGAGCCAATCAACTTCTTGATAGAAGCATTGCAATGCTTAATATGTTGGCTGTACAAACAATCGTCTTTCTGGCTGTGTCTCGTTTCAAAGGCTGGTGTTAGGTTGAGTGTCCTCAACTTTGAATTAGCTTTGTTTAAACAAGACGGCCTTTGTAGAACAAATGGAAAAAGAATGTATCGTGGTTGCTATGACAGTACGAATCGCTCTCAACCTGCGTGAGAGTTATAACGATGTTATACTCCGAATTCCTTTGAAAGAATGTCCCATTCGTAAGCTGCATTCGGAGTGTCCTACTCGCTTTTCTGAAACAAGACCAAGATAAAGACCAACGATATAGACCAATGATTCACAGCCTGTGAGTCATAACAACATGTTTTCAATGTCATGAGAGGACAGTAAGTAAGCATATTCAATAATTACTTCTAAGAGCGAGATCATAATTCCCTGGAAGTCATAAAACAGGCTGTCGTTTTCGATGAAATCTGAGCTGTCTTCACCGCAGAATTTCATCTAGCACAAAAAAGCCACCAAAAGGTCTGAGAAGAACCGCCACTCTGGCTATCACTTCCATCTCACAAGGAAGCAGTCATTCTCACTTGTTCTGCCTCATTTTCACCTCCATTCTTTTTGCTGCACCCCTCAGCGCCTGCTCAAGTCACTGTGCTAATGTAACCCAGCACTCCAGCCTCTGCGCTGCAATTCAATTAATTACTTGCGTTACTTGGCCGCAGCCAAACGTTTGAAGAGTCTATTATGGAATTGAGGATATTGGAGGGTATTAAAACCGTAGGGAAGCTTAGATCAAGGGCAATAAGGAGAACAAATGATATGGAAAGAAGAGGAAAGGTTGTGTAAGATTAGAAACAGACTCTGGTTGAAGCATTTTAAGCAGAAGTTTGTCTCCTACGCAGGGCACAGCTTTTATGAGTGGATTGTGAGTGGATTATTTTAAGGGATAGTTTGCCCACAAATGAATATTATTTCATCATTTGCTCTCTCTTAAGTCATTCCAAACCTGAATGACTGACTTTCTTCCATGAAACACAAAAGGAGATGTTAAGCAGAATGTTATCCTCAGTCATGTTTCACTGTCATAGTATAAAGAAAAAAAACAGCTGAAATTCATGACCCTGGAGAGATACACGTATTTGTTTATGGCTGTCTGTTGATGGCACGAGTGTGAATCCGATCCACTAAAACACATAAAGAGAGGGAGAGGGAAAGATAGAAAAAGTAACCTAACCAGCATTATCCGGCTGTTGAGTTTGTTTAATGCTGAGCTGGCACAGGGAAAGACAGAGGCTGACACATACTCAGGGTTATGAATGAGAGAGCATGAAACCGAACAGAAATGGAAAGGTCAGCTTTTCTGTAGCTCTCTAGATCAGCACAGTACAGTACAGCTGCCAGTACAGTCCTAAGGCAGGTACATTCCCAAGCTACAAGCTAAACTACAGTCAAGGCCACTTTTAAAAGATAGTTAACAACTAACGAGCTACTAACTACTATGAGCTACTAACACAACCTAGCGAACAACATTAAAGGGATAGTTTGCCCAAAAATGAAAATTCTCTCATGATTTACTCACCCTCATGCCATCCCAGATGTGTATGATTTTCTGTCTTCTAAAGTAATCCATAAGTCTCTAGTGGTTAAATCCATATCTTCAGGAGCAATATAATAGGTGTGGGTGAGAAACAGATCAAAATGTAAGTCTTTTTTTTTTAACTCTAAATCTCGACTTTCACTTTTACATCTGAAAGTGAAAGTTAACGTTGTTACGTGGGGGCTATATACTCATAAACATTGATAATCAATCATAAAAAAAACAGTTAAAATCAAAACGGCCAGGAAACAGGAACGAGAAGAACAGGAAACACAACAGTAATAGGCACTTTCGAAACACTGCATTGCACCACTCGTGAACCTTTACAAATCATTTGTTTTGAATCAGTACTTTGGAGCACGTATCAAACTGGCCAAGTCATGTGATTTCAGAAAATGAGGCTTCGTTACATCATACCATTTCAAAACGTTTTGAAATGTTTCGAAGTTGGACACTAGGAAGAGTTCTTCCCAAAGTGAAACCCTAAATCAGTGTTATATGCAGGCAGTAACTGATCTCGAGTCAGTAAAGCAATAACTTCAGACTGATTCAAACAAGAGTTGTTCATTTGAACTCAGTCATTTTAAATTCTTGAGTCGTCCCTCTGCATTTACACGCAGGTGACAAACAGATGTCCTCAGCGTGCGGTGTTTACAGCACATTTTGCGAAGCAGTTGGTTCAGTTGATTCAAGGTTTTAGAATGTTTTGTTTCTCCCATTACTAAAACACAAGATTTGCTAAATATTTGACTTTAAAATAAAAGACAAAATAAAATAAAATAATGGTAACACTTTACAATATGGTTGTATTTGTTAACATTAGTTAACATGAACTAACATTGAACAATAATTTACAGCATTTAGTAATCTTGGTTAATGCTAATTTCAGCATATACTAAAACATTTTTTTTTTAATTAAAAGTTGTATTTGTTAATATTAGTTCATGCATTATGAACTAAAATGAACAATGAACAATTGTATTTTTGTCAACTAACATTAAGATCAGTAATGCTGTAAAATATATATTGTTCATTGGTAGTTCATGATACTTAATGCATTTACTAATGTTAACAAATGCAACCCTATTGCAAAGTGTTACCAAAATAATTTTTGGGAACAAAAAACCCATTACAAACAGCAGAATCTAACACTGATTAACTGCAGTATCTAACTGTAATTCACTACAAAATAAGAATCTATTTTAAGATCTGCTTTATTTACGTACATAATTTCTTGATTTACCGAACTAGTCGATTCACTAAAATGATTCAGACTTCTCAATGCCTTGAAAGTGTGTTTAAATATCGTCTCAAATCCCTCGTCTGTAAATAATGTAGAAATAGAAACAGTGATGTACTAATGGAAAAGCTGCATTATTTTAAAAACAACTGAGTTCCTGTCCAGCAACTTAAAAAAAAAAAGTAGTTAAATCAGTTGCGTCACTACTTAGTCACTTCACAAAACCTCTGTTGATAATCATACAAATGAGCTTGAAGAAAATACGAGCATTGCTTAGAATCTTCTTTTTTTTTCCCACAATGTGGTTGCAGCTCCTGAAGACTTCTTTGTTGACAACCAAACACCTGCAAAGCAAACAGTAGAGCTGGGTGGAGAAATCAAGTAGGAACATCCCACATCAGGCTTTGGATCCAGCGCAGAATTATTCAGAGCAGGTTTCCTGTACATTACCAGTGCATTTCAAAACAACATTCTATCTGGCCATCCACAACTCTCTATGTTCACTGTTTTCTCTGCTCATTTAAGCCAGTCAGTACTATCTCTTTCTTTCCCTCAGTGTCCTTGGGACGGTGGGACTGAATTGTTTTGTATGCCGTGAACCAGACCAGAGAGTAACTACATTAACATAATCTCCTTTGTGTCAAGTCCAAGGGGTTTCAATTTGTTTAGTCTGCATTAATGTGTCAAGTAATGTAATGGGTTTTCTTGTGTCCAATGTTGTAAACCTTCTTAAACGGGTCTCTTTTAAAATGAGAAAAGACAAAATGGTGTGTTAAGTGCGTGCCATTAGTTTTCATTTGAAGAATGTCCTTGAGGGTGCAGTTACATGACGAAAAACTTTCAGCTCCTTCATTTAAAGAAGTGAAAATCATCGTCACCATTTAAATGCAGATCTACTGTGTATGTGTGTATTTATGTATATATATCAATGTTATTAATTATAGTAGGCCTATTGGTATTAGAATACTTCAAGACAAACTAAATTTAGTTGTAGTTTGTCCTAGCTTTAGCATTAGCTTTTAGCTTTAGCTGTAGTCTTAGCTTTATTTTTTAGTTTTGTTTAAGATTTAGGTTTTGGTCTAGTTTTAGTATTCATTTAAGTTTAGATTTAGCTTTTGTTCAAGTTTAAAATTCAATTTTTACTTTATTTTTAGTTTTGTTTGAGTGTTAGTTTTAGCATTTTGTTTTAGCTTTAGCTTTAGCTTTAGTTTCCCTGCTGAAAGCAGCACCTTAAACCAGCCTCAGGTGGTTTGCTGGTATTGGCTGGCCACTGGTTTCCACTGGTCAGACTGGTCTGGCCAACCAGCTCACCAGCTAAGGTTGGTTTAAGATAAAACATTTTTAGCTTTAGTTTTAGCTTTATTTGTAGTATTAGTTTTATTTTTTATGTATGTAAATGTATTAGTGGATTATGATGACAGTAATTATGACAAACTGTCGTGTTCCACAGCTGCTGTTGGAACATTTGGAGTGTTTGGTGTCACGGCACGAGCGTTCCCTGCGCATGACGGTGGTGAAGCGACAGGCTCAGTCTCCTTCAGGAGTGTCCAGTGAGGTGGAGGTTCTTAAAGCCCTCAAGTCCCTGTTTGAGCATCACAAAGCATTGGATGAGAAGGTAAATTGTGAGGTTCCTATGGTTTTCTTTTGAATTTGAGGCAGTCACAATGTAGTATATGCTCACGCACAATTAGAGGTCTGCACAGGCCTTAAAATGAGACCGGAACTTGCCCCATACCTGAGAGTTGTGACCCAACTTGACCCGGCCGGTAGCATCAGATTTTAAGCATGAATATGTAATAGAACCGTAATATCATTACATTTCCAAAAATGTTGTCACAGTCATGTTTTTTCATGAGATCAGACTCATTAATGTAATTAACCCTTCCAAATACAAATCTGTCAAAGTTTAACCCATACATTAGACTGACTGATCAATTGCTTAATCTATCTATTTAAAGTATATTTATTTTAAAATGTGACCTGCATCATCCCACCTCTCCTATTCTTGATCCTGTGGCCTTTTATTCATGGATTAAGTCCTTGTGTTCATCCAGCTGTAATCCATTCTAAGGCCTTATACAGACAGTGTCATTTAAAAGGCGTTAGGTAACAGGCAGCAGGAAAACACTTGTGATTTATGGGACCACTGTGACCACTGTCTGTCCAGTGATGAAGGACTGGACCCAATGGAATGATTACAGTGATCAAACAGGTCGCCAGTGAGAGATGGGAGTGTTTTTATTCAACTTTTCTTTCTGTTGGCTCATTCTTCTCTGTTTTGAACTTTGGAAAAATTTGAAAAGATTTATTATCAGTTGTTAACATGTAAGACCAAGAGAAAACATGGTCACAGAGGCATTGTTGTAATAATAATAATAATAATAATAATAATAATAATAATACAACCCTAATTCCAAAAAAGTTGGGATAGTATGAAAAATGCTAATAAAACAAAAAGGGAGTGATTTGTAAATTATATTCACCCTTTGCTATATTGAATGCACCACAACTACACATTCTATGCTGTTTTACCTTGTTAATTTTATTTTTAACTTAAAAAAAGATGAGATGGGGCAATTTAAGACAAATAGCAATTTGACGAGTTGAAATAACAAGGCGATGTGAAACAGGAGATGTTAAACAGGTGAGGCAATTGTGTCATAGTATATAAGGAGCCTCCAAAAACAGCCTAGTCCTTCAAGAGCAAGGATCCTTCGAGACTTGTCAATTTGCCAACTGATGCTTCAGCATATACTCCAGCACTTGGAGAACAGTGTTCCCCAAAGATAAATTGGAAGGATTTTGGGCATTTCACCCTCTACAGTGCACAATATAGTTAAAAGATTCAAGGAATCTGGTCAAATCTCGTGCATAAAGGGCAAGACGAAAACCACTTCTGAATGCGCGTGAGCTCTGATCCCACAGACGTCACTGTCTTAAAAAATGGCATTCATCCATAATGGATATCATGAACATGGGCTTGGGATTACTTTAGTAAACCTTTGTTAGTCAACACCACTCGCTGCTGCATCCACAGATGCAAGTTAAGACTTTACTATGCAAAGGAGAAGCCATACATCAACACTGTCCAGAAGTGCTGCCGACTTCTCTGGGCTCGGTCTCATCTTAGATGGAAAGTAGAACAGTGGAACTGTGTTTTTTGGTCCGAAGAGTCCACATTTCAAATAGTTTTGAAAAACACAGCCGTCGTGTTATCCGGGCCAAAGAGGAAAAGGGCCATGCAAGCTGTTATCAGCGTCAGGTCCAAAAGCCAGTGTCTGTATGGGCTATGGGCGTGTCAGTGCCCATGGCATGAGTAAGTTGCACATCTGTAAGAACACCATGAATGCAGACAGATATGTACAAATTTTGGAGCAACATATACTGCCATCCAGCACCATCTTTTCCAGGGACGTCCCTGCATTTTCCAGCAGGACAACTTCAAACCACATACTGCCCAGATTTCAAGTGCATGGCTGTGTGAGCAGAGAGTGTGGGTGCTAGATTGGCCTGCTTGCAGTCCTGACCTGTCTCCAGTTGAGAATGTGTGGCACATTATGAAGCACACCATACGGCAATGAAGACCCACTACAATTGTGCAGCTAAAGACCTACATAATGGATGAATGGGGGGAAAATTCCACTTTCTAAACTTAAACTTGTGTCTTCAGTGCCCAAATGCTTAATAAGTGTTATTAGAAGAAATGGTGATGTTTCACAGTGGTAAACACTTGACTGTCCCAACTTTTTTGGAGTGTGTTGCAATCATCTGATTTGAAATTATTGTACATTTAAAAAAACAATGAAATTCACAAGGTAAAACATCATATAATGTTTAGTTGTAGAGCTTTCAATATAGCAAAGGGTGAATATAATTTACAAATCAATCCTTTTTGTTTTTGTTGGCATTTTTCATACTGTCCCAAGTTAGATAATAGTTACACCATGGGTCCAGATTTATAGAGGATCAGAATATACACAGTGATTGCAGTTTTGTGTTTTTTCAGGTACGAGAGAGATTGCGGGTATCACTTGAGAGGGTCTCTGCCTTGGAGGAGGAGTTAACCGCAGCCAATCAGGAGGTAAAAAACACATTAATGATTGCTGCACAGTTATGTCATTTGGGTTACTATCTACAGCATAATTCTACTCACCATTGAGTTAAATAAACAGAGTAAACATGGGATGTATGCTTCGCTATTCCATGTTGTTTTTGCTTGATCTGATCAGTGTCAAATGTAACGAAGCAAATTGCTCATTTTTTACATCAAAATTTTAGTGCTGTATTTTTTTTTTTCAAATACTAGCAGTCCAGATGGTGCCGTTTGAAATGATAGGGTTTCAAAAGTCTTCTCTACAAGAGCCAAATAGCTTTTCGTGGCATTGTGGTGAAGAGTTTTCGGTTAAAAGTTGGGCTGTCCATTGATTACGATTTTTAATCAAATTAATTACATGATGAGACGATGAATTAATCAAATCAACTGCATACCAATATTTAATTCAAATAAAGGTTATTTAGAATAATTAATTATAAAATAAAGGCTTAATAAATATTATTAGGACCTAAATTCAGACCTTTCAAAGTGTTAGCTGATGATGATTAACGGACAGTTCATACAAGGTATCATTATGTGGGCAGTGCCAGCTAAAAGCAGATATTGTCTGCAGTGCTTTTCATGTGGAGCTCACTGCATCACTTGATGATGATGTTGAGTGGTGCATTGACTCCTTGACGTGAATAATTTGAATGCAGCGTCACGATTGCTTTAGCTAAGAGGATAGGCACTGACTGCCGGCCAATTATTGGAGGATTAAGGTTTAAACCTGCTATTTTGATAAAGAAGGGTGGCTTACTTTAATGTTCATGGTCATTTTAGACCGGAAGAAGTACAGGTGTAACTTTATTTTTTTTTTAAAGAAATTATGACATTTCTTCTTCCCTGAAGTAAAACATAAAATAAAATGATGCACTACTTTTGGGATTTTATGTTTTTTCGATCTTATTGTCATAAATATTTTTCAGTTTCACCATTCATTTGTATATGCAAATAAGCACATTTATACAACTTCACTTAAGTAAAAACCCACACTTCTATGAGCTGAAACATGAAGAATATGCAGTTGTGCTCAAAAGTTTGCATACCCTGGCAGAAATTGTGAAATTTTGGCATTGATTTTGAAAATATTACTGATCATGCAAAAAAAAAAACAACTGTCTTTTATTTAAGGATAGTGATCATATGAAGCCATTTATTATCACATAGTTGTTTGGCTCCTTTTTAAATCATTATGATAACAGAAATCACCCAAATGGCCCTGAACAAATGTTTACATACACACACAGGTTTAAATGGCAATTAAAGGTTAATTTCCCACACCTGTGGCTTTTTAAATTGCAATTAGTGTATGTGTATAAATAGTCAATGAGTTTGTTAGCTCTCACGTGGATGCACTGAGCAGGCTAGATACTGAGCCATTGGGAACAGAAAAGAACTGTCAAAAGACCTGTGTAACAAGGTAATGGAACTTTATAAAGATGGAAAAGGATATAAAAAGATATCCAAAGCCTTGAAAATGCCAGTCAGTACTGTTCAGTCACGTATTAAGAAGTGGAAAATTCGGGGATCTCATGATACCAAGCCAAGGTCAGGTAGACCAAGAAAGATTTCAGCCACAACTGCCAGAAGAATTGCTGAGGATACAAAGAAAAACCCACAGGTAACCTCAGGAGAAATACAGGCTGCTCTGGAAAAAGACAGAATGGTTGTTTCAAGGAGCACAATACGACGATACTTGAACAAAAATGAGCTGCATGGTCGAGTTGCCAGAAAGAAACCTTTACTGCGCCAATGCCACAAAAAAGCCCGGTTACAATATGCCCAACAACACCTTGACACGCCACACAGCTTCTGGCACACTGTAATTTGGAGTGACGAGACCAAAATAGAGCTTTATGGTCACAACCATAAGCGCTATGTTTGGAGAGGGGTCAACAAGGCCTATAGTGAAAAGAATACCATCCACACTGTGAAGATTGGTGGTGGCTCACGGATGTTTTGGGGGGGTGTGAGCTCTAAAGGCATGGGGAATCTTGTGAAAATTGATGGCAAGATGAATGCAGCATGTTATCAGAAAATACTGGCAGACAATTTGCATTCTTCTGCATGAAAGCTGCTCATGGGACACTCTTGGACTTTCCAGCATGACAGTGACCCTAAGCACAAGGCCAAGTTGACCCTCCAGTGGTTACAGCAGAAAAAGGTGAAGGTTCTGGAGTGGCCATCACAGTCTCCTGACCTTAATATCATCGAGCCACTCTGGGGAGATCTCAGACATGCGGTTTATGCAAGACGACCAAAGACTTTGCATGACCTGGAGGCATTTTGCCAAGACGAATGGGCAGCTATACCACCTGCAAGAATTTGGGGCCTCATAGACAACTATTACAAAAGACTGCACGCTGTCATTGATGCTAAAAGGGGCAATACACAGTATTAAGAACTAAGGGTATGCAGACTTTTGAACAGGGGTCATTTCATTTTTTTCTTTGTTGCCATGTTTTGTTTTATGATTGTGCTATTCTGTTATAACTTACAGTTGAATATGAATCTCATAAGAAATAAAAGAAATGTGTTTTGCCTGCTCACTCATGTTTTCTTTAATAATGGTACATATATTACCAATTCTCCAAGGGTATGCAAACTTGTGAGCACAACTGTATGAGAATGTGTCATGTATTGGGGGCAGATTGCTGCCATCTGCTGAAAAAATAAAAATTACATGACTTGAAAATCATGTTATGACAATAATAGCCAATAGATGGCTGCAGTGTTCTATTTAACCACCTACTGTGAAGTAATTCTAAACTTTATTACAAGTTATGCAGTTGGATATGTATATTTAGACATTATCAAAATATTATTTTTCAAAATTTAGCATTAATTTTATTTATTTTACTGTTTTGAAGTGTCAGTTTTTGCAATGCATTCACATTATGCTTGCAGTCAAACCTGACCTGGTGTTAAAAAAAGAAGACAGGCTAATCATTTTGTTACCAATCATTTGTTTCAAACATCAAAACTGAATAACTCAAAGTAATTTAATAATAATGTAAAGAAAATGAACAGTAATAACCAGAAATATACAGCAATAAACAGTGAAAATTCAATTAGTGTATAAAATTGAAGACTCAGACTTTGTTCTTTGTGTGTGCGTACGTTAGTGTGTTTGTGTGTTTGTGTTTGTGTTTGTGTGTCTGATTTATAGATTTTCTTTGACCAAATAAAACAAATTTCATTCAGTTCATATTTGTGTGTATAAGTGTAAAAACATTGTGAAAAAAAAAATCCCATTCATTTCCTATGGTCGGTCAATTATGACCATGAACAGTAAAGGTGTTGCTTTTTTTAACGACCATTTAGACTTATCGAATAAAGTACATTTTTGTGTGTATGTGTGTGTTCAGATGGCAAGTGGAGGAAAAGTCACCAAGGCTTGTACTGTTCAGATGAAGGAATCCCATTTTATTAAGTCAGAAAAAGTGATTTAGGTCAAAAATAACCGAACAATATAGGAACTGGGTTCCCGTGGATTCCTAAAATTCTTAAAATGTCTTAAATTCAGTTTTCAGAAATGTAAGGTCATAAAAAGTCTTAAATATCTTAAATGATACAACAAGTCTTAATTTTTATTTAAAGAGGTCTTAAATGTGGGGGCGGAAAGACAGGAATCGTGATATGACCTAATGTGATTATCAAACTTCAAAAGAATACAATTTAATTAAATAAATGCATGTGCTGCATCCTTTAAAGTGAAAATGCGGCACTGTTGTATTTTTCCAAGCACACAGGGGCTTGTGAGTGTTTCCTGCTGTTGCTGAGCAGTTCTCAATCATTAGGCCAAATCGGAAATTTATGACAAGCTATCACTAATGATCAACTGTTGATGATGGTGATATAGTGTTGATGAAATATGACAATGTTTACTTTTAATTGTTTATATTGTAATATGTTGTAGATTATTGTAGGAGTGCACATTTTATATCCCTTATTTGTCTGAGCAGCAGGAAGCAGTGAAGCACAAACATTTCAAAATAAGAGTCCCCAGTGTATTTCAAAGTTAAAAGTATAATATGGGCTTCCAATTAAAAAAAAAATAATAAAAAATAAATACTGGCAGATTAACTGGATTTCTTTCAACACATTACTGAATCAGCACAGTCCAATATCGGTCGACCTCTAATCTATTTATGTAATGGCACGTAAACCAATTTTAATGTGATATATGTGGGAAAACATGGCTTGAGTATTTTTAACTTGCATATTGCCTGCTCTGTTTTACCGATAAACAATGTCAAGGCCATGTTGTCTGTGATACATGATTTATTTTGAGATTGTGTAGATTTGTTTTGGTATGGGGATACGGTATTAATTTTATTTGTTCAGGTCTTGAAAAAAGTCTTAAGTTTGATTTTAAAAACTCTGCAGCAACCCTGTGGAATGTTAAGAGATTTAATGTTCATTTCAAAGAATACTCAACCTATAAGGACTAGTTCTTTCAATTAGTCAAACTCCCACTTACACTTTGGTAAATGTTTAATGTTACTTGAATTGGTGCTTATTTAGTGCATTTCTGTCATGACATTCTGGAAGGATTTGTTTGGAAAATGTTAATAAACTATATTGTTGCATATTGATTTCTTTCTTAAGAAGGAACTAAATGCATTTTAATTGGAAAAAAGGAGTATATAGAGTCAAATTTCAGCACTTTCAAAATCTGCGATTAATCATGATTAATAAAAAAATCATGTGATTAATATTGATTAAATATTTTAATCGACTCACAGGACTAGTTATTATACAACAGCTGGTTTCAGTCTACTTATTTGATTAGAAAAGCTGCATTCCATGAGTGCTGCTATTTCTTAAAACAGCACTGGAACTTTTAACTTTTTGTGTCACTTGCTTGTCTTAATGTATGTCTATTTTTTTGTCTTAAAAAGAAGAGACACATTTGTGACAAGTTGAAACCTAAATTAAATATAAACGCTATAAAAAAGCAACATTTGAGCAATAGAGTGACATCATCATTCGCATCATTCTTCGCATATATTAGTCCTCATCGAGTCCCTGCAGTTTCTGAACAAGTAAAAACCACCCCTGGAGTCGCGAGTTCGAATCAAGGGTGTGCTGAGTGACTCCAGCCAGGTCTCCTAAGCAACCAAATTGGCCTAGTTGCTAGGGAGGGTAGAGTCACATGGGGTAACCTCCTCATGGTCACAATTAGTGGTTATCGCTCTCAATGGGGCGCGTGGTAATTTGTGCATAGATCGCAGAGAGTAGCATGAGCCTCCACATGCTGTGAGTCTCCATGGTGTCATGCACGAGCCACGTGATAAAATGCGCAGATTGACTCACCTCAATCCACCCGGATTGAGGTGAGTAACTGCACCACCACGAGGACCTACTAAGTAGTGGGAATTGGGCATTCCAAATTGGGAGAAAAGGGAATAAATAAAAAATAAAACAAAAGCTGTTTTACTCTTCCCGTTTAGGTGCGTCATCAAGATGAATCCGGTTTTTATGAAGTAGTTGTTTTCTGTTTGAAACAAACCAACATATCAGCCACTCTAATATGTGCTCTTCTTTGATGAGACAAAATGAAGGACATCAAAGCAGACATGCTCACTTTGATTGGGCCTCCACTTATCATTTACCCCCATTTGCGTGGTGACTCAATAGTTCGGCTCTTTGTGGAGTCAGAAGGTGTGGAGTTTGTTTGATTTTCAGGGCTAAAAAAAGGCCAGACAAACCCCTTTCCGTGCCTTCAAAAGCGAGAATCCCCTTAATTGCCGCCTCATTAAAGGAATGTGTGTCGAGCGGCAATAAACCAAATAAAAGGAAGCAGATCTCTCTTTTCTGTCTATCTGTCACTCTGCCTTTGAGCTCACAGTGGACAGAGTGTCTCAACATGGGTGTGGAATAATCTCCTAGTGCCCTTTAGCCTGGAGAGAGCAGTGTGTGTGTGTTGGTGTGGCAGTGGTCATCAGTCAGGTCGCCTGCTTCAGAGACACTCGTGTGAGGAATACAAGATTATTTTATTAGGGAACATATGCTGATGGACACGGTCAGCAACTTCTGGTGCTATATTTGTTTGCACTGCAGTTTTACGGTATTGGGCTATGGCAGGTTTTTGCCGGTCCAGAAATACTACATTTAATGATTAAATGACAGTGTAGGACTATAAACTATACTATACACGTTGGTCCTCGTGGTGGCGTTGTTACTCAACTCAATCCGGGTGGCAGAGGACAAGTCTCAGTTGTCTCCGCTTCTGAGACAGTCAATCCGTGCATCTTATCATGTGGCTCGCTGTGCATGACACCGCGGAGACTCACAGCATGTGGAGGCTCATGCTATTCTCCGCGATCCACGCACAACTTACCATGCGCCCCATTGAGAGCAAGAACCCCTAATCGTGACCACGAGGAGGTTACCCCATGTGACTCTACTCTCCCTAGCAACCAGGCTAATTTGGTTGCTTAGGAGACCTGGCTGGAGTCACTCAGCATGCCCTGGATTCGAACTCGCGACTCCAGGTGTGGTAGTCGGCGTCAATAATTGCTGAGCTACCCAGGCCCCCAAAGAAGCGGATCATTGAGGCTCACTGCCGTTTTCAGATTTATAGTATTTGTCAGTTGAGGTTGCTGTTGTGCTACTGTTCTGTTTGACAGACATGGAAACACATGATGCTCTACTGCTCGGTTTTGGTCTCAATATTATCTTTAGAGGGCGGGGTTTTGGGAAGAGGGGGCATGGCTAATTCAGTGACTCAGTCTCATTGAAAATTCTGGAACGCTAAAATCGCTTACAGCACCTTTAAAGCAGATTAAGGTCTTTTGTGTTTGTTTATATATTTTTTTTATTTATTTTTTTTGGGACATTTGAAAAGTCTAGGCTTGTTTGAACAGTCCATCAATGTAAGTCTATGGAATTTGGGGGGATATTTGATCGTCCGCTGTGTGAAAACCGAAATTCTAATCAGTTAGAAAAGTCATGGCAACCCGAGTCAGAACATTCTGAAGGTGTGGGCCAAGTTTGGTGGATGTAGCTTCAAAGTTTTGGTCTTGGTTTAAAGTTATTTTTTATTTATTTATTTTTTTAAAAACCTAAACCAAATCTGCAGAATAAATTAGTTTTAGAGTGAGTTTACTTGAAAATAGGGCCAGAATTCTCCTATCCAGTTTATGTCTGATCCAATTCTTGACATACAGCAAATGGAATGGATTGACAAAAAAAAAAAAACAGCTAATATTTTTTTCTGATTGTTCTGGTCTAATTTAACCTCCCATAATAGACAATATGATGGAAATACCATGTACCAAGTACCTTGGAGTAGAATGTAAATATGATGGTATATGAAAATGGTGAAAATCTGATACCATCACTGTACCATGGTACAACCACAGTACTCTTTCATAAGGGATATAATTCCTAAATGGAGTGCAAGAGTAGCATTCCAGAAGTATTTCTCCATAGACAAATAGATTTTTTGCAATAACATAGAAACCTTTCAAAACAAACCTACCATGAGCTCCTAAGTTGTAAAGCGATTGTTTATGCTTCTGTAGAAGCCACGAGTTAGTGCAATTTCAACTTAATTTTTAAGAAACATGTTTAATTCTTGTCGAAGAACTAAACCCTCCATAATCCTGAAGGGAGATCCACAAATTCTCTGTTTTATCTATTTTAAGAGGCATCACAGAGGTATGCAGTTATTTGAAAGTACATTTGCCACACTGTCTATAGTTAGCGCAAAGATGGAACAAATGAAATCCTGTGAGGTCAGAGTTGTTAACTCACCTTCTCGCAAGATTTCGAGTCATGTGACAGCAGTGGATTGTCGATCACTCTGATGATCAGTTTTAATGCACTTAAAGGAGTCAAATAAAGGGGACTTAATTTTTGCAGTCATAATTGAGTTTTTTATGACCATCTCTCTGACCCTTAACATTAAATATGTCTTTTTTTGCGCCTGTTCCTTTAAGACTTTTATGTAAACACCCTCTTTGCACGTGAAATGAGAAACAACACTTGTGAGTTGTAAATCCCTAATGTTGGAATCCTTCAGAAGCATACTGTTACTGCTGGTTATATATAAACTGGAATAATAGTAGTTTCTTCTGGTATTTATAAATAATGGGATTCATCCTTATTGCCTTATCATGACTGTGTGGGTCAAGTTCTTTACACAAAATACTTGTCATTCACATGTACTGTAAATATTGACTGTCATATTTTAATGCATCACAAAGCTGAAAGTTGCACGTTTAACAGTTTAATCTCCAAAAGATCAAGGGAAATTAGATTTTTTTTTTTTTGTTGTTGCATGGCATGACCCTTTTGAAAATGAATCTTGTCAGTTTCACTGTGTATTTGGTTGCTTAAGCCTATACAGGTTGTCAGAGCTGGGGTGCAGTGGCTAGCACTCATGCTTCTGGCACGTTGAGCTATGTTGCTCATGCAGGTTTGAGTCTGGCCTGCGACACTTTCTCAGCCCATTCTTCTCTCTTCCCAATAATTTCCTGTCAGAATGAACACAGATAATAGTGTAGATAGGCTGGTCTCGTCTGTGCCCTTCATAATGTGTGTTTGCATTTAAAAACTGATGGAAAAATTACTTTGTGCTTGCTGTTAATGTGCCATATGTATGCAGCAAACACTTCTAGGCTGTCTCCACTTGATATATAATGCTGTTTTTCCCAATGCATGCAGTTTCATGAGCAATCAACATTATATATGAATATCATTGGGACATAACCCTCCCACGCTAGAAAAACTGGTTTAAGTCTGCTGATAGAAACCAAATGGATATTCCACAGAGCTGTAATGCAAGGCAACTACAAAATAAAATTGGCACCTGGCAATCGTCCTGCCTGACAAAAGTAATAACCGATTGTTGTCATCCACAAACACTAATTACTGTTGATATTGTTTACCCACCAGAATGGCATTCAAAATATGTACCTCTTGCCAGTGATAAACAGGCATAAGGCTTCCATTTACAAGATTATATATTAATCAGTAAGATTGCGACACATAACTGTGTATCCTCAGCTAATGCGCGTCTTAATCCACATAACAAACCCTGGAATGCAATGGAAAGACAACATCAGCAAGCACAAGGCATTAAAGTATTAATAGTTTATTATTTGATGTAGCATTTGATTAAGTGCAGGTTTAAGGATTTGGTGGACCAGTGAAGCCTATGTCAGGATGGTCATATGTTCGTTTTATGTCTGTATTGTTTGGCCAGTAGGATTTGGCATATCATTGGTGGTTCATCACTGTTGTTGTTGCTAATACTTAGGGACAGAGTATTATAATTCCAAGCATTAGCCTTCCACAAAACCATAGCATCATTGCAGTGAGTTTTGCATGAGCAATTACTACCCACATTTTCTTACGATGTAAAAGTATAGTTATGTAGTGTTTTTTAAGCAGGTGTTTGTATATGAAGTGTCCTGTAAGCAAGAAATGTAATATATAGTTATACATTTTTCAAATATCAGTATTGCTGGTTATTATTTGCCAGTAATACTCTCTGGCTCTCTCTCTCTCTCTCTCTGTCTCTCTGTCTCTCTGTATCCCTCTTTTGCAGATTGTAGCCTTGAGAGAACAGAATGCCCACATCCAGAGGAAGGTGGCATCAGGAGAGGGGGGTGAAGACTTGCTGGAGGGCACTGATGCCCAGAAAGTGCATGGCAAGGTGGGTATCTAAGAACTTTGAACTGCCTTGTGGGGTTAATTAAGTCATCCAGCCTTCAAAACCTAGTGAGCCTTCTAAGACAGTATCTTAACCTAAATGGAACCTCCGAAGTGAACGATTTGGAACGCTCTAGATAGGCAGCAACTCTGTGCATCATGCATATACCACTTTTTGTGCAGTGCACAGGATAGTCGACTCACAAATATTTTTAATAGTTCGCCATTAGCATGCTGCTGAGCTAACAGTACAATATTTTTGTAAGCATAAAAAACACTTTGCATAGTTTAATAGTTTGCCATTAGCAAGTTGCTGAGCTAACAGTACAATATTTTAATAAACATAAAAACACATTGCACACACAGTTATTAAATGTCTGTCTTCTCCACAAAGGATACCAATGATGCTGCCTTAGAATTTGGCCAAACGAGGGTATCTTTAAAGGCAGCATAAATATATGTCAGGAGCATGCATATGATGTCTTAAAATGCTGCCTACATTGGCAGCTTATTATGTTTTGGAACACAGCCCTATTTTGTGCCTTGCATGCCAACTCTGTATATTTATAGTCTTGGGATGCAGTTGTTTTGACGTACAAGCAGTTTTTAGTCTAGAAGGGACAGAAATAATCTACTTCAAATCAGTTTGTGAACAGGTACAATCACAAAGCCTTCACTGTACAGTCATCACAAGCACTCATTCTTTCAAACTGTATTTCTAGATCACATTCAATGTGCCATTAAGCTGGAATCTTCCTCTGAGCGGTGGCTCACGCTCGTGATGAAAAGATACAGGATCAAAAGGATGAGAGAAGTGCCACCCCCTCTCACTTTCACAGGTGTTGTGTGTGGCGTTAGACTTTGTTGGCATGGTGACAGAGATGCTAGTAAAGTGTGGCCTCGTATAAGAAAGGCTGGCACTTTTACAGTTTTTGCAGTTAGCCTAGTTTATCTTCCACCATGGATGATCGATTTAGTAACAATATGGACAATATTCAGTCTAGTGACTGATGCAGGAGCCTGACCCACCTATCAGAGGTCATTAGTTTTTGTTTTTCTGACCAATAAGAAACAAGGAAGGAAGAAGGTAAATAAGGAAGTAAGAAAATAAGGAAGGAAATACGTAAATGAGAAAGTAAGCAAATAGAGAAGGAAACAATGAAGGAAATAAGCAAATAAGGAAGTAAATAAGGAAGGTAGGAAGTAAACAAGGGAGTACACAAGTAGGGACGGAAGTGAATAAGCAAGGAAGGAACAAAGCAAGGAAGAAGCTAAGGAAGGAATTAAATAAGGAAGGAAATAAGTAAATAAGGAAGTAGGATAATAAGGATGTAAGTAAAAAAGGATGTAAGTAAGGAAAGTAAATAAGAAAGTTAGCAAGTAAATAAGTAAGAAATTAAATAAGCAAGGAAGTAATGAAATAAATAAGGAAGAAAGTGAGCAAATAAGGAATGAAGTAAATAAAGAATGATGTAAAAAATAAAGATGTAAGCAAAGGATGAATCAAGTAAATAAAGAAGTATGCAAGTAGTAAGAATTTAAAGAAGGAAGTGAATAAGGAAGGATAGAAGGAAGTAAGGAAGGAAGGAAAGAAAATGAGGAAGCAATGAAGGAAATTAGCAAATAATGAAGCAAATAAAGAAGTAAGGAATTGAATTAGGAAGAAAGTGAGAAAATAAGAAAGGAAGTAAATAAGGAAGTAAGGATGTAAATAAGGAAGGAAGCAAGCAAATTAAAGAAGATGTAACAGGTAAAGGATGGGCAAGGAGGAGGCGGGAACTGGCTGAACAGTCAACGTAAACAACATAAAACATAAGACACACACACACACACACAGCAGCCGCGTTTCTCTCTCTCTCTCTCTCTCTCTCTCTCTCAAACTGGCTTCTCCGGCTCCCCTTTATCTCGCTTTCCCGCTGATCAGCTGACACAGTGCCGGCCGTGCACCCTCACGGCCCGGCCACACCCTCCTCCTCATCACATTCCTCCCCCGCCTGATTGAGGCCGGGGCACCATCCGGACTGACCTACTCACCCACCCCATCTCTGGAGGGGAGATGCTGCCCTTCGGCCGTTCTGCCAGCCGGTAGTCCACCCTGCCTCCTGGGAACCTGGGGGAGAGATGAGGGAAGGGAGAGGGGAGAGGGAAAGGGTGAGCAGGAGACACAGAGAGAGGAGAGAGAAAGAAAAACTTGCTCGCCCGTCCCCGGACACGCTGTCGTCTGGTCCTCAACCACTCCTCCGCCCTCTGGCGGACGGCAGCAAGTCCTCCGACCCCTGGTGGACGGAACGGCCCCTCCCCTTCCTGGCGGATGGCAGCGGTTCCTCCGACTCCCAGCAGCCGGCAGCAACTTCTCCATCCCCCGGTGGACGGCCACGGCTCCTCCCCTAGCGGACAGCAGAGGTGTGGACCCCACAACAGCGCATCCCTCATCCTTCCCGGGTTTCGGCACCAATGTAACGGGTAAAGGATGGGCAAGGAGGAGGCGGGAACCGGCAGAACAGTCAGCGTAAACTTTAATGACGTACACTCTACTTAAAACAACATAAAACATAAGACACACACACAGCGGCCATGTGCATCTCTCTCTCTCTCGAACTGGCGTCTCCGGCTCCCCTTTATCTTACTCTCCCGCTGATCAGCTGACTCAGCGCTGGCCATGCACCCTCACGGCCCGGCCACACCCTCCTCCTCATCACAGAAGGAAGTAAAAAAGGGTGTATGCAAGAAAGAAAGCAAGGAAGTGGGTAAGTAAGGAAGAAAGGAACTAAGGAAGGAAGTAAGTAAGGAAATAAATAAGCAAATAAGGAAGGAAGTAAACAAGGATGTAAGGAATTAAATAAGGAAGAGAGTGAGAAAATAAGGAAGCAAGCAAATAACGAAGGAAGTAAATAAGGAAGTATGCAAGAAAGCGAGTAAATAAGGAAGTTAGTAAATAAGGCAGGAAGGAAAAAAGTAAGGAAGTAAACAAGGAAGCAAATAATTAAGCATGTTGGAGTATGGAGTAAGCTTATTGACTGCTGATTAATACATTTCAGCACAAACATGTTAAGTGATCAAATTCTTAACAGTACATATTAAACAAAAATTTACTGCAGTAAGGAAAAAAGAGTGTACATGGATGGATGAGCATCTGACCGTCAGATGCCCAGAAAGAGAAAATGAGAGGGGCTGGAGGGAGAGAAAGAGACAGAAAAAGTGAGTCATTCTCCCCCCCCCCAGCCTCTCTAGAATGTATTCTTGGCAATTCTTTGTCTTGTTAGTCTGTTTGTGATCACAGAATCTCTCCTGGTGAACTCGTGTAGATCGCTCATGGCTTCACAGCTTTGACAGAATACATTTTGTGTGCTCTGCAAATGATTTTATCACCCTTCTGTCTTGGTGTCTGCACCATAAATTAAGCTGGAAATACAGTCTAATTTTAGTGTGCCATAAGACGTGCCATGTTTTAGTGTGAAAGTGTGAGAGAAATCTTTATTTTAGGCACTGCAGAGGAAAGATCTGCTGACACTCTGTGTCACACACTGTGAAAATAATGCAGTTGGACTGAATGGACTGAAATGAGCATGCTGGGTGTTTAATAATCCAAAACAGACCACAGTTCTTAATGTAAAGGACAATGATTGAATGAATGAATGAACTTGCAGAATACATTAAGCCATAAAAAGATTAATGTTGGGGATGTCAATTTTTAGAAATCGTTAGAATCGACTGTCATTTAAATGAGTGGTCTATAGACTGATTAATCGTTAAGGTGATTGTATGCAAAACATGTACAGAGGACTCCAAATACCATGGACATGTAGCATATTTTTGAACTATAATTCAACAAAATATACTGATTACTGGTATTTTCCTCTAGTTCATTTTCAGTTGCTATATTTCAAAGCATTTGTTTAATATTATTTTTATTTTTGTTTAATATACCATTAAGAATTGTGTATATTATTTTTAATATACCAAATAGTGTGTTATACACCATATAAAATACTATTTAATATGGTGTATTGTTTTTAATATACCATTAAGAATTATGAATTTGATCAGTGAACGTATTTGTGCTGAAAACACTGTGAATTTTTTTTTTTTTTTTTTGGTTCCTGGGTAGTAAGTGTTATTTCCTAATTGCTTATGCCTCAAAAGTATAGAAAATGGCTATTATTCCCCACAAACTGCTTTTGTGACCAGGACAGTGATATTTTGAAATTTACCTATTTTCCAGAACATTCCAGATAAATTCATTGTTGAGTAAACTTGGAGTAACTTCTAGAACTTTCTAGAACTTTCCAGTAATATAAATAGTAGTATAAATACAGAGGCCTTAAGCCCACCAGTTCAGTTTAGTTCCAGCTGCCTAAGTGGATACATATCAAGACCTTGCTGGATGCCTTGAAGTATGATGAGTACGGCTGGGAGGTCATAGGAGACTTCAAAATGGTGGCATTCCTGATTGGTCTCCAAGGCGGTTTTACCAAGTTTCCCTGCTGTCTTTGCCTTTGGGACAGCAGGGACACCAAGGCACACTACCACAGGCGGGACTGGTCACAGCAGACCAAGTTCTCTGTGGGGAGGAACAACGTCAAGTGGGAGCCACTGGTGGACCCCCGGAAGGTGCTGATGCCACCACTGCACATCAAATTGGGCCTTATGAAACAATTTGTCAGAGCTCTAGATAAGGAGTCGGCAGCCTTCAAGTACCTTCAAGACTTTTTCACTAAGCTGTCTGAGGCAAAGGTCAAAGCCGCTGTCTTCGTCAGACCACAGATAAAGAAGATTCTGGAGTGCAGTGAATTCCCCAAGAAGCTCACTAGTAAGGAGAAAGCTGCTCGGAACAGCTTTATCGCAGTGGTTCGGGGCTTCCTGGGCAATCACAAGGCCGAAAAATATGTGGAGCTGGTTGAGACTCTGGTGAAGAACTACGGCACAATGGGCTGTAGGATGTCCATCAAAGTCCATATCCTTGATGCTCATCTTGATAAATTCAAGGAGAATATGGGAGCGTATTTGGAGGAGGAGTGAGGTGAGCACTTCCATCAGGATATACTGGACTTTGAACACCACTACCAAGGACAGTATAACGAGACCATGATGGGAGACTACATTTGGGGGCTGATTCGTGAAAGTGATTTACAGTATAATCGTAAATCTCGAAAAAGGACTCACTTCTAAATCTTTTGTAGTCATTTTTGTATTACTTTAGTATAAATACATGTTAATTTGGATTCATATGTGGTTTTTATCTGACTTCATGTGAACGAAAAGACACAAATTCACCCGTTTTCTCATTGGAAATAGGTCATTTTCAAAATATCACTGTCCTGGTCACAAAAGCAAAGTTTGAGGGGAAATAATAGCCATTTTCTATACTTTTGAGGCATAAGCAATTAGGAAATAACATTTACTACCCAGGAACAAAAATTATGTTACATAGTAAAATCAATCAAATTAACAATAGTTGATTGTCAAATAATATTTTATAAAGAACTCTCCTAAAAGCAAAATAACTCAGAATATCTCATTAGCACATACAGAATTAGTAGCAGCACTATGTTTATATAATTACATAACATTCAAAAAATAAAATAGCTAATGTACGTTCAAAAAGATGGAAATGAACCTTGGATTCATATATATTTTGAATGGACATGAACTACTGATCTCAACTAAGCATTGTATAATGTTTGTCAATAACTTTTGAAAGACTTATGAAAGTTCAATAAGTCTGATAACACTAATAAAGTGTTACTAAATTAAAGAAGTGATTTACAAAATCATGATTTAATTGATCAGTTTCCCATTATACATTATAAATTATAATCTATTGTGTGTTTGTGTTGCAGAGGTTGTCTAATGGGTCGATGGAGTCAGGTGATGAGGCCAGTCAAGTGGTAGAGCTGCAAGAATTACTGGAGAAGCAGAACTATGAGCTGGCACAGATGAAGGAGCGCATGTCCTCACTGTCCTCACGTGTGTCTGAGGTGGAGCAGGAGCTGGAGACGGCACGCAAAGACCTCATCAAGAGTGAAGACATGAACAACAAGTACCAGAGAGATATTAAAGAGGTGCGATCTTGGTGGATGTCACACAAACAGTAAAAGTGAAGCATCTGTCTCAAATCGGACTATGTCCGAAACCTCCAAAATGTTCCCTTATCGGGCAGTATACATTCAAATCCAGTGGTTGCATAATACCTTATCTTCTGAAATGTACTCATCTGGTTTATATTTGAAGGCAGTATAGATATATTTGTCTATATCATCTCACAATCCTTTGCATGCAGTTCGGTGGTTGTTTGAAAGAATGAAAGTGCCCTGTGACAGAGTGGTTCAGAGAAGTAAATTAATTATATACTGATCAGCCACAACATTAAAACCACCTGTCTAATATTGTGTAGGTCCCCCTCGTGCCGCCAAAACAGCACCAACCCGCATCTCAGAATAGCATTCTGAGAATGTATACTTCTCACCACAATTGTACAGAGCGGTTTTCTGAGTTACCGTAGACTTTGTCAGTTCGAACCAGTCTGGCCATTCTCTGTTGACCTCTCTCATCAACAAGGCGTTTCCGTCCACAGAACAGCCGCTCACTGGATGATTTTTGTTTTGGGCACCATTCGGAGTAAATTCTAGAGACTGTTGTGTGAGAAAATCCCAGGAGATCAGCACTTACAGAAATACTCAAACCAGCCCATCTGTAAAATGAACTTTTCGTTTTCTCTACAGAATGTTCATATGGAAACAAGTAAACAAATGAAGTTTCGTCTTACCAGTGTTTGTGGAAACTTCTAAACCATGTGTTACAACTAGCCCTGCATTATATTGTGCCCCACTCTCCCTGTTATTCAGAAATGACAACAACCTTTCATCGCAGAAATGAATTTCGCAGTGGACACTCTCCCTAAACTTTCTTCTCTCCTCCTCCCCTTTGACCTGTTATCGAGATGTAATGAGCACCCCGTGGGGTACGCATACTGCCAGCTGGGAATCACTGAGATACATGGCCTGCATTGTGGTAGATAGAATATTGAATTATAACCGTCAAACTGGCTAGTGAGTTGACGCCGTTTACCCGCCACGGTTGATTTTCACCTGCAGTTGGCAGGTTGGTGGGTGTTAATTTCAAACCCTGCATACGAAGGTTTTTTAAGGCACTAACTAACTGAGTATGGAGGCAGCAAGGCAGCTGCCTTTGCTTTTGAACACAGCCTCCCGATATCAAATTAATAATTAGTGACAGCCGGACAGATGCTAAGAAATGTCTGTTGGATTGGTGACATAGATATTGATAGAGATTAGTTGTGGCAGCTCGCAGCAAGAGTGTATGTCTGGGTCACAATATGTGTGTTTGTGTTTGCTTTTGTGTTGATATTTGTCCTGAAGGCTGTATGTAATTATAGGGCAGGTTTCTTGATTGACAGCAGACTGTTACACCTGCAGGCTCCAGCCTCAGTGTGTCTGAGTGCCATTTACCAATTGTCTGCATGTGTGTGTGTGTGTGTGTGTTTACAGGCGATGTGTCAAAAAGAAGACATGGAGGAACGGATCGTGACTCTTGAAAAGCGCTATCTCAGTGCGCAGAGAGAGTCCACGTCGCTACACGACATCACAGACAAGCTGGAAAACGAACTGGCCAATAAGGAGGCATTCCTAAGACAGGTTTGACCCCTGTGAATGCACAAAACAAATTACCTTCTCAATTTCCCTTTAGTATTATTTCAAATCATTTGGAGGCACTGCAGTTGCTTAATATCTTGCATCACATACAGTACTTGGTAGACTTCAAGTAAAGACTGCAAAAGCATGCTGCTTCAAATGTTGGATAACTGGCAAATAGTCTTTCCATTTTTAACAGAACTTTCTCTTCCTCTGATGTCATATTCAAGATGTCAGAATGTCTCTAGTGCTAATCTGATTAAAAATGTTCATAGAACATATTACTGGGGTATTTTATAATGGAAGGGCATGACAAATATGTTAAAGGAATGAAAAAATTCTGTCATCATTTACTCTAAACCCCTATGGCTTTTCCCTCTGTGGAACACAAAAGGTGCATTTTTTAAAACTATACTGGCTGCTCTTTTCCATAAAATAAAAGTGAATGAGGACTGGGACTGTCAAGCTAATAAATGACAAAAAGCACCGTAAATGTATCAGTAAAGTGGTCCTTGCAAGTTGTTCGCTGTATTTCAAGTCTTCTGAAGCCAAATGAAATTTGTGTGACAAATGGACCTTAAAGGAATAGTTCACCCAAAAATGAACATTTGCTGATTATTTACTCACCCTCAGGCCATCCAAGATGTATCTGAGTTTCTTTCTTCATCAAAACAGAATTGAAGACTTTTAGGATTTCATTTCAGGCATCCTCCTTTAAACAATGCAAGTGAATGTCCTCCATTTTTTGATGGTCCAAAATGCATATTTAGGGTGCATCAAAATAATCCACACGACTCCAGTCGACAAATAAAGTTCTTCTGCACCCAAATGATTGATTATTTTTAGAAATAAAACAATACTTATATACTTTTTAACTACAAATGTTCGCTTCAGTACATCTCTGTGATGCACGCTCATGAGAGGGATGACGTAAGAGCGTTGGTAAGGTTACGCGTCACGTGGAGGAGGAGGCAGGAAGCACGTCATTGTTTACAAGAGAAACCTGCACAGACCACAGACCAAGTGCCGTTCACAAACCAAAACAATACAAAATAAAAAATAATTTCCAAATAATAATAAAAAAACATTACTGCAGTAAATAACCAACCTTTATTTCGGAGCAATGCCGTTGTGTTATCTACTTGTGCTTTTTCTTTAGCAGAAATATATAGGCTATATGGCTGTTAGGAATTCAAGCCACACAAGTTGTAGTTAGTGAAACCAAGTTCAAGAGCGTTTACTGAGATTCACAGGGTTTACAGAGTGAGATCAATGGTACAGGTTACATCACATAGATGAGAAGCTTCACAAACGTATTTATGCAGGCAGTGATGAGCGAGTGAATTAAGTGCACGTGCAGTGAAATAGAAATCAAGTGATGAGGAGCGGAGCGCTGAGGGAGGTGCAGAGCCCGAGGGAGGTGAGACAATGACAAAGTTTTCACACATACCTAAGTTCAATGGAAAAACAGCACGGGCACAGCCGATGAATTCAGATATCGACCCTTTGTTTCTTTCGATGGTCTGAAATCCTCAGGAGTAAAATGTTCACTGCACACCCTCCAATATTTGAGAGAATGTAGGGGTGTACTGATATCCATGTTCAGCGCAATAAGCCAGAGCTTCAGTCGCTCATGATCATGTTTAGGCAATTGATGAAAAGTTAATATTTTTCCCGTCGTGCATTTTCTTTGGGGTTTCTGAAGGTTGAAGCATCCAGGAGGCACACACTAAATGACCATTTTGAACAATACACTTATACAAATACAAATATACAGCAAAGACAATTAAACGTTTGTACAGCGCTCCTTTTCTTGTAAACAATGACGCGCTTCCTGCCTCCTTGTCCTCCATGTGACTCGTGACCTTACCAACGATCTTACGTCATCCCTCTCATGAGCGTGCGTCACAGAGATGTACTGAAGCGAACATTTGTAGTTAAAAAGTATATAAGTATTGTTTTATTTCTAAAAATAATCAATCATTTGGGTGCAGAAGAACTTTATTTGTCGACTGGAGTCGTGTGGATTATTTTGATGCACCCTAAATATGCATTTTGGACCATCAAAAAATGGAGGACATTCATTTGCATTGTTTAAAGGAGGATGCCTGAAATGAAATCCTAAAAGTCTTCAATTCTGTTTTGATGAAGAAAGAAACTCAGATACATCTTGGATGGCCTGAGGGTGAGTAAATAATCAGCAAATGTTCATTTTTGGGTGAACTATTCCTTTAATACAAGTTGTCATGCGCTAATAATCTTGCCCTCTGCTGTTACTCTGAAATAAAAAATAGTACCGTTTGATGCATCGTGTCAGGTTTGACGTCTGTTACAACAAATGTAATTCTTGCATGTTTTATGACCAAACGTGATTAATAATTTGATTATACTTTTTTGGTACATGAGAGCACCCGTCCCCATTCACTTTAAACCCTCTAATGAGTGTTTTTCCATTGTAGCTCTGTTACTGAGATTACATTATTAAGAGTTTACTGGTGCCAAAAACAGTAAAAATAATGGGCCGTTATGACATTTAGTTTGTTTGGGCATGCTGATCTTTGTTTTGCCATAGATAGGCTGTCTTATGGTATCTGCAATACAAGGATAAACTGTCTGATCAGAGACTGTGTGTGTGTGTGTGTGTGTGTGTTCCTCTCACAGATGGAGGACAAGAACAGGCAGTTACAGGAGCGCTTGGAGTTGGCGGAACAGAAGCTCCAGCAGACTATGAGGAAAGCCGAGACACTGCCTGAGGTAGAGGCTGAACTAGCGCAGAGGATAGCAGCTCTCACTAAGGTATTGTATACCACACACACACACACATACGGTCTTTCTTAACTTGTTCGCATACTATTTGTATGATGTAGTTGGTTTGATGGTATACTTTTTTTCCGAGGTGATTTTTGAAGTATGCATCCATACAGTACATGCTTTTTGGGCTAATATTACCCACAGGATTCTTTACCGACTATCTCTAGTGATTTTATGACAGCAATTTCATTGACATTCTCAAAAGTCTTCTACTGCACAGGGGGGAAATATGGATATTGGGATGCAGCTTAATGGGAAAGCTGACATTATTAGGCAAAGTAAGGAGGTTCAAGACAGAAATGAAATGCTTGTTCATACTTTCCACAGCTGCTGTGTAAATATTGGCTGATAGAAATGATTTAAACTATTGTATATTCATCATTAATGATGCGCTACATTCTCTGTACTTTGTGGTTTACTAGTCTGATATGGAAGCTAAATTCCAGGACATAAACTGCAGACTTAGGAATTTCTCTCTCTCTCTCTCTCTTTCATTCACTTAACTCTATCTTTTAGATGTATTTTAGAGTCTCTGTCTGCTTTGTGTCTTTGAGTTGCTGAGGTGGTACTTTTTATTCACCACGGAGAGAACAAAAGCTTGAGGAAATACACACTCCTCTTTACCTGTCTGCTCAACCATAGCTGTGAGGTTTGGTCTGACGGTACCTTATAAACCAAACTGTCTATCTCATAAATCTGGCTAAAGACATGAGCTGACGTCACAGTCATGGTTCAAGGGGTCGTTTCTTTGCTTGTTTGTGCTAATTTGTGGATTTACCTTGTCTCATCTGATTAAATTAAATGTGTGTGTTGTTCAGGCGGAGGAGCGGCACGGGAGTATCGAGGAGCGTATGAGACATTTAGAAGGACAATTGGAGGAGAAGAACCAGGAACTGCTCAGGGTCAGTTTCACTTTATATTATTAAAAAGCACACAGGGTTCATTTGAAATGGCATAGTACCTTATGACTCACAGTACTACAGTATTCAGTATTTACATTTCCAGTCTGATGAATGAACCAGGAATATCAATTGTGATTTTTAACATCTCTTTCTTAAATCTTTATTTGGACGGTCTGCTAAGAGTCAAATATTTTTAGACAAAATTGTATTTAAAGTGCAAAATAACAGTTTTAGTGTTGGACGACACTATGAATTAAAAATGCAACATAGCGAGGTCATGAAACGCTGTTTCATACTACTGAATTGTTGCACAGAGCATACTTTTTCACATACAGTTTTTTTTTAAATAGTACGGAGTACTTTGTGTGCTTGTATTCCGTTCTGAACATACTGACCCACTGTTATAATAAGGGGCCTGAATAAATGTTTTGCGCTCTGCTAAAATTATTTTCTTACTGCGTATTTTTGTCTAGTTTTCCAGTAAAAAATATCTTAACATCCTTAAGACAAGCAAAAATAAAAGTGAAATGACCAGATATTTGGTCTTGTTTTCAGAGAAATCTAACAAACTTTGGTGGGGAGGTAAAACTATATATATAATTTTTTTTTTTTTTTTTTTTTTTTTAGGTTTTTAAAAGTTTTACCTTTTAAGTTGTATTTTTTACCTCATTGGCAATTTGTTTTGTTTTTGTTTTTTTTATGTTTTAAGCATTAATGCTACAAAATTTTGTAACATTTCTCTTAAAAAAAAAAAAAAAAAAAAAAAAAAAGACAAAATATCTTTACATTCTCAAGTAAAGTTATCTTGTATTAAGAATGTTTCAAATTATTATTATTATTAATGTTTTTTTTTTAACTGAAAAAAAAGATATATATATATATATATATATATATATATATATATATTTGTCTAAAACAAGAAAAAAACAATTGGGTAAAAAAAATAAAATAATTATATATATATATAACTTTTGTTTTTTTTTTTTTACCCAATTGTTTTTTTCTTGTTATAAGCATAAATGCTACAAAACATCATGTGACATTTTCCTCCAAGTAAATTTATCTTGTTTTAAGAATGTTTCGAATTATTATTATTTTATTTATTTTTTTGCAGTGCATCCGTCTGCTCTGTTTTTCTATGTAAACATGCACTAGACGGAAGTCTATAAGTGTTTCACCTCGTTTCATTTTTTTTGTTTTTGTTTTTTTACAGTATGTCACAGGAGTGCAACGTTTTTTTAGACTCTGTGTGAAGTAAAAATAGCATCAACTTTAAAAAGAGTGTATTGAGATAACTGCATTCTGTTCTATTTGTTTGCACATTAACGCATTTGCCCTGAATGGCCCCTAAAACTGTTTACTCGTAAAATCATCAAGCTTGTCCACATACTGTATGTATGATATAAAAATGATAAAATAGTTTTTTTGTGTGTGTGTGTGTGTGTGTGTGTGTGTGTGAGTGAGTGAGTGAGTGTGTGTGAATATGTGGATACTGTATCTCAGATTAGTGTTTAAATGTAAAACTAAAAATTTTGTTTATTTTTTCAGGCTCGACAGAGAGAAAAGATGAACGAAGAGCACAACAAGCGTCTCTCAGATACAGTTGACAGACTTTTGACCGAGTCAAATGAACGATTGCAACTTCATCTGAAAGAAAGGATGGCCGCGCTTGAGGAGAAGGTAGAAGAAGAGCCAAACGTTAGCATTGACTGTTTTCCATCATGTTCATCATTCATTCTTTGTTTCTCTTTCAGAATGTTTTAATACAAGACTCTGAGAGTTACAGGAAGCAGTTGGAAGATTCCATTCAAGAAAAGGTCATTAGTTTTTATTTTCTGAAAACCAGCTGAGCAGAACGAATATGCTTTGCTCACCATTCTGAGTAAAATGAAACTTTAATGTGCTTTGTGGTTGTAGTCTCATCTCTCGGAGGAGATGGACAAAATGAGATCTGAACTGGATCAGTACCGGCTGAGGACTGGATCCCTTACAGAGCCCACACTGTCACGGTGAGACACATAGAAACACACCAAATATCCATTTACAAAACAATTATGTGCTGCTTATGAGATATTTTAGACATGAGATTTTATTATTTAATTTTTTAAAGCATTTCAGATGTTATCTGTGTGTCTACATCTTGATTCCAGGTCCCATCTGGATGCATCCGGAGATTTGCGTTTCTCTCTGGGTTCTCTAGCCGAGATGCAGTCGGATCACTACCGCTCCACCAAGGTGATCCGCAGGCCCAGGAGAGGACGCATGGGTCTACGTATAGAGGAACAGAAGGTAGGAGCTCTTCACCACAGCAGTCATGAGGTTTGTGTTAAATATCACGTCTTCCCGTGTCTCTTTTCATCTTCCCGCAGGCTAAGTCTCTGGGCGAACATGAATGGCGCTCTCAGCAGCTTGGCGTTCTAGGAGGCCACCCGTTCGATAGTGACACGGAGATGTCAGATATCGATGACGATGACCGTGAGACCCTCTTCAGCTCCATGGATCTCCTGTCTCCTGGAGGACATTCAGATGCTCAGACTCTGGCTATAATGCTGCAAGAACAGCTGGACGCCATTAATAAAGAGATCCGGTCAGTCTACTCGCTGCGATCACTCTCTATACAGTATTTTGCTTCCCTGTCATGGTCAGGGCTATCCGTCATGAGTCTGTTGTATGTCTGACGGCCAACTGTAGACATGTTAAATGCTTGAATTGTTTGCAGCATGGTCGATGGTAGTTTTACAACATATCCAATAATCTAGGTCTATGAGAAACTGCAAGAGCAGTAATGTTCAGTTTGAGTGTAGTAGTACACTCATTGCTACAGTAGTTAATTTTCTCAAGCGATTTCTAAAACTGTTGCCACCTACTGCATCAGTCTTCAGACAGTTAAGCAAACACTTTTATTCATTCTCTGTCTGAGTAAACATATTAAGACAGGCATTTTATGGGTGAAGCATTGTGAAAATACTTCCTTGTATCCCAGCTTAATATGCAGAGACAACTAAGTGAACCATTTGAAGGTTGATTTCCCTGAAAAGTATAAACCCAGTGGCGCTTTTAAAACATTGTTTGTTTCAGAGGTCTGACATATCAACCAATGATTTTAAATTTGGACAACCTGTTTGTTTAAACCATGGCAGACTGGGCTTGGGTGAAGGGATGGTAAGAGTGTTTGGGAAAACTGAGTAGAAGCCATTTTTTTATTTTTGCAGTTCTTTATGTTAAACACTTAACCTTCAACCTATGACGTGTTTTATCATTAAGAGAAAAAGCTTAAAACGTACCCATTTCTAACTTTATATATATATATATATATATATATATATATATATATATTTTTTATAAAAGTGTTGAAAAATAAATTTGATGTTAACATGAAATCAAAATAGACTAAGACGTTGGAGGTCATTCAATAGTGCATTTTGCCAATACCGATAACTAAGCAAGTGGAAAAGGCAGAACCAATTAATTAAATCAATTTATTGAATGTAAAAAAAAAAGAGAAAGTCTTTCCTTACTGTAACAGGCACAGACATTTGTCAGCAAGAGTCCAAATTGAATAAAATCCCATGTGCAGTTTATTTTGCAACAAAAAATCCCAACAATAACCATAAAACAAAAAATCAAATTTGGTCCATAACTGTAAACAAGCTGGAAATACAAGCCTGAGGACTCTTAATCTGTAAAGTCTGTGCTCCCAATAGGGGAAAGAAAACATGTAGTCTTTCAATCATCTAAAATGTATTACAATATAAACACTATATAGTAAGCATTGTCATATAGGCTAATAAATACTGTAAAACCGATAAATACTGTAAAATCGGTAAAACCGATATATCGGCTGACCCCTGTTATACATGTTCCTGGTCTCTTGTTCCTGGTGTGTGATCCACCAGTGCATGTTACAGTATTCCAAAGAAGATGCAAGTTTGTTTTCATAGCCTTTCATCAAAATATAATAACTCGCTCAGACTCTGTGCCGACTTTCCTTTTCATCTTATTTTTCAACCCCTTTCATCCAACCCCCTGTCAGATTTGTTTTGCTTTCCAATCAATTCCAGATGGATAAAATCATGCCCTGTCCTACATTTTCACTCAGAATATACTGTTTCACTCATAAATGCGGCACATCATGAAAGAAAAATGTGTTGCGGTTGCCATTTGTGTTTGATTTTAAAATGGCATTATTTAGATGTGCAGCTCCTGTAGGCTTATTTTCATCACTTGTAGGGCAGGAAGTGCTCTGGATGACAAATCTAACCAATATTTGTACGTTACTTTCTTAAACTCTTTTTAAAGTAGCAGCTTTAAAGCAAGGTTTTCAAAGGACGGGCGTTCATGATGTTATTTTCGGCTGTCTTGCGAGCTCCCGACCGATTTTTTTCTTTTTTTCTTGCATCACGTGAGAGGAATTACAAGCCAAGAGGTTTACGAGCAGCGAAGGACCTCCCGGCAATTTTTTTAAATGTCTAAAAAATGTGTCCGCTGTTGGCTTGAATTCATTAGGTGTGTGAGGTTGAACATGCCAATTTGGAGATCTACCTGAAGTTGACCAATCAGGAGAAGGTGTTACAACTCACATGATCAATTAAATGTTCATGAAGCTTTTAAAACTGTGTTTTTCCCATTTTATTCACGACCACATCTCTGAGAAGGATTCTACAAAAATGCCATGCTGCTCTCTGCCCTTCAAACCATCTGCTATACGGGTTGCGCTAGAAAACAATCTTTATTACTCTGATGGACAGAGTTTTAACATTTCCATCATGGTCTATTTTTATTTGTCATACTTGCATTCGTTTCAGTTCTAGGGCGACATTTAGGGGGGTATAGCATCTGTTATAATTGTATATACACACGATAATGGATATGTGATACATTTTTTCAACTCCCCAAGTGCGAGTCTGGTGACACCAAGGATAAAAGTTCTACCTGTCAATCAACCACTTGATTTTAAAACTTTGTTACATTGCGGCTTTAAAGCACAATGACAAGGACAAGACCTCACGGATCTTCTTCAGTATGTCTGCTATCAACATGCAAGCAGTGACAGTGTGACACAAATGAGAAGGACGTAGCCTACATCTAAAGCTGAATAATTCAGGTAGCCTACTCCACTAAACTAACTCAGAATTCTGCACTAAATGTCATGTTTGCGCTTAGATTAAATCCAAGTAACCGGCAGAAATGGTGCATGAATTGTCTGCACTTTTTAATCTTGTGCATTTTGTGCACTTTATTGTCATGCCGTAACTGGCAGCAACACACTGACATTATGATTGAAGTATGCAGACGTGAAATCACACAGCCTCCCTTCAAAATCTGAATCTGTCAAATGTTGGACAGCATTTGTAATGATTATCCATATTTTATTTTATTTAAATCGGCAGATGAGTTTTCAGATAATGCAGCCCCTGGCCATGCCAATCTTTTTTATTTCTAAATGGCAAGCTACAAGGAATTAAAGCAGTATCCTCCTCTGGCGAACATTAATGCAATTACTTAGAAATTAGCCAGGTTGTAAAGTTGTGTCGTGTATTACTGCATCTGTACAATTATCAGATAAACGGACTCGCAACATCTGCTTGGGCTCACGACCTCTCCAGTGTCAGAACTCGCACCGTGAACGCCCAGCCTAAAAACCTGCCTGAAGCCATAACCTCATGTCACAAAAACAGAATGTGGATTTTCTGAGACCCAGAGAGCATTAGTTTCCACAGACTGTATTTCCTGTTGGAGATTTCCCCCTCATAACGCAATAATCAAGTCATCAGGGCCGTGCCATTTATCTCTTTAGGTGCACACAGCTGGTGAAGACTGGCATCGGTAGAGCAATTTAAAACGGTCGGTGCGCTATCTGAGGCCTGACAAAGCATAGTGCCTTTTAAAAATCTTGCTTGTCTGACCTAAGCCACTGTGCTTAGACTGAAGATTGTGTCTTCACAGAGACGTTCACCTTGAGATGAACCCATTATATCACTGAATCTGCAAATAGATTACACTAAAAAATTGTAGTAACTTAAAGGAATATTTCACCCAAGAATGTATGTTTAAAATAATGTGCACTCACATTAGATAAAGACTAATGTCATATCAGTAGCATAATAAATGCTGTTTTGGTTTAAATGGAGCGCCTCACGGTTGATATCCTCTTTAGCGCACCCACCTCCCATGCCGGAGTCGCTGGTTCGAGTCCCGGTCGGAGTGGGTCTGGCAGGACCGGTAACAGTGGTGCCATGACCCATATGGGAGTGAGGTTTAGGGGAGTGAGTGTATCGGTAGCCAGCTGGTAGTTAGCTGTGCAGTGTGTAAACCTTACTCCCCTGGCCTCAAGAGGTGCACTAGCGACTGACGCTAGAGGCTGCGGCCTTTAGCCTCCTTGTTAGCGCACCCACCTCCCATGCCGGAGACGCTGGTTCGAGTCCCGGTCGGAATGGGTCTAGCAGGTCCAGTTACAGTGGTGCCATGACCCAGATGGGAGTGAGTGTATCGGTAGCTAGCTGGTAGGTAGCTGTGCAGTGTGTAAACCTCACTCCGCTGGCCTCAAGAGGTGCACTAGCGACTGACGCTAGAGGCTGCAGCCTTTAGCCTCCTTGTTAGCGCACCCACCTCCCATGCCAGAGATGCTGGTTCCAGTCCTGTTCGGAGCAGGTCGAGCAGGACCGGTTACAGTGGTGCCATGATCCAGATGGGAGTGAGGTTTAGGGGAGTGAGCGTATCGGTAGCTAGCTGGTAGTTAGCTGTGCAGTGTGTAAACCTCACTCCCCTGGCCTCAAGAGGCACACTAGCGACTGATGCTAGAGGCTGCAGCCTTTAGCCTCCAATGTTGGAGATGCCGGTTCAAATCCCATTCGGAATGGGTCGAGCTGGACCGGTTACAATTGCACGATGTGTATTTTCAATGTATTTGCTGGTTTTAGCTGGTTTTAACTCTTAAGCACTAAAATAATGTTGGTGTAAAGTTGCTGGCCAATGTGCCATGAGTTTAATGTCAGATAATGTCTTATTGATTCACACTCATGTTTTTTCCAGGTTGATCCAAGAAGAGAAGGAGTCAACAGAATTGAGGGCGGAGGAAATTGAGAACCGTGTGGCCAGCGTGAGTCTGGAGGGGCTTAACCTGGCGCGGGTGCACCATCCTGGAGCCTCCATCACTGCTTCGGCCACCGCTTCCTCCTTCGCCTCATCCTCACCTCCCAGCGGACACTCCACCCCCAAACTCACCCCCCGCAGCCCTGCCCGCGACATGGAGCGCATGGGGGTCATGACGCTGGTATATACTCTGCAAAACATCAATTTGTAACTTTTCAAAAAATGTTTTTACTTGTTTCTAGTAAAATGTCTAAACAAAAGAGTAGTTCATTTACAAAAGTTTTATTGTATTAGTCATTCAAGTACAATGGTAGTTAATACATTAACAGCTTTCTACATGAAAATATCTATTTGCTTTGAGTGCATCATGACTATCAGGTCCAGTAACAGGCGCCAACACACTTACATTCATTGTTTTCTGTTTTGCAGCCCAGTGACTTGCGGAAACACAGGCGAAAGGTACTTAATGTGCTCCAGTCACAAAAAAGCAAATTGACCCTTTGCTAAGCACCACCGATCTTGGCTACCACTGCTTGCTCTGACAAGCTTAAATGGAATTGAAAATATTCTTATGTGGGCTGAAATGAATGTGTATAGTATATTATATAACATTTCCATAGTCCTAACACAAAGTTTGCAACAATTACATCAATAATTTTGACATATTAATGTCTGTTTATCCCTGATTTGTAATTTTTCTTTTCTAAATTATTTCTTTAAAAGTTCACAATTAACAATTAATTTTGCCATACAGCACCAAAAAATGTCCACCACATTTTTATTTATTAATGTTTTATTTCATAAAAATAAATATTGACTTGTTGGGTGAATTTGAGCTTTCTGGGAAATTAAGTGTTCTTTTTACCTTGGTCCATAGATTAATTTAATTTAATTAAATAAAAAGTTTAATAAATTAACATACAATGAAGTAAACAAAGTTTTTATAGGTGCCATTTTATTTTTTTTACAAACATTTATTTATATCAACTAATGTTTCTGGAAATAGCCCATACATTATGTGTATGATAACATATATCTTACAAAAAAAATGAAATAGTAACACTATACAATAAGGTTGCATTTGTTAGCGTTAGTAAATGCATTAGATATAATGAACTAACAATGAACAATTTTTAAAACATTTATTAATCTTGGTTAATAATATATAATACATTTATGATTTTTTTCATTGTTAGTTCATGTTAATTCATAACACATTAACTAATGTTAACATAAACAAATTTCAATTTTAAAAATCTACTAGTAATAGTTGAAATTAACATTAACCAGGATTAATAAGTGATGTAAAAGTATTGTTTATTGTTAATTTGCGTTAACTAATGCGTTAACTAATGCTAACGGATACAACATTTCATTGTAAAGTGTTACCAAAGACATGGGCGCCTGCAGGATTTCATCTGAGGGTACACGCAGAAATCTGCCTTGTACAACCTTATGTCAAGGGGAGTCCGGGGGAATGCTCCCCCGGGATAAGTTTTTGCAAAAACAACACCAAAGCATTAAATTCTGGTGACTTTGAGAAATAATTTTTTTTTTCTTGAGTATGAGTAGCGTTCATGTAACTATTGGCTAAAGCATTTCTTCCAGTAACCGTAAAGAACAGACATGTTCTCGTGCTAAAAAAGCAAAACGCACCACAACGAATGGAGCAGAACGCAGGTGTCTCAAGACGTGTTTTTATCAGTTGAAGTTCTTTTTTCTCCCCAGTTTGGAATGCCCAATTTCCAATGCGCTCTAAGTCCTCATGGTGTCGTATTGACTCGCCTCAATCCGTGTGGTGGAGGATTGAGTCTGAAACCGTCAGTCCGCGTATCTTATTACGTGGCTCGTTGAGCGCGTTACCGCAGAGACGTAGCGCGCGTGGAGGCTTCACACTATTCTCCGCGGCATCCACGCACAACTCACCACGCGCCCCACCGAGAGTGAGAACCACATTATAGCGACTACGAGGAGGTTACCCCATGTGACTCTACCCTCCCTAGCAACCGGCCAATTGGTTGCTTAGGAAGCCTGACTTGAGTCACTCAGCACGCCCTGGATTCAAACTCGTGACTCCAGGGGTGGTAGTCAGCATCAGTACTCAATGAGCTACCCAGACCCCCCAGTTGAAGTTCTTTTTTTAACTTAAAGTGGCTTCTAAAAATGCAGCGCTCCCGTGAGAGATGTTAAAAACACAGTGAAACGTGACACAGTTGTCAAAAGACATCCATCTAGCGAATGTTTACATGGAAAACGATTGAAAAACAGCGTGAGTGGATGCAAAAACACGTTCAGTTTGAACAGCCCCTTGTTCATATGCCACAGCACTAGCTGACATTTCCTAAAGTTACCTTTACATACAATTTACTTGTAGGTAAATTTACACTGTATCCAGTGCTGTATTCGTAAATATCCCGATACTGTTTTACTGTGAGAGAAACCGCTCCAAATGATTCAGTGAGAGAGCGCTCTGAAAGAATTGTACTGAATCACGAATCGATTCAGACAGTTTTGTAAGCCCGTTTGGCCAATTCACTGAAAAGAACCACTCAAAAGAATTATCCATTCACAAATTGGTCATCGCTAGTTCTTTTAAACTGCCACGGGACACACTTCATGATTGGTGAAATATTCTGAGAGTAAATACTTCTCATGTCAGTTGGAGCGCTCATGGTATGCACAGTGCGTACGGCCGTACAGCTGCAGGCACCACTGACCAAAGAAATATATTACTAAAAACTAATCAGCAGTTATAGGAATTTTATGGAATTTCATTACATTCAATTCTACTTCTATAAATTCAAATTCTAAGTACATCTGTGCATTCTGTTTGCTACCACAATTCAAATTCAGGAATTTTATAGGCGTTCTCAGTTCAGTTCTGAATGTTGCACCTTTGAGGACACTATAGTGTTCTGTCCTTTCACAGATTGCAGCAGTGGACGAGGACGGCCGAGAGGACAAGGCCACCATTAAATGTGAGACATCTCCACCTCCCACACCTCGCCAAGTCCGCATGACACACACGCTCCCCGCCTCCTCGCACAACGATGCACGGTGAGACGACAAATGCACACAACAACAGTAATCAGACACATGCTGTGTACAAGCTCAACCCAATTGCCCTCTTTTAGCAGCTTTCATGTAGTTTATTTGTGTGTTTGTGTTTGTCTCCAGGCTGACTGCATTAGAGATAGAGGCCAGTGCTCTGAGCAGTGTAGCTAGCAGTCAGGACTCCCTCCACAAGCAGCCAAAGAAAAAAGGCATCAAGTCCTCCATTGGCAGACTGTTTGGGAAGAAAGAGAAGGCCAGACTGGGACAACTGGGGAAAGAGATGGTGGGACCAGGACAAGGTACAATACATACACACAGCTCTACACAGAAGGAACATTCTGGGTTCAATGCAGCCAAATCTCTATCCAAAACATTGGTGTGCATGCTGTTGATAACCACAGAAAATAGTTTTGCCACTCAGTTTGTAAAAACAAGCAAAAAATGACTGAAATCCACCGGCAATGGAAGTCTATGAGCGATTGTCATTATGTAACTGTCAACCTAGTCGAAAATTATTGTCCATGGTAAATGACGGCATGCCACAGATACTTGTCAGTATGACTTAGGTTGTATTTAGCCCATAACATTCTTTTAAAGATAAATACTGTATAATAGATACTGTATCTAGAGTTGAAAATATAGTACTAAGTACGATGAAACATCATTAGCTGATGGACTAATGAATCTTCTCCTGCAGCAGGGAATGTATCTGATCCTGAGCTTCTGGGTCAGGATATTGCAGTGGGAAAGCTGGGAACACAGGCGGAGAAAGATCGCAGACTAAAAAAGAAGTGAGTACTGAGTATTTTACAAACTATCTTTTATTTAAATATCCCAGACAATCTTCAAAGTAATACTTCCAGACCCCAAGTACATTTAAACACAAGGTAAATAATACTGACACAGAAGATCACGCGTATCATCCTCCTTCTCAAGCTAATAATCACACATATTTCCCAAGATGCTTCTCCTAGATCACACACCCCTCTCACAAACCAATAATACTTTACAAATAACCCCTCTAAATGCACTGTAGTGTCTTATGATAGCTCACCTGAAAGGAATTCATTCAAGCTACATTCACACAGCAGCAATATAGTGTTGTCAGTCTTGTTTCAGAGTGCTAAATACGATTCTGTTTATATAAAATTTGGGTTTGAAAAATACTAAGAACCGCATTCCCTAACTGAAGTGACTCCTGCATTGCAACCAAATTTTGGTTGGTATTTGCTCGACACCACAGTCGACAACCTGTCACGTCATTGAAATTGAAGTATGTATGACATATTACAGGTGTCGCTGCAATTCTGAAGTGAAATGTCCACTGTGTGGTGCGAAAACTGAGTTAAATTTTCAGCCAAACAGATCAGCCTTTAGGGTTTGATAGTTAATGCTCTATGGAGTTTTAAATCAACAAATCCAATCTCCCTACCCTAACCTGAAACCTAAACCTAAACCTAACAATAGTGTCATAAAAAGCAAACGTGACATGAAAAAAAGAATTGCTAAAGCAACCAGGTTATTTTGTGGCGCTTCAATGACTTTACCAGTAAAGCTACTGCACAATTGACCCTTCGCTAAGCCCCATCTTTTCTGATAAATCCAATCTTACCAACTGTTGCTGTCCACCGTTTCTTTGACAAGCACTTGCTTTTTTCCAATGAGAGTCTATGGGAGTAATTTGTGTTTAGAGTTGTTTTAAGTGGAATTTTGTAGAAATTATAAAAAAAATAAAATAATAAAAAAAAAACTTTGTTGCTGGCTCACTTGCAATAGTGACGCGAGGATACACAGATTGTTTTTTTCTCTATTTTTTTTATCTTTAAATATATTTTGAGAAGAGCATGCCATGGATTAAACTGTGGGCGGAGCTTAGCAAAGAATCAATTTCTGCAAATGTAGTTGGTTGTGTAGTGCAAACGTTAAAATGTATCGTCTTACAGTCATGCGCTATAGTAAGTGATTTGATGTCATATCATCAGCCATGTGTGAGGAACAGGATGAAACATAACAGTTTATGAAGTGTTCATTTGCCATCAAACTCGTTTTCGCATCTCTACTGTTCATTTCACCAGGAAACTGTTGTGATACGTACAACGAGCCACGTAAAAAAACATTTATCAAAAATGTAGGTATAGGAACATGTTTATGTGAGACTAGGTTTCAAAACATCTGGTAAGTGTTTTGCTGGATGAGGGGGAAAAAATTGAACTGGAAAAAGTTTTTGACCACTTGAATGTGAAAGAATGAAAGCAGTGGAAGTTTCCTGAAATTCTGAACAGTCTAGAATAAAAAAATCAATCCTTGAAGAAGCAGTACAAAGTATCTTTCACTATGGTTACAGGCATTACTCAAGCCTAACATGAGTAAGGTGAAGGTGACTGACTTAAGTTAACTGCTTATACAGACATTATTCAGTCTGTCATTCTGCTGTACTATGTACAGTGCAGGACCTGTTCATAAACACAGTTGCCATTTCCAAACACTAACTGTGTGAACATAGTCTTAGTTCCTACCGTATAGCCCAGTACTGTTAATGTAATGAGAAAGCCCTTTTACATTCCACTGATTTGCTATTATAACATGTATAATTTCAGTGCAATTAAGAATACAGGCCCATTTTCATACCTGTTTGCTTTAAGAAAACAGCCAGTTTTTGCCATGTGGTTTACTGTTTAAACAAAGACATTTTCAGAATTTCTAGGATTGCCATTTGTTTACTGAATGTTAACATTAGACCTATGCTATGCTCTTTATAGCAGGATTGGGAGCTTGTTGCATAATTGGATATGTTGATGCCCTTAAAGCATGTTGTTGAAGTGCTTGCTGTATCACATTTCTTTGACTCACTGCTATTGGTTGAATTTGACCGTTTCATGTCATTTGACTTGTGTTATTTTCATCCATTGTGGTGCCTTGTGAGGAGGACGACTCTTCACCGTCCCCATTGCATAGTCACCCTTTCTGCATGCTGTATGATAAAACTTTCCAAGACAAGTAGACCTGTTCAATTGTGACCAATAAGTCAACCTAAAACTTAAGTAGAATTCCCAGACTTAATCGTGTTTGTGCACGTCAAGCTAAGATGTTTGAAAAAGTCTACATACAGTATGCTCAATAACAAACATTTAATTTTGTCTCCCATCGCTTTCTCTCTCTCTCTCTCTCTCTCTCTCTCTTTCTCCTCATCTGAATCTGTATCAGCGGGTAAGTTTAGTTTGTGTTGCTGAGACTTTGATGCATTATCCACTGTCGACGCTCTGTCCATGTCTGTCGTCCATGTTCCTAAAGTGTGTGTCTATCTTCAGGGGGGTCCGACGCATTTCCTCTATGTCCATCTTGAGACCCCCGCCTCTGCCTTCTTTTTCATTTGATTGTAAATGTGATTTTCCCCTCTGCAGTACTATAGATGATGCATTTCTGCCTGGAGAGAAAACGTGTGCCTTTATAACAACCTGTTCTTGATCTGCCACTCCGAGGCCTTTCTCCTCTTGTGTATTTATGTGTGTGCGCGTGTGCATTGTGTGCTGTGCTCAATAACCAGGTCTAATCTCTGGTTATGGACTGTCAACTCATTGATTACTTCCCTGCTCTCCTTTTCTTTTACTTTTCATAACTCTTTCTCTCCCTCCCCAGCTACAAGTATGTTCAAAGGAAGTCACTCATATACTCATAGACAACCTGAACATATTCAATCCAACATGTAACGATAATGAGAGTAACAACATCACCACCATGAAGGCCTTATTGTCTTTACAGCACTTGAAATTGCCTTTAAGTTCATCTGCGGCTGAATGGTCTGCTAACTTGTGCTGGAGCCAAAGCTCATTCTGGCCCTTTTACATGTGTGAACCACTACTCTGCATAGACAACATTATGACTATTGGCACAAAGTCTGGTTTGCTTTTTAAGCTTGTTTCAGTCAGGACCACTTTTGCCAAATGAACACTTATGGACATATAGACAATTTGAAGAGCAAATCTGTTGGTGTTGGCAGTATGGTTCTGTTCTGGGCAAACTCCACACCCATCACTGCAGTCATGAGCAGAGAGAGCAGCAAATCAAACCTCCCCAGGGGTATCAGAACAGATCCATCAGAATTACAATACAACATGGTACAATTATTGCACTTTTTTTCTGACAGTGCAGCATGGCACAATTTTTCACTTATGTGAAATAGATTGCAAGCTTGACTAATGTGACCTGCCTGAACGAACATATTATTATAATGAAATACATAAAATAGATAGTCTAAATGGATGAATAGATTAAATAGTAAGCAAATAAAGTTATTTGTGTGGACTAGTTGGACAAGCTGGTAACAACAAGTTTGGCATGATTGATGCAGACAACTGTATAAATTAATATTAGAAAGAGAAGAAAAAAGTAATTAACTTGCTGCCGTGCATAAAAATCGTCCGTATATATTTGCTCATCATCCTAAATTTATTTGCAGATGCTTTTCTCCTCTTCTCCTCTTCCTCTCTGACACCCAGAGGCACTCTCACCAGCACTACAAGTTGTGTAGCACCACACCTGCAGCATTGCTGTCACCACAAGAGCAGACCTCCGTATTATTGGTGAATGTCCATAAAGGGCATCTTCTAAACGTCTCCTTATTTTGCACTCCGCTATAACACGGAATAATATTCAATGAATGCTTTTAATTAGCAGGATCAACACACAGGGCCTCCACTGTCTTCACTAATCCCGGAAGCTTTTATATCGATTTTGAAAACGAAATATTACAAATGCACACCTGATTATGGAAGCAGATTGTGTAAAAGAAAAAGATCGTTCTGCACAAAATTTTTGTAAAAACAATAATATGCAGTTAAGTAGTTCGAATATTTAATAAGGTAGATTACAAATTGGTAAATTATTGCACAAATATAATGAAGTTACAATGATGAGCAGCACTATATCGTCACATTTCAGCACCGTCACATGGACAGCAACTCTCTTAATTAGCACTTAAAGCCTGTCCTTGCATGTTCATGTTAAGTGCAGCTTTGGGAAACGTACGTAAAAAATAACGAACGTTCATAAAATTGCTAGTTGAAAATGCTCTTAACTGCTAAGATCGATTGTTATTGGGAAACGCAGCCCTGAGTGGATAAAAAAAAACCTTACTCAGTTAATTTGACTGTAGTGTTTTGTGATAGGGATGCATCGATAAGATATCAGGATCGGTATCGGCTTAGAAACTGACATTTGTAGGCGGATCAGGTATCGGTCCGACGGGCCCGATTCAAATCCGATACTGTGTTAGTCATGTTCATTACTGTCAAGCTCCCACAGTTACATAAAGAACCATTATAACGCCATTAAAATAGTTCATATGACTCGTGCATTTTATTCAAAGCCACTTGAAGACATGCAATAGCTTTGGGAATCGCAAAAGGCTGTGTCTTATAAGTCAGTATGCATATGCTGCTACTTTATCCAGTAGAATAGTTAACAACAATAAAGCTTTTTTTTTTTTTAATAGGCTGTAAAGATATTTTAAGTAAATAAGTAAAGATATTCGAAACTGATTATGCACAAAAACAACACTGGTATCGGATCGGTATCGACCGATACTGAGATTTTAGATATCGGTATCGGATCGAAAGAGGGAAAAATGGTATTGGAGCATCCCTAGTTTGTGATCGGCTGAAGAAATCGCAAAATTAAAAATAATTCAGATAATCAAAATACATTACATTATTGTAGCAGGATGTTCAGCATTGATTAGGAAAATACAAAATGTGGCTTTAGAAAGAAACATATTGTTTATTTCCATACCACTGACCATATCATAGCCTAGAGTCCACAGCAATCTATTTTGCAATTTAGTTCGTCAATTAGTCTGAGGTAGACTTATGATAAGGGCTTTTCTAAGGATGCGTCAATGTACATATTTGTCAGACGGACGCTTTTGGAGGGTCTCACTTTGGTTGGTGCATCATAAACGCAGCGTTTTAGGCTGCTGTCAAGTTGAGCATAGTTTGAAACTTGGAAAAAACACCGCTTTTTTTAATAAATGGAAACCATTGCTTCATAAGTATTGGTTAATCATATGACTTTCCTGAATATCAAAATGAAAACACTTTGTAAACTATCTTCATTTGATTGTTAGCCCACTGAAAAATGCACAAAATGCAGCAAATTAATGGTGGCATTATGCCATGTTACAATTGACCCAACGAGTCAGTATGCGCTAACATAGCTTTGTTAAATTGAAACCCCGCTCATAAGCGTAATCAAATGTATTTATTTTGTCTCTATAATCAATGTCTCTAAAACTTATCGTATTGTGACGTACTTGCCGATACCCAGCGTTAACATAGTTACACCGTTATTCGAATCTCGAGTCAGTGGACATGTGATCCCCTGGTTGAACACTGGCTCCAGCATGGCACCGTTTCGGCCGAAAAGTTTGCGTTTTTGTGAGTTATAGGATTAGTTTGTCCAGACAGAACTGTAGTCAACTGTAGCATGTGTTAAACTGTGCACAACAGTTCATCAACGTGTCCTTAGTTCAGCCTGCAAACATGTGGATGATGAAGCTGCTCTCTGAGGGAGGAACATCCAACACTGTCTCTGCCTTAAAGTCCACCACAACATTCATCTACCATAAAATATTCAGTGTAGCAAAAATGGACTTGAAATTACAAGACGGTTCAATACATTTTTCAGACTGTAACATGGAAGATGATGGATCCTTGTTTTTTCTCTCTTGCTTTTTGACATTCTGACATTAGGAAAGATTTGTTGGAACATTGTGGAGGACAGTCTAAGTTACAAGTCTTGTAGTACTTGTAAAGTTGCTAAATGAAAAGGAGGCAACCTTGTTTGACAATTGTTTGATCAGAGTTTATTATAGCATTCTTGTCTAAAAGCACAAATATTTATCAAGAAAAACACAGAGGATCAAAAGAGAATGAATTTCTGTTTTCCCTTGATAAGACGCAGTTTTCAGTGTCCTGAAGCTCTGAACACAATCTCAGTTTTAAAGGTGGTGATCAAGGCACAGCAAGGACATGTCACAATGTCTTTATCTAAAAAAAACAGGAACTTTCTGTTAGCTTAAGTCTCAGCATGATTTTCTTCTCCCTTAGTTTCTTTTCTTTGTTTTATCCCACCCCAAACCTCGTCTTTGATTCGAAACCGGAAACCCTGACTGAGAGTGAGACGAGACTGACTCTTAAATTAAATTTTGAAGAGATGTCACTTCAAACAGTGCAGTATGTTACTTTTAGCATTGCTTATTTACAGAGACTACATGGCAAAGTTCTTTAAAAGACATGCATTCATCATGTAGCACACTGATTAGGAAGCAGCATCGAATAAAATGTGATGCATTAGGTTACATGTTGCTCTGGTGATAAACAGATATTGGCCGTTAAAGGACAGGAAACCTGGCAGAAACAGATAATAATGCATCTCACTTTCTATCTCTACATCTCTCTCTGTCTGTTCAGTTGATTATTTCTTAAGGGGTCTGATTCTGTACTTTCTACTCATCTACATTACTTTCTGTCTTTCCCTGTCTCTCTTTAGGCACGAGTTGTTGGAAGAAGCCAGAAGAAAGGGGTTACCCTTCGCTCAGTGGGACGGTCCTACGGTTGTTGTGTGGTTGGAGGTGGGCGGCATTCACTTGCCCCAAAGCAAATTTAACAGTTTCTGTTCCCATATACTGTATGATGTATATTTGCAATGTGAGAGACGTGAACTCGATGTCTCTTCCATGTTAATCAGAGTTAGTTAGGGGTGGAAGTATCTGTTGGGCGACCAGTGGCAGGCGAGAATGAGTGTTCTGGAAACCTGTTTGAAAAGAGTCATTATTTTTGTGATGCTAGTGGTGAAGAAATTACAAACCTCATCATTAAAACATCAAAACATCCTTTGGCTATATGAGGCAATGCTGTGACCTAGTGGTGGAGCTAGGAATTTATCTATTGCACATTTGGACATGTTTAAGAACATTTCTGTACTTTTTATGTGTACATGTTGAAAAATTGCTACTGCGTTTTTGTTTGTGTCTGTAGCTGTGGCTGGGCATGCCAGCATGGTATGTGGCAGCATGTCGTGCCAACGTGAAAAGCGGTGCTATTATGTCAGCCCTGTCGGACACTGAGATCCAGAGAGAGATCGGCATCAGTAACCCGCTGCACCGCCTCAAACTACGCCTGGCCATACAGGAGATGGTCTCACTCACCAGCCCCTCAGCACCCCCTACATCTAGAACCGTGAGTACACGCACACACACTGTATACCACTACTTTGTCACTACGTTTTCTTTTCCATAACATACATTTTATAAAATGAGTTTACAAAATTGTTGAATTTGAATTTCCAGTATTGTTTACTGGTTTCTAATGTGCAGCAGAACCCAAAACTTCCCATTATTTCATCTTATGGCACTTTGTTTTTCACATTCTTAATATATATATATATTTATGACTTTAATAACAATGTCCAACAGTATACATACAGTATATGCATCTCAGGATATTTATGTAGTTTTTTTGTCATTTCTTCTGAAAGTCATGATAATTCCTTCCAGTGTTAGTCCCAGCACATCTCAAATTCTGTATTGTGTTAAATAGAATTCCGTGGTGAAAATGACGTGGATGGAACTGAATTTTGTTTACATTATTGATATTATTTTTGAAACCACCTTTGTCTTGCTAATTTTGCCTTCTGGAAGGCTAATTTTATAGCTAGCATTTTATATAGTTACACATAATTAAATAACATTTTCACACTTATTGTGTAATTTGTCAAAATTAGATCTTGATTAAAAATTTTGATATTTGCCATGATTTTTCTTTGTTTTCTTTAGACATCGCTTGTCTCTTATTGCATCTCAAGCATGCTCTTCACTAGCTGGGTTTCCATCCACATATTTATTTATTTGCGCATTTGGGGATATTGCATAAAAACTAGGGCTGTAACGATACGCGAACCACAACCGAAATCGCAATACAATCATCCTCCCTTGAGAAGACCGAACTGCGACACATGCCCCTCTCCAACCCCAGCAGCCTGCCATCAGTTACAGATGCAGCCCCTTGAGCTCTTTACACACACTACAATAAAATTAGGGTGACCATACGTCCTCTTTTTCTGACCTTAAAAAAGCGTCCGGCCGGGATTTCTAAGTTTGTGAAAATGTCCGGGATTCGGGTTTAGTTGCATTATGATGTGCATCTGGTCTAATACTTCATTGTGTGTGCGTGCATATTTGCATTGCTTTAACACCTCTTTGTAAGTCCCGCCTTCTCGCACACCAATTGGTCGATTATAAGAGGCTTGCAGCAACTATTGGCCAAATTCCTGCCTGTCAATCTCTCCGTGAACATGCAAAGCGCTGTTGTGTTCGGCATCAAACAGTTGCTTGACAGTAGCAGCAAATGACAGCTGAGTGGAAACAATGCCCAAACAAAAGTGCAAATTTACAGAAGATTTGCACAAAAAATTCCCATGCTTTCGTCCAGGTCGAGATCCGTGGGAAGCAGAATGTATGACATGTAATGCTGGCACTTATGTGTCAGTTGCTTATAAAGGTGCAAGTGATTTAGAAGCACACATTAACTCTGCGAAGCATAAAGGGTCAGCAAAAGGTGAAAGTTCATCAGGTAAATTAACGGACTACTTTTTTGCGACCAGGTAAAATTGTTATCACATTGCTTCATTTTCCATGGCCATTCAAAATAATAGTAAAAGTAATTGAAGGTACACTCATGGCATCAAATATTTTATTTTAGTACATGGTCATTCAAAAGAATGTTGGACATTTTTATTTCTTTATTTATATATATTTATGTTATGCTAATAGTGTCTTTTTCACTGTATTAAAGTTTGCATTCATAGTAACACTGTTTTGAACCCTATTATTCCACCCCACCCCAATCCCCCCCCCAAAAATAATCAAAACACATATCGAGGTATGAACCGAACAGTGGCTCAAAAATCGAGGTGTGAACCAAACTGAGGATTTTGTGTATCGTTACAGCCCTAATAAAAACTGCTGGATGGAAAAACTAAGATGCAAATTAAAACTCCAAAATGCACATAAAAAAACATATGCGCTTGCTTGAGGTGGATACACCTTTATTCAGTAAGAAGAAGTAAGCATAAACTATGATAGAAACACATGTACAGAATAAAGTCCTTCTCAATTTAATATCAGATGTGCATCATAAAAAGTCATGTGACTCAATCATTTGTTCATAACTGGACTTGCATCTGAAATGTTGCTCTGGATTATCATAGTTTTAAACATGTATAAGAAATGGGATCAGATAAGACCCAGAAAGTTGTGGTCTGGGTCAAATCTATACATAAAAGGCATTAAAAAATTATGAAGGCCTGGTAAAATGTTTCCTTTCAGTTTTAATGAAACCTTTATAAAACAAAAAGAGAAAAGTTTAAGACAAATCAACCTCAGGGACATGAAAGTGCTTAAAGTTGAAGCATGGCTTTGAAAACAAATCCCATCCAAACATTCTCAGATTCATCCATTTTTAATCCATCTGCAGCATTACGATTTCCCGTTGCCATGGTAATGTGTGTTTGGCATTCGCTGTGACAGCTGAGCCGTGATGATATTGTGTAATCACATTTTCACAGACTGACACATCCACATCCCAGCAGTCCAACGAACTGTATTATCAAAGTTCTTGTTTTTCATTTACTCAGCAGTCATTCTACTAACTACATCAGCTCATTTAGCATGTTGCAATGGCGTTTTCCCCAGCAGCATTTCCTGTCCTGTGAATAGGATTGATGCTCTGTGTGTTGTGCTGTCTCAGGCCTTTGCCTCAGTGGGCGGGTCTTACTACTGATCTGACTGTGATGCTGTAACACTATTGGCTTACAGTGCTGCTGCTCTTCTTCTTTAACACTGCTTGCCCTTCCTGTTGGATTTGCTGCCGCCCATGTAGCCGTCAGGTAACGTGTGGGTAACCCATGAGGAAATGGAGACCCTTGCTGCCCCCTCCAAAACGGTCAGTCACCATGTCCTTCTCCACTTTGTTTTCATAACAGTGGCTGTGTCTCATTGCACTCCCTAGTTCTCAGTGACGTGAATCAGTATATCATGGACTCGATTTAAGGCATTAGCAAGGGCCTTGGTCCACTTTGGGTCACTGATGACAAAGACCATGTCCACACTAATATACACTGGCAGCCAAAAGTTTGGAATAATGTACAGATTTTGCTCTTATGGAAAGAAATTTTTACTTTTATTCACCAGAGTAGCATTCAACTGATCACAATGTGTAGTCAGGACATTAATAACGTGAAGAATTACTATTACAATTTGAAAAAAAAAAAAAATGTTCAGAACTTTTTAAACTTCTTCAAAGAGTTCTCATCAAAAAATCCTCCATGTGCTGCAATGACAGCTTTGCAGATCTTTGGCATTCTAGCTGTAAGTTTGTCCAGATTCTCAGGTGACCTTTCACCCCACACTTCCTGTAGCACTTGCCATAGATGTGGCTGTCTTGTCGGGCACTTCTCACGCACCTTACAGTCTAGCTGATCCCACAAAATCTCAATGGGGTTAAGATCCATAACACTCTTTTCCAATTTTCTGTTGTCCAATGTCTGTTTCTTTGCCCACTCTAACATTTTCTTTTTGTTTTTCTGTTTCAAAAGTGTATTTTTCTTTGCAATTCTTCCCATAAGGCCTGCACCCCTGAGTCTTCTCTTTACTGTTGTACATGAAACTGGTGTTGAGCGAGTAGAATTCAATGAAGCTGTCAGCTGAGGTCATGTGAGGTGTCTATTTTTCAAACTAGAGACTCTGATGTACTTATCCTCTTGTTTAGTTGTACATCTGGCCTTCCACATCTCTTTCTGTCCTTGTTAGAGCCAGTTGTCCTTTGTCTTTGAAGACTGTTAGTGTACACCTTTGTATGAAATCTTCAGTTTTTGGCAATTTCAAGCATTGTATAGCCTTCATTCCTCAAAACAATGATTGACTGCCGAGTTTCTAGAGAAAGCTGTTTCTTTTTTGCCATTTTTGACCTAATATTGACCTTAAGACATGCCAGTCTATTGCATGATGTGGCAACTCAAAAACAAACACAAAGACAATGTTAAGCTTCATTTAATGAACCAAATAGCTTTCAGCTGTGTTTGATATAATGGCAAGTGATTTTCTAGAACCAAATTAGCAATTTATCATGATTACTCAAGGATAAGGTGTTGGAGTGATGGCTGCTGGAAATGGGGCCTGTCTAGATTTGATCAAAAATGACTTTTTTGTTTTTTTAAATAGTGCTGTTTTTTACATCAGTAATGTCCTGACTATACTTTGTGATCAGCTGAATGCCACTTTGGTGAATTAAAGTACCGATTTCCTTCCGAAACAGCAAAATCTGTACATTATTCCAAACTTCTGGCCGCCAGTGTATTTTCATTTGAAAATGAATTGATTGTGTTTTCGCCTCTCATCCACACTGTAACAGAGTTTTGCTCCACTGAAAGTGGAAATTTCATGCTGCTGAACTAGGGAGCGGATTTAGACAGCTATTTTTATAAGATATGCCCTCTGACACTGCGTCTATGATGTCTGCATGCTTTTTTCACTATCTAAAATAAGCATTTCTATGAGCATTAACAAACATGTCACAGGAATTTCACATTAGCCATTCATGCACAAGATACATAATTGAGACACATTGGGGTCCAAAAGTCTGACACCACATTGAAAATCTGGGATTTAAACCTGGACATAAACATTTTTTAGATTTTTAAAGTCTTAAGATTTTTAAAAATGAATAAAATGAAAAATAAATGTTTCAGATTCCAAATAGTTTCTAGATTGCTTATCAAATGCAAGCAATTTTTTTTACTTGACTCCTTTATACAAAAGGTCAATTTGCCAGCTCAAGTGCATGACTAGTGATCTTTAGATGGGTGAACTGGCAATGATAGAGGCCCTAATTTCCCATAGAGCAGCTCTGACAAAACCAAGGCTGAATAGATGGTTTAATGTACAAATCAAATGTAATCAGTAGAAAGAGAATAAAACTAGCCTTGTTATTTCCCATTGAGCCTCACTGCAATGTCAGAGCAGGAGCACAATCACAGCTCACCTCATTTTGTACCTCTCATCAACATAACAATCACTGAAAACTGAGAACATGAGTCCACAATGGAAAACGATATACTGTGATTAAAGTGCATGTATGCTTTATGTATTTGTGATGTAAAATGATGTTGAAGTCTGTTGTATGTTTGCATGACTGTGCTTTTACAGTACATGTGTTGCAGAAATGTTAATTCCTAACAAATTTGCTCTGTATGATTGGGTGATTATGTGGGATGTATGAACTGATATTACAAAAGGAAGAATTTGTAGATTAGTCAATTATTTTACAAAGTAAATAATTGTGTGCATTGTGAAACAAAATAAAGACCTTGTATGGATAAAATCACTTTTCTTACGCTTCACCCCACAGAAGTCAGAGTCAGAAGAGGGGAGTTGGTCACAGGTAAGAGTACAACAGTTTCTTTTAATTTTTCTCACACAACATACATTTATTTGCAAATGCACTTACATTGAATGTTTATGGGGCACTTGTACAGTTCTGGAATAAATGTAAAAAATGTAGTTATCAAACTCTTTTGAAGGTATTACCATAACACACACACGTTCACATGAAAATAGTGTAATAGACTTGTTTCCTATCTTGTCTTATATGCAATATAAAATTAGATCCAATATTTCCAAGTTAAGTGAACTTAATTACATGTTTTGAAGATGCCATTACTCAATTCACTTGAGTAAAGTGAACTTATTAGGGCTTTCAGTGTATAGACTAGACAAACAAAAGTAGGTTTTTTTAAAAAAAAAATTTAGTTAGGCTGCAATGGCATGATTGTTTATTCTAAAGTGTTGTATATGTCATTTAGACTCTGGCATATGGCGATATGAACCATGAATGGATTGGGAACGAGTGGCTGCCCAGTCTAGGTCTACCTCAGTACCGCAGCTACTTCATGGAGTGTTTGGTGGACGCACGCATGCTGGACCATCTCACCAAGAAAGACCTCAGAGTGCATTTAAAAATGGTGGACAGCTTCCACAGGTAAATGATCCAGAACTACATTAAATCACTCTTATATTATTACCAATTTGAATAGTGAAAGAACGTGTCCTTGAATCAGCACTTGTTTCTGAAGTCTACTTTTGGATAAGGATTATAGTAAGGAGTTTAATGTAAACTAGATGAGTAAACTAGTGAAAATTATCACAGATTAAGGTGGAAAATCCCCATCTGTTCTTTAGAAACCTTTTATATAATATATTAAAGGGTTAGTTCACCCAAAAATGAAGATTCTCTCATAATTTACTCACCCTCATGCCATCCCAGATGTGTATGACTTTCTTCTGCTGAACACAAATTAAGATTTTTACAAGAATATCTCAGCTCTGTAGGTCTATACAATGCAAGTGAATGGTGACCAAAATTAAATAAAAGTACTTCAGACAACTCTGGTGGTGAAATCCATGTTGTTAGACACGATATGATAGGTGTGGGTGAGAAACAGATCAATATTTAAGTCTTTTTGTTTTTTACTATAAATTCTCCTCCCAGCCGAAATATTCTAAAAATCTTAATTTGTGTTCAGCACAAGAAAGTAAGTCATACACATCTAGGATGGCATAAGGTTGAGTAAATGATGAGAGAATTTTCATTTTTGGGTGAACTATTCCTTTAATGTTCTAGTAGCTGTTCTGTTTAACATGTTTAGACTCTAATATTACTGTATTATTCAAGGGTTAGTTCACCCAAAAATGAAAATTGTCATGATTAACTCACCGTCGTTACAAACCTGTATTACTGTCTTCCATGGAAATTAACATTTATGCTGCTCTTTTCCATACAATGAAAATAGGCAGTAACCAGTGACTGTCTAGCTCCAGAAAGGACAAAAAAGCACCACAGAAGCAGTCCATACAGGTTTCGAATTACATGAGGGTGATTAGATAATGACAAATTAATCATCCTTTTAAGCTGCATTAACTGATGCTTATTCAAAATGGTAACAGAACCAGCCTGCAGTACGGCATCATGTGTTTGAAGAAGCTCAACTATGACAGGAAAGAGTTGGAGAGACGCAGAGAGAGCAGCCAACATGAGATCAGAGGTAAGTACAGTTGAAGTCAGCAGTTTACATACAATTAGGCTGAAGTCATTAAAACTCATTTTTTAATCACTCCACAGATTTCATATTAGCAAACTATAGTTTTCATTTAGGACATCTACTTTGTGCATAACACAAGTAATTTTTCCAACAATTGTTACAGACAGATTGTTTCACTTTTAATTGACTATAATCACCAGTGGGTCAGAAGTTTACATACACTAAGTTAACTGTGCCTTTAAGCAGCTTGGAAAATTCCAGAAAATTATGTCAAGCCTTTAGGCAATTAGCCAATTAGCTTCTGATAGGCTAATTGGAGTCAATTGGAGGTGTACCTGTGGATTTATTTTAAGGCCTACTTTCAAACTCAGTGCCTCTTTGCTTGACATTATGGGAAAATCAAAAGAAATCAGCCAAAACCTCAGAAAAAGGTTAAAATATACGAACAATAGTATGCAAGTATAAACACCATGGGACCACACAGCCATCATACCGCTCAGGAAGGAGATGCATTCTGTCTCCTAGAGATGAACATAGTTTGGTGTGAAAAGTGCAAATCAATCCCAGAACAACAGCAAAGGACCTTGTGAAGATGCTGTTGGAAACAGGTAGACAAGTATCTATATCCACAGCAAGATGAGGCCTATATCGACATAACCTAAAAGGCTGCTCAGCAAGGAAGAAGCCACTGCTCCAAAACTAGCATAAAAAAGCCAGACTACAGTTTGCATGTGCACATGGGAACAAAGATCTTACTTTTTGGTGAAATGTCCTCTGGTCTGATGAAACAAAAATTTTACTGTTAGCAGGAAAAAGGGTGAGGCTTGCAAGCCGAAGAACACCATCCCAACCGTGAAGCATGGGGGTGGCAGCATCATGTTGTGGGGGTGCTTTGCTGCAGGAGGGACTGGGGCACTTCATAAAATAGATGGAATCATGAGGAAGGAATATTATGTGGATATATTGAAGCAACGACTTAGGACATCAGCTTGGTTGCTAATGGGTCTTCCAAATGGACAATGACTCCAGGCATACTTCCAAAGTTGTTGCAAAATGGCTTAAGGACAACAAAGTCAAGGTATTGGAGTGGCCATCACAAAGCCCTGACCTCAATCCGATGTGGGCAGACCCAAAACATTTGACCTTAGTTAAACAATTTAAAGGCAATGCTACCAAATACTAACAAAGTGTATGTAAACTTCTGACCCACTGGGAATGTGATGAAAGAAATAAAAGCTGAAATAAATCATTCTCTATTATTCTGACATTTCACATTCTTAAAATAAAATAGTGATCCTAACTGACCTAGACGGAATGTTTTCTATGATTAAATGTCAGGAATTGTGAAAAACTGAGTTTAAATATATTTGGCTAATGTGTATGTAAACTTCTGACTTGTACAACATGTCTAACTACACTTTCTTGTAAATCATTATGACCAAGAAAAAATGCATATGACAATATATTATTTATTTTTTTCAGATGTGCTAGTGTGGACCAACGAGCGTGTGATTCGATGGGTTCAAAACATCGGTCTCCGTGATTATGCCAACATCCTGTTGGAGAGCGGTGTGCACGGGGCGCTTATCGCACTCGATGACAACTTTGACTACAGCAGTCTGGCCCTGCTGCTGCAGATCCCCAACCAAAACACTCAGGTCTCTGCACACATTCACTAGCACTACCGTTACTGCTGGTTTTATTTTAAAGGAAGAATATTTAAATGATTTTTTTTTTCCCCTCTACAGGCGAGACAAATTCTGGAACGAGAATACAATAACTTGCTGGCACTGGGAACAGAAAGACGATTAGATGAGGTTAAGCACTAGTTTCTTATATTTTGCACAAATTTTGAAAACATAGTGAGCTGCCTTCTAAAGTAGCATCCTAACTGAAGTGACTGATTTGGCCCCTGTAGGCAGCTTACTAGTTTTGGGAATAAAGCCAACGTAATGTCACCAGACAGCAAAGCTTAAGGCAGATACAGCATTATGTAATGATTGTGGTCTGAATCTGTCTTTGGACTGTGTGCAGTGTGATGAGAAAGACTTCAGAGGGCCATCGTGGAGGAGGCAGTTTCCTCCACGGGACGTTCACGGGATCAGCATAATGCCCGGCTCTGCGGAGACCCTGCCTGCGGGCTTCCGTCTCACTGCCACCTCTGCACACTCACGCAGACTGCCACCCGAGGGTGAGACATTGCAACTGCATGTGCAAAAATACACACTACCATTCAGAGCACATACTCTCCACATACACAAGCACTCAGTGTAGTGTTAGAGCATCCTTCTCTCTCTGCACTGCGTATACTGTATATAAACTACTACTTTTTAAAATAGTGAAACAGTATGGGATAAAATTTAAGTCTGAATGGACCATTTTTATATATTCCTTAAAGTGACAATCTACTAACATAAACAAACATTTTACATAATGCAGCATAAAAATACTGTTTGCTATATATAGATATATAGGCTGTAGGCATAAATAGGCTGACAGTGAAATAATGGAAAAGCAGGCGCCACGTTAACTTGTCATGTCACAAACTGCCTTAGCTGAACCATCGGAGTCATATATTAGACAGATGAAGATAGTTTCACTTTTTTTTCTGCAATGTGTTTAGAAGAAAGATGCTAGTATCCATCTATATTGCTGCTTACCATGTCTCCGCTACTGTTGTTAAAATAACCGCGCCTGCAACTCTACTTATCAGGGTTTATGCAGCACCTTATGTCTATAGCATGGAGAGAGAGGCAATGCGCGCAGAGTGGGAATGAAGCACGTTCGGCGGTAGAGAAAAATATTAATTAGCGTGGTGTGTACAGCTCTGTAGTTTTGACACGTTGCCCACTGAAACGGTAAGATGGGGCAACCGCTGTCATGATGCCTCACGGTCCAGATAAACCAAGCCGGGGTCCGGTCCCGGACCATAGTCCGCTAATTGGTAACCGCTAATGTAGAATAAAACAGCTTTTATAAGGTTACTGATATGACTGGAGACTTCATCCCATGTGAGTGCTAATCATTTTAAACAAGTGTTTCAAAATTACGATTTCTTTAGGTGTCAAATTTGTGAATGCGGAAAAAATTACTGAGTGCATCATAGGTAGGCAGTACACAGAGAATACTATGGAAGCTTGCTTCTGCCACATGAAAATAATTATGAACTGGTATCTAAATGAATACCAAAGCACATTTATGAGATTCAAAACTCAATTATTTTTACATCATAAATATGACTTAGTACCTCAAAATATTGACTTACCAAAGTGCAATTTTTTTCTTATGCTGCGGAAATGGGCTTCCATAGCATACTGTGGAGTGTTCTGTAAGAAGTAAACTAGTATACTGCTCCAAACATGGCCATACACTTCCAGGAAGACATCAAACAGAAAGAAAGACACACACACACTGGTCTGATTGTGTTTCTGTTGTTTTCTATGGACTGCCGCTGTAGTCCTGTATGAGGTGATGGATGACAGTCCTGACGACATGTATTTGGACTGGTTTCAAGGTCAGATATAACTGAGCCTCCAGTCGTGTGGCTTTCCAGACCCCCACTCCTAAACTGTACTCGTACCCCCTTACGTGGTCTCACTGTCTCCTTCCCTCTCTACTGTCAAATATACCTGTCAACTACAGTGACTGCAAACAGTGGAGTGTTACTACGACAACTGATTTGTATTTGGCTTCAACATTAAGGCATACATTGGTCATGGTATGCCAGCAGTTGTGGGTTAGCAAAACTTATTTTTTTATTCACAATCCAAAATTGTCATGCATGAAAAGATGCATGACAATTATACTATGAACAAAACACTCATTTCAAATGATTGTACTTTTAATAGTCCCTTGCTTTTTCATTTTAATTCATAGGCTAGGATGAGTTTCTTTTTAAATGGTTTGGATGTCAAATATTCAATTGAGGTATTTAGACTTTATTCAAAGAATTCTTCCTAAAGTGTTCTTTCTAAATTTCAGACTTTTGTGTCATTTAGTTGCGTTGCATTTGGTGCGATCAGGACTTGGGTAAATGGTTACGTTGGATATTGTAAATCCAATTAAAACCACCCCAAATGAACCAAGCTATGCAAGAACAAATTAGGACACACTAGATCATTAGTAAAACCTCATAAAATTGCATCAATGTAAATTGTATGTATTACTTAACGTGACTTCGACATTACTCATTGCCTTGCGTTAAAAGTATACACTGGTTAAAATCGACTGTTTTTACATTATGTGATATGTATTCACACTTTTCTCAAGTTGTGGTGCATCTTGCATAGCGTAAAGAACAGCATTTTTACCGGTGCTTTCCTTTAACGCCTTACTTCAGTGTTGCTGGACTCCCTTCATGTTCTGGTTCCTCTAGTCTTTGTGTGGAGATTAACCGCTTGCAGCAGGGAGACTCTAGGGAACTCACTGACTTGGTGACTATCCAACTAACCATGTGATTGTTTTTGAATTTGTGCTGTCCTGGTTGCTTGTTTTTTTTGTGGGTGCAAGAGTAAAGAACATTGTGACTGGGTTGATATACATTGTCTGTAACAGAGTGGCCATGTACACACTGTAGGTAAATACGATAGGGGTTGCACGGACCAGTCGATTAGTTCTGCCACAAATCGACGTGCCTAGTTTGTGTCGACTAGTCATGGATCACAAGTTGTGCTTGTTTTATAAATATTGACAGCTGGAGTAAATTCCTGTCCATAAACTGCGTCCGAGTGTAACTGTGTGACAATAGATTTTTATATTACCTGTAACAGCCAAATATATTTGGAATTACGCAAAAGTGAAAATAAAGTGAACCCGAAGCGCTTTGCATTTACAAATCACGTTACGAGAAAACCACAATATGTGCGCTGATGAAATTGGAGATTGTTTGACATCTGATTAAGTTGACTAATTTTCAACTAATGATTAATCGACAAGTAAAAATGAGCAGTCCTATGCCCTAAAATGTGGTTTTCACTCCTCTTCTGAGTGCTTAATTGGGCTCAGTTCTGTATCGCACACTGAATTTGGTTATTTCTGCCACCATATTTACTCATGGAAAAATCAGGTAGTTATATTAAATCTGAAAAGTGAACGGAAACTGAACAACTAGTTGTTTAGGCAGTGACGCGACGAATTTTTGGACATGGACAACTAGAAAATCACATAAACAGAGGTACGTCTTCACTCATTCACAAATGTTGACACTTGTCGGTCTCTCCACTATTCAGGCCACTATACAGAGGAATGTGTGTTGACTTGCATATTTTAGCATCCTAGAGCATTTACAAAACAATTTACTTCATGTCAGACAATAATATCTCCAATCCACAGTACCTAATATCTCTTTCATCATAAATATCAAGTATAAATAGCGAATGGGTTTCAATGTTGGCATCTATATTCTGAGAGATGTCAGACTGATGCAGTGTTTATAGCTTTCAACCATTTTCCCAATTTCAGGAGTGAGTCCAGCATTCTGTACGCACACAGAATGATAATTTAGGGCATTCACTCCCAAAACGTTGCAGTGTGTACACGGTCAGAGAACGCAACAGTCTATTCTACATATGGTAGCTTATTATATCAATGTCTTTGTTTGCTTGCAGTCGGGCCGTCAGCGTTACAGCGTTTGGACAGTTCCACTGTGAGGACATACTCTTGCTGAGAGAAGACAGACTATAAGCCGTGAGTCTCATACCCACACACACACACACGCATTTAATGAAGCTGATCCAGTCACTCATGTTGTTTTCACACTTTAGAGCAAAACAGAATTAAAGGAATATTCCGGGTAAAGATCAGTCGACAGCATTTGTGGCATAATGTTGATTACCACAGAAATTTATTTAGACTCGGCCCCCAGTTTTTAAGAAAAAGAGGGACAAGTTGAAATACATTTTTGTGGTAATCAACATTGTGCCACAAATGCTGTTGTAATGGTGGATTGTAACCCAACTTGCATTTAAATTTATAATAAATTAAATGTATTCAGGCGCTAGACAGGTTTATCCTGTCAAAATAAATCAATTGCCCAGGACAGCTTTAACTGAACTAAAAACCACCTGTTACAAATGAAAAAAATATGTATTTACATAAACAGTTTGACAAATCATTATAGAATAAACGACCAAAGAACTGAATTATGCTAAATTCAGTCTCGATTAGGAACTCCTGGGGTTAGGTGGGAAACACATTTAGAAGCAAATACCTGTACCTTGTCACCACACACTTCCTCAACATCCTTGCCAGTGCAAATCAATGTCGGCAAATCAAGTGTAGACTCCAATCATTGGCTTTCGTCACTGCGTTGCCACATGATCCTCCAGACATCTCACTCACCATAACGGCCTCTGTAGTATTGGATAGTGCAATGGCAGTGCTTGGAACAGACACTCCAATAATGTCTCAACCACCACCTTCGTTGCACCAAACGCCCCTACACCTGCATTCTGCTCCACTCTGTTTTCGGTCTTGCAACGTTTCAGTCTGCCATCTTTTAAACTGTCCCCTTTCATCTGTTAATTAAAGACGGTGTAATCAATCGGGCTTTGCCGGTTTTCCGTACCGCCACACTGTCGAATGAGCTCAACTTGTTTTGAATGTGGAATTTTCCTTTAAGTTCTTCCAAACCTCGGTGGGTTTGGAAATTACTTGCATCATCGATTTGAAGCTGTTTCACCTTTGATTTGATTTGTTTTTACTACCAAACTATTGGAGAGCAGCAAAAAATGCAGTGACCCAACTAACAACAACTCATTGAAAAGACTAAGTCTATCCCTTACATCCTTGTTGTTATTCCCATCAAAAATTAAAGAGCTACTGTAGATAGGGTCCATAGTGAGAGATCGACTTGTTTTGAACCCGCAATGTTCCTTTAAAGGGATAGTTCACCCCAAAATGAAAATTATGTCGTTGTTATAACCCTTATTTGACTTTCTTTTTCTTAACACAAAGGGAGAGATGTGAAAAAAATTTGTGCTCAGTGATGTCATACAAAAGCAGTTTATGATGACCACCTCTTCAAGCTTCAAAAGCATGCAAAAGTATAATTCAGAAGTCTAATAAATTCTATGAGACTCATGATTGTTATGAAAGCATAGTTGGTGAGAAACAAACCAAAATCAAATGTATCATTTAGTGAAACTCTTGACCAACCGTTGCTGTCCTGTGCGCGTTCATGGACTGCCCAAGAGTAGCAGTTATGCTGCACCCTCTCATGAGATGGGGCGTTCAAGCGAAAACTCATTTCGAAAACAGGTCCACCACAGCTGCACACAAACCAAATAACAGAACTTACTAAACACATCTAAAAGTCGAAGAGGAGATGCATTTCTATGCCTGGCCTTATATGTTTGAAACGGAGTGTTCAGAAATCAAACTGAGAGAGATTGAAGAGGCTGATGAAGCCAGTCGCACTGCATGACGTTTCCTAACCTGGCAGAAAACGACATGCAATAAAAAGGTATCTTTTCAATGTTAATCAGAGTTTTTGTCCTAACCAGCCGCAATGACAGACAGGAAATTCTGTCGATCACTTAGTTTCTATTTGCGGCGGTGTGGCGGTACGAGAATGCCTCTTTCTCGTAACAGTATATTGAATCTAGCATCTCATGAGCCAGATGATTTTGGCCGATAATGTTACACCTACCGAATGTTTAGCTGAGGTCTCGCTCTCTTCAGAGAAGGTCTGTCATACACACACCGGTTCAGAATGGAGAAGAGGTGACACAAACCAGCGCCCTCCACGTTTCTCTCTGGTTCTTCCAGTGCACTTTCAGTAAGCAAAACCTCCAAAACAGTGCAGTCTCCTGTACTCTCTGTCTGACTGTAGCATCTGGGTGTGTATGTGTGGCTGCCTTCAGCTTCTTCCATCTCTCTGTTTGATTGAGTCCATTTCAAACAAATAAGGCTGGGCATCGAAATGCATCTATTCTCTGACTACAAACTCATCAGTCATGTTTAGTAAGATCTGTTCTGTGATTTGTGTGCAGCTGTGTCGTGTTGTTTTTAGATTGAGATTTTGTGTTAAAAAAAGACAGCAAGTCATATGAGGTTATGACAAAACAGGGGTGAGTAAACAATTACTGAATTTTCATTTTTGGGTGAACTAACCCTTTAACCTAAAAGCCTTGGATTTTTAATGTATGGACACATTAGCCATAACCGCTAGTAACAGCTTGTTCTAATCTTTAAATGTAAAACGTTTGTATTTAGAGTCGTACCTTGAAGTTGGGCCTGAATGAAGAATGCTGTCGAGTCACACTGCCAAGAGAAGCCCCAGAGGACGGGGCGAGGACGGGTAACGGTGTGCCAGCCCCACACCCCCTCCTCTGCACTGAACAAGCCAAGGCCACAACCCAGGCACCCCCCACAGGTGCTAACACACTCTCACCCTTTCTACTTCAGCTTACATACTGTGTATTCTACGGGGGATGTGTAGGTTCAACTGTAAATTAATATAAATAAAGCTGTTTTTTTTATATATATATATACACACACACATGTCTGTATAAAAAGATGAACAAAAAAGATGAAAATATTCAGAGTTTGTGCAGATTATGTCCCTTAACGTCATGGTTTCAAATGATGCTGCTCTTCGAACTATTAGCCTAGATCTGAGAGATGTTTTGTACATGCTGTTCGTTCATGTGTTTTGAGGCCTGTTGTGGTCTGGTGGTTGAAAGCCCCTCCCACTCACATCCTGCTGTCGGACAATGAGAGCTGTACTTACCCATCATGTCCTACCAGTTGCATCACTCATCATGAAGCTCAAACCTACCAAGGTGTGAGATTTTAAAGTCTACATGAAACAGCATTTGCAACCCATTTAAGTTCCACAGGAGAAAAAAAAAAACGTAGAGCGCGATGTGATTTTATCCATCGGGAATTGGATCATAAAACGTTGCTGATCCATACTAGAATGGAGCCAGACGTGAATACCCATTTGAAGTGGATTGTAGAGGACTGCATGACCCCTGAAACTCTGTGAGCACCCACTTTTTAGGGACATGGAAATGCCTCTACAGTAGTATCCCAATGGAAACACTGCTTCACGTCTGTTAATATTTGCCATTACTTATGTTAACGATAAACGGCATTCAGTTAGAAAAGGTACATGAACTACAAGTGTGTGAGTTTACTGATAACTACCAAAAATCAGCTTGTTAAAACCATGTTTACTTGAGAGTCTAAATCATAGGCTTATTCTCTGCTTTTAACGTCACAATGTTCGGTCATGCACAGAATACTTGCGCACATTGGATATAGGGGCAGTCACACTACACTTCGTGCTCCAGTCACTCCCATTGAAATGCAACCTCATGCAAAGAAATTCTGTACTACGCTGCATTTCGAAAGTTCAAGTTTGGTGAACACTGAGCTACTAATCCATACGACACGAGACCAATAGAAGATCGAAATGTCACACACTGAACTTTTGGTTCAATACAAAGAATACATGTTTATTGTTGGGGGAAAGGGAGGAGACAGTATATTTTAACATTTTTAATATAATATTATTTGTGTGGTGTCATTTACTTAAACCAGAAGCCCTCACATGAAATCATATCCTGGTCCGTTGCGTTGTCCGAAAACAAATTGCGTCCTCAAAGCCTAGTGTGGCCACCCCTTAAGCCAGTAAGACTGCTGCTAAAGGTGTTTACATACAATGCAAAATCAGGGTAATGGGCAAAAATCTACATGTGTCCCGATTATTTCCTCACCCTGATAAAGGAAAACCATTTAAGGCTTATTTACATGACAACAGTGAGTGCGTTTACATGTACACCAATATGCTAATAGTGACAAAATCCAACGCAAGAAAATCTCATTTACATGCGATTTGAAATAATCGGGTTATTCTCTGCTTTTGACATTACAATGTAATCAAGCATAGAATGCTCATGCACATTGGATAAAACGCTGGTAACGGTGTTTATATGCGACGCAATATTGAGGTTATTGGGGTAAATCGCGTTTACATGTCACGTTTAATCATCTGGTTTTTCTCTGCTTTTGATGGTGAAACGAAAACAGGCATGTGTACAACATTTGGGCACATTGTATAAGCCTGTAAGAATGCCGGTAAAGGTGTTTACATGCAGCACAAAAACGGTGTAAGGAAAATTTTAAGTTGGCACACAAATAATTTTTTTGTGCATGACCTTAAATGTGCACTCGGTGCCAAAAATTTGCCTGTTGGTTAAAATTATTTTCACCGTCCCATGCAGCCTAGGTGATGTCAGTTGAAACAAAAAGTCATTTTAGGTGAGGCAAGATACAGAACACTTACAGAAAGTAAATGTTGATTTCATGTTGACTTTAAAGCATCTAATCACAGATATTATTGTATGGCAAGAATAAAGCATAACACTTACCATTTTAGATCAAATTGTCACCCATTGTGGGTAAAACAAATGTCCCAGGAAAGCACAGCGTGTCTCATCGCCACTATGACATGGACTACTCGCTTTACTCAACACTCTGCGTGATGGCACACCTGACCACCCATCAACCAATCAGCTGGCCTCAGACTCTTGTAGGAGAAATAACTAAAAGACAGGCTTAGCTCATAGTGAACTTAGAGTGTATATCAACTTGTTGAAGTCCAGATTAAACTTTTTAAAAGACAAACCTGTTGCTTGCTGTGACTTACTTTGGTGTAAAACTGTTTTCAAACTCTGTTTCTGTCGAGGTCGCAGGGGAAATCTTGACTTCCTGTCTTTGAGTTATTTCTGACACAATCTTCAACAGTTTATACATCCCTGTTTTGCACGCACGAGAATAATTTGATTGTGTCCATTTTTTTTATTTTTATTAATGATTGTATTTTGGTCAAAACTATGTGGTGATCAAAGAACTTTACATTGTCAATAAAAAAAGTACAGTTTAATAGGTTTTGTTTATAAAAATCATTGTCAAAAATGTTTTACAAAATTTCTTCAAGTTGACAGCTTTATAAAGAATGTTCTTGGGTTGCAAAGAAAACACATATTTGGGTGAATTTCACGAACCCTACCAAAAACATGTCTTATCCCAAAATTTAAAATGGAAAATCAAAAATAAGCCTACTTTCAGGACCATTATTTTCATGATAATTGACATGATAGTTTTTTGGGGGGAAAAAAAAGTCTTATTTAAATATTTGTATTAAAAAAAAACACCTGAACACCATGAGAATGGTAATGAGATTTTTTTTTAAAAATGTGAACAAATCTTTATGGCCCTAAAGTTAGATAATATATTTAATTCTGGGGTAAAATATAACATTTTTGTGATATTCACACTTTCATACTCATCCAAAGAGGGTTATCTCAAGATTTTTCCTTTAAGTCAACAGGTAGTTATATTTGGTCCAACTAATACAAAGCCAAGCCATTGAGATTATTCTGTTCTATTGTAAGTATCATTACTGCCATACTTCCTATTGGATACCATGATTAGATTCTTTACGCATAATGAGTTTCACAGTTTGACAATGTCAGATGTTGGAGGGAAACCTGGCTCTGCATGCGTGCATTTGTCTACATCTCATGGTGAATTATTTACCAGGTCTTTTAAGTGTTTCTCTCACCATCTTCTCAATGTCCTTAAAGACCTCAGGATCTTCAATGGTGGGAGTGATCTATACATTTAAAATTAGAAATGTCTAAATTAGAAAGCTCTGCAGTACCATAATATTTGCATCTGCCCAATACACAACCTCCATTTACATTAAAACAGTATTTAATAACAGTTATCTTTATGGAAAAAGTGGTAAAAATACCTTATAAGGCCTAGAGTTGACCAGGTTAGCAAGAGATGATCGTGGAATTTTTCCTGAGCGGGTTTTGGGAAGAACTTTGACAAAGAGCACCTTCCTGAAAGCCGCCACCGGCCCGATGGTTTCCCGTACCAAACTCACGATCTCCTTCACCAACACATCTTCACTCTTCTGACAGTCTACAAACAAGAAAAGCAAAAAAAAAAAAAAAAAAAAAAGAGAACTGTATTATGCATGCATCGCAGAAGATTATCGAACATTAAAACAAGCTAATTTCCAGGCTGTTAATTTTAACACATCAAGACATTAACACATTTGTAAAGCTCAACCATTCAATCCTGCTTCCAAAGTTATTTTAAGAACACTTTTTTCATTCTGTTCCTCACTGTTTCTGAGCACACATAATGCCAGAGGAATGTGTCCCTTTAGGGAGTCCTCCAGTCCCACCACTGCACAGTCCACTACTGAAGGGTGCTGCAGGACAGACTAAGAGGCACACAAGATAAGGTTTGTTGGTACAGCAAGAATGGGCATGTGGTTATGTTAAACTGAACTGCATTGTGTCATCTGTGAGACGGTCCCTCTCCTCGTACCTCTTCAAGGGCACCAGTGGATAACCTGTGACCGGCGACATTGATGACATCATCAGACCGTGACATGATGTACAAGAAGCCCTCCTCATCCACAAAACCTGCGTCCATGGTGTCATAGTAGCCCTATGAGTGAGTGTAGCAAAAAGACATCAAAACAGAAGCAATGCAAATGCATGTTTTTCTAGGGGTGATTTTGGATGGATTCTATTCTAATAGGATGAGGAGTACTTGTTTGTACCACTTGATGGCGCTGTGCACCACATAAAAGAACAACAGACTCTGCAGGTAGTCTACTTTGATAATTTGTCATATGTGTTTAGGCATGTGCGTGATCAAGTTATAAAATGTTAACATTTTGTAAAATATATTTCATTTAGCTATGGTAACCCACAACAATACAAAGAAAATAAAACATTTTAAAGTTCTAAATAACCTTTGAAAAATGTTGAAGAAGTAATAACCTTCTAATAACAATAACAAACAGTACTGCACAAGCAAAACCACAGTGGAATCCCTGTCAAAAAGAAAGAAAACATTGATAAAGGAATGTTAATTTTGTGGACTGGGATAAAAAAAAAAAAAAAACTGACTACAACCCAAAAAAACATGCTATGACAAACAATCTTTACAGATAAGAACGAGAAACGCCGTGAGAGGTGTGGGTGTTTGTAATGAGTAGTTAGAGACTTGAATGTACGGTATGCAAAATTACTACAGAAATTGTAACCAAGGATATGGCATCACATGCTAGATCTTCTGTTATCAAAGAAATACTGTAGTTAACCAAAAACCCCAAAATGTATATTTGATATATATTATCAACGTCATCACCATATTGGAATCAGCTCTGTTTAAATACAGTTGTTCATCAATGATTAGATTTCCTCACACGACACATTGCATACAAACACTCTGCTCATGTACCTACCTAACCAACCCTCTACAGACACATTGGAGAAAGAATCCTCATTGGCAAGTAAAAACAAAAATTTACTAGCCAGTATTTTGACATAAAAGTAATGCAACTAAATACTAAAAAAAGATATTAAGAAAACCGATAAGAGGGCATCCTATATAATATGTAAAGAACAATTTACGGCGGACCGTTTAATTATAGAAAAATAATGCACACCCGAGGTTGTAATGCGGTCACGACACGCAACAGAGTTGTACATTTTAAAAGTTACCACACTTTAAAATTTAATTTGGGTTTTATCCCAAGTAATTTTCTGGTTTTCATCCCTAAAACACTCTTGTGAGTGGAACTAATTTACAGCTCAAGCCTTCATTGCTAGTTCAAAAATGTCACTTTAGAACTAGCAACGAAGGACTCACTGCTCTTCAGCCTTGCAGTAACAAGGAAGTGTGTGTGTTTTAGAGAGAGTAAGAGAAACAGATAGATCACGAGTTGAATTACCTGTGTTTGGGGCGGCTCTCATCAGAAATAACATTGCTTCAAATTGCCAAAGTGTAAGTTTAAGTATTCTTCTCAGCTACAGCGAGTGTTGCCATTCGAAAGAGAGGGGAGCAAGACTGCGCTTTCCATTGTAACTTTGGGATGCTGATTAGGGCGAAATATATTTAAACATTAAAAGATATTTCGGATAACATAGAAACTGGTGTATTGATCAAGTCGCTGGGTTGAGGCTCTGTTTGTTGTTCGCGACTCGAGTCTATGTTTGTGTGCGTGCTTGCAAATGTATGTGTGTCAGCGTGTGGAAGTGTGGGTGAGATGAGAGAAAGAGGGAGTGCAAGGGCAATATTCAACCGAAATTTATATAAATTTAGGATATTATAGAACTTTTTGTCTATACGTGACATTTACTTTAACCAATATCTTTGTTTTATATGGTTATTTTGCTGTGGTAGCCTGTGTACGTTGTGTGTGTGGGTGAGACGAGAGAGAAAGGGAGAGAGGAAGAGGGAGTGCAAGGGTGCTTTTCAACTGAAATTCTTTTTTTTTTTTTTTGCCATTCTTATCCAAATGTACTTAACCAATGTCTTAGTTTTAATAGGTTATTTTGTTGTGGTAGCCTGTACGGCTCTGAAATAACTGAAATAATTTGGCATAGTGATATGGAACCGTTATGCGGTCAAGACCTGGAACTACTTCATAGCCGTGCTTTTACTGGAAAATAATTGCACACCTTAGAACGTCTGTCAACCAATCAGAATCAAGTATTCAATAGGCCTGTAGAGTAAATATATATAATATACTGTATACTGTGTACATATGATTTCATGCAATATAGTATGCGAGATTGTAATTTTTTTCATATATCGCTTTTGATGCTTTTAATCACATTTTAGCTTGTGTACAAATTTCACATTTTATCAATTTATATGATGTCATGAAATTGCATTTTTAATAATGATACAAGCTGTTGTCACTGTTTGAAATTTCATTAATTTTTTCTAACAAAATTTAACAAAAACAAGGTTGGAACCTAATGAAAATAGAATTAATAATTATATTATAAAAATAATAATTTATGTGCTACTATATCAAAACTACAATGCAAAAAAAAAAAAAAAAAACTTTACCAAACCCTTGCATAGATGCGGCACAAGCCTATTTGTTAAATTCTTTCATATTTACAGTTTTTTCTGAAGTTAAAATATTTCACAATGTATGATTGTGCCTTTTGAATATGTATGTATTTACACATTTGTAACACTTACTACATTTTGTAACGTTTGTTTATATGCACTTGTGTGATTTACATTGAGTGTGCAATGTAGAATTAGAAATAATGTTTCTTTTATCTTGTTGATCACCAACTGACTATAATAACAAAAAGGATTTTAAAAGAGACAAGAAATGTAAATGGGGTGCCTGAGTCTCATCTCTGGATACAAAATACATGCAACGAAGCAAAAGGAATCTTTTACTTGTATAATGTGTATGACTTGCTTGTGCAAATATTTATTGTACATGCTCTAAAATTCAAATCTACAAGCTCTCAAGTTTTGCAACACTTTTACCTTCTAACAGACACGTTACTGGTCTGTAGCCGTGCTTTAAAATGGAGAATGATGTGAAAACAGTCTGGGGAAAAGTTTAACCAAAGTCAGAGTTGACGTCATTAAATGCAATTTAAATGTTATTTCGCAGCTGAATTAAAGCGATGGTGACAGCGCGATCATGACTGATCTGGACCCACTGCAGCCAAATAAGGTCAGTTTCCTTCAGGGCGCGCTCTCACAAGACACAACACACTGTAAAAGACAAGGCTGAATCCAGCTTCTTAATCGCCAGCTTCTTATTTAGTAAAAGGATTGTGGCACTCAAGTTCTTCTTTGTCACTACACAACTCAAGCTCTGCCGAGTAAAATCTGAATATTTACTCGCAAGTGGCTAAAACAAATACATATTTTAGTCGCACAGCGCGAAATTTGGTTGCATATGCGAGTGATTTACTCGCTGTATAAAGGGCTGCTAACACACAGAACCTGTTCTGAAATGAGGAATCAGTTGCTCAGTATGGAAGGAAAAGGCCTTGAGACTGTAGGAGCACTTGTTTCAAATCCCAAAGACAACAGTGCTGTACTTCTCTTTGGGTGTGAGATGTTTTGGAAAAAAAATTTTTTTTCAGAATTACTTCAGACAAAGAGGGCCACAAAAGCTGGGCTAATGTTCAGAGTCAGAAGCTCAGTATGGAAGGAAATGGCCTTAAAACTAAAGGAGAACTGGTTTGAATCCCAACAAAGATGACTTGCAAAGATATGTTGTACTTCCTTTCATGTTGAAGACATTTTAAGATTATGAATGAATGAATGTTACACTTATGTAGCGCTGTTCTGACACTAGTCTCAAAGTGCTTTACATAGTGAACGGGGTTCTCCTTAACCACCACCAGTATGCAGCATCCACATGGATGATGCAACAGCAACCACAGTGTGCCAGTACACTCACCACACACCAGCTGTTGGTGGAGATGAGAGAGTGTTAGAACCAATTCGTGGATGTGAATTATTAGGAGGCCATGACTGAGAAGGGCCAATGGGGGGAATTTTGCCAGGACACTGGGGTTACAACCCCTACTCTTTTACAAAAAGTGCACTAGGATTTTAAATGACCAAAGAGAGTCAGGACCTCGGTTTAACATTTCATGCGAAAGACGGTGCTTTTTTACAGTATAGTGTCACCATCACTATACTGGAGCATTAGGGACCCACACAGACCACAGGGTGAGAACCCCCTGCTGGCCTCACTAACACCTCTTCCATCAGCAACCTTCGTACCTGGATGGGAGACCTCCTGGGGAAAACTGACCAGGCTCAACTCAGTGTGCAACCAGACTAGAGCTGCAGGGTGATATGGCTGCTGACATGAGCTTAGTTAGCTCATCTTCAGATAACTTCAGACAAAGAGGCTCACAGAACCTTTGTTGTTGTAGGGAGTCAGTAGCTCAGTACAGAAGGGAATGGCCTTGAGACAGAGGGAGCGCTGGTTTGAATCCCAACAAAGACGACACTGTTGTACTTCTGTTAAGATTGAAGACGTTTTGAGGAGTTCATCTTCAGAATTACTTCAGACAAGGAGGGTCACAGAACCTGTGCAGATGTAGAGAATTGGTAAGCTAAGTATAGAAAGAAATAGACTTGAGACTTGAGTGCTGGTTCAAGTCCCAAGGAAGACAGCAATACTCTTCCTGCCATCACATGGGAGATGTTTTAAGAATAGTTAGTTCATCTTCAGAAATACTGCAGACAAGGAGGCCCACAGAACCTGTTCTGAAGGGCGGAATCAGTAGTAGTTCAGTTTTGAAGGTAATGGCCTTGAGACCAAATCCCAACAAAGACGACAATGCTGCTCTTCCCTTCAGGTTGAAGATGTTTTTAGATTAGTTAGCTCATCTTCAGATTTAATTCAGACAAGAAGGCCCACAGAACCTGTGCTAGGTGTAGGTAGGTGGGAGAGAATGGCCTTGAGACGAAAGGAGCGCTGGTTTGAAACAAGTACAACATTTCTCTTCAGTTGGGGGGGGAACAACATGTTTTGAGAAATTGGCCAAACAATTCTGAGTCTGGTGCTTTGTAAATGGTACAAAAATAATGCTCGGTCCGTCTCACCTGACACATAACCCCTGTGGTCAACTCTCTGGAAAGCCAGGGAGGACACCACTCAGGCATCCCCCCTCTTGTGATTTAGTATATGTTCACCAGTTCCGGTGCAGACCCTGCTCTGGTCAGCATCAAACACTGGACCTCCTGCTCCAGTTGCAGCGCTCATACCAGTGAGACACTGGTGTCTGCACATGAAGTGAGATTCTGAGTCAAGTGCTTTACCCAGTCCACCAATAGCTCAATGAATCTCAATGAAAACTCCTCGTTTTTAGATATTCTGACTGAATTATACTGATGCTCTAAAAACAATAAATTGGAGGATGGAAAATGAGTGAAATGTCTTGCACAAGGCAATGTGATGATGACATGGCTCGCTTCTTGCAGGGATCAAATGAGTAACCTTCTGGTAATCACGAGTTCTATGCCTTAACCACTACACCAGCAACTTGTAAATAGCAATGGAACAGAATTTCATAAAACGTTGTTTCATTATTTTATTTCCCGTATTTTGATGCAGTTTGAGAACTACAGAATCTGTTGAAACACTTATCCATAAATCTACGATGTTATGAGCATCATCCACAAAAACATGATGAACAATGTTCACACATAGGCCGATTACTTGGAACTGAATGCGTTAACGTGATTAATTGCATTCAAATTATGTGATTCATTCATTTCATGATTAAATATTTGAATCGATTTACAGCACTAATAAATACACAATCACAGACATTCACAGGCTAAAGTTACTCTATGAATCGCATCCTATTTCAATCTATTATAATTGTTTACACATTATTTCATCGAGCTCCATCAGACAGGAAATCTGAGAGAATTTTGGTAAGTCTCTCATCCCTGCTTTATTCTGAATCAGCAAGAGTGACAAACAAGAGAGAAGGATCTCAGCAAAACAGTCAGTAGGTATGACACCCTCGGACAAAAAACAAGTATTTTGAGTCAGCTAGAGTGCGTGTGTGCGTGCGTGCGTGTGCGTGTGCGTGTGCGTGTGTGTGTGTAGGGACTCTTACAGGGAACTTGGTGAAGTACAGCTCCTTAAAAAGCTTCTGATTCTGCCAGAGACTGAGAGCAGCTCCAGGAGGAAGAGGAAGCCTGATAAAAGAGAGACCTTGATGTGACTTTGCTCCTCTTTAAACCATCAAACAGGCTGTTTTTCAACCTTTCAGGGTCAGAGAATTCTTTATAGTACAAACACAACTATTGTCAGAGGAAAATCAGAAAAGAAAATCATTTGGAAAAAAAAGGCATGAGAGGTGATTAAAAATTGTGATAAACTTGTGATCAGTTACAGGACCGAAGAAATATTCCCCTTGAATACCCACATGCAGGACATAAAACATCCATTCAGTCTTCAGCCAAATATCTTGTGAATTTCAGAATTTCATTTTATTCCAAACACGCTCTTAATTAAAATCAAATCTATCAGAACACAGAAACCAATACAAAACAAACATCAATGAGATTATTTCCCCCTGCGTCACTGGCTTCGATAGGTATGGTACATGAAGAAAGGCTGAAATAAGACATTATAATAGTCTTTTCCAATGAGACGAGAGCCCATTAGTCATTCAGCTCAGACTCGGGGGTTGATGTCCTTGTGAAAAGATCTGTGATGAAAAGATTTTCTTTTGCTTTGTGTCTGTAAATTCTTTATTGTGTTGCAGGAAGATGAGGGTGAGTGGATTGAAATGAAAGGCAGAGAAAATGTGTCCGTTGTTTGTGAAGATTTAAAAAAGGCTACACTATCATCTATAGGACACAGTAGAGGCCTATTCGGGTGGTCGAGACTTTTTTGTCAAAACATGAAAATATAAATACAGTACTTAGATCCTTTTATTCATTTTTATGTGTACAAGCCAGCAGGCATAACACCCTGTAGCTCAAGACTGGTTGCCTACTGAAGCTAAGCAGGGCTGAGCCTGGTCAGTACCTGGATGGGAGACCTCCTGGGAAAACTAAGGTTGGTGCTGGAAGAAGTATTAGGGAGCACAGTAGGGGGTGCACACCCTGCGGACTGTGTAGGTCCTAATGCCCCAGCATAGTGATGGGGATACTGTACTTTAAAAAGGCACTGTCTTTCGGATGAGACGTTAAACCAAGGTCCTGTCTCTCAGTGGTCATTAAATATCCCAGGACATTTCTCGTAAAGAGTAGGGGTGTAACCCTTGTGTCCTGGCCAAATTCCCCCATTGACCCTTATTGATCATGGCTTCCTAATAATCCCCTCTTATGAGTTGGCTCTATCAATCTACTCTCTCCACTAATAGCTGGTGTGTGGTGAGCACACTATGGCTGCTGTCACATTATCCAGGTGGATGCTGAACACTGATGGTGGTTGCGGAGGGTCCCCTGTTCGCTTTGTGTAGTGTCAGAAAAGCACTATATAAATGTAACGTTCATTCATACATGTATAACTTCCTATGCTGCCGTGCAAAACGCAGTAACTAGACATTTTTGTCAAATTTGAGTTAATGAAATCACAACTCTAAGACTGATTTTTCTTGTGACAGACGGATTTAGCTGAACTATTCTCAGATTTAGAGAAAATTAACTAAATTATCCTAAAAGAGAAAATGTCACAATATTTGCTCTGCTGGTTAGTGCATATGCTTGAGACATTGAGCTGTGGTGCTCATGCAGGTGATTCAGGTTTGAATCTGGCCTGCAATGTTTCCCGATCCTTTTCCCCCTTTCTCTCTCTCTCTCTCTCTCTGCAATAATTTCCAGCAGAACACTCTCTACTGTCTCCATCAATAAAAAAAAAATAATAAAAAAAAAAAAAAAGACAAAATGAACAAGAAATTGACTTACTTTACAACAATATTACCCAGAGTCCTTGGTTTCACCGGCTGCATTTCGTCATCAATCACTGTCACTATGAGACAAAGATGAAGAGAGTAAAATGCTTCAGGCATTTATTGAAGTGGCATGTTTGGCTATTACAAACTAAAATTGCAGAAACGGTTTCTACAGATGTAGTGATAAACACATTACTGTCAGCACATGGAATCTCAAGCAAATGAAATCTCACCATTGTATCCGGGTATGGGTTTTCCTGCTGTACCAGCAGGAGGAGTGAGTGAGCAACCAAGACCGATACACGAGGCAGTGATGGCCGAGCCACTTTCTACAGGAGAGAGAAATGATGATTGTGACGACAGTGAGAAATAAATAAAAACAATAAAAATCAAGCTGCAGAAACGGGTCACTCAGAAATATGTTTATATGTCAACACCTATTCAGTATTCAAATATACAATAAATCAAACATCACTAGAATGTTCTTAACACAAAATTAGCATTTTATTTGATTCTCTTTCAAATGTTTTTTTTTTTATTTCCAAATTGATAATACATTATCCTCACCCCCAAACCACATGTCCTCAGACCATAAATCAATACATTATACAGATTAAAAATATATTTAACTTAAAGATACACATTTATATTTCTTTTTAAACAAATATTGATACTTTGTCCTGACAGAAGGAAGATGTTAACTTTCAAAATATACCTCTTTTAATAGATGTGGCAAATATCGATTTTCTGATTAATCGCAATATTCATTTTTTAACGCTACCGATATGGATTCTTAATTTAAGATCAATCTTTTACTTCTACTTTTAAGTTGACTTTAGTTTTGGTTGGTTTGATTATTATATCTGTGAAATAAACATCAATGGAACTGCATAGTTTGGGCCCTGTTGTTAATTAACAGAAAACATTTTTTGTAATGTACCAAGGTAAAAGTTTCCCTGTATAATATACAGAATTAACCGAGATAGAATTTCTTTCCTATGTAAGCAAAATGGAAATTATGTGAATGAATCAAATGAATCAGAATTGAATCAAATTGAAAGCTTGTAAATCAGAATCAAATAAATTTGGGAAATCTATATCTCGATACCTTGCCCCAGTGAAATGAAAATTATGGTTATTTTTTCAACACCATCAGACTGTCTGACAGTACTGACAATTTAGTAGATGGCACTGAAAATCAGTTTAAAACCATCCTGAAGTCTCAATTCATCCATACAATGAAGTGAATGCCAAACTTGTCAAACTTTATAATATTTGACGCCTTTTTGTTTCTGATGACGTTGACCCATACTGAATTATAGGAAAGTCAAAAGCATGCATTTTGTAAGAAAATGGAAGCAGCAGAAATAGGTAAATACCTCTGAACATGTTTAACAGATTCATACAAAATAATTCCATGACATGTAAACTTAAATTTGTAGCCTGTTTTGTCCCATTTCTCAAGAATCAATGAGAGGTAATTTATATTATATATATATAAATATAAATCTATATTAAAGGTCAACTGATAGTGGATTTTGCTGATACCGATAACTAAGGTAGTAGAAAAGGCAGATAACCGATTTAATCGGCCGATAGTTTTTAAAATTGATTTGATTACTATAAAAAGTAAAAAAAATAAAAATGAATCGTAGTCTTTCCTTACTGTGACGGGTCCAGACAGAAATTGCAAGAGTCCAAAATGAGTAAAATTCCAGAGGCATTTATTGTGCAACCAAAATTACATAAGAAACAGAAAACAAATGAAGATTTGGTTAACTTCCTGGCTGATATCTTGAGATGTTGCTTCAATATATACACATAATTTTCCTGCCTCATGATGCCATCTATTCTGTGAAGTGCACCAGTCCCTCCTGCAGCAAAGCACCCCCACAACATGATGCTGCCACCCCCATGCTTCATGGTTGGGATAGTGTTTTTTGGCTTACAAGCATCGCTCTTTTTCCTCCAAACATAACAATGGTCATTATGGCAAAACATTTCAATTTTTGTTTCATCAGACCAGAGGACATTTCTCCAAAAAGTAAGATCTTTGTCCCCATGTGCACATGCAAACAATAGTCTGGCTTTTTTCATTGCAGTTTTGGAGCAGTGGCTTCTTCCTTGCTGAGCAGCTTTTCGGGTTATGTCGATATAGGACTTGTTTTACTGTGGATATAGATACTTGTCCACCTGTTTCCTCCAGTATCTTCACAAGGTCCTTTGCTGTTGTTCTGGGATTGTTTTGTACTTTTCACACCAAACTACGTTCATCTCTAGGAGACGGAATGCATCTCCTTCCTGAGTTGTATGATGGCTGTGTGATCCCATGGTGTTTATACTTGTGTCCTACTGTTTGTACAGATGAACGTAGTACCTTCAGGCGTTTGGAAATTGCTCCCAAGGATAAACCAGACTTGTGGAGGTCCACAATTTTTTTCTGAGGTCTTGGCTGATTTCTTTTGATTTTCCCATGATGTCAAGCAAAGAGGCACTGAGTTTGAAAGTAGGTTTTAAAAAACATCCACAGCTATACCACCATCTTGATTGGACTCAAGATGGCGCCGAGTATGGCTGCTGCGTTGCGAGCTCCGACACAACATAGTAGTGTTTTGTTTGTTTTGTTCACAATTCTTATGATTTTTGTCTTGGATGTTGTCTGCCTTATTGTCTATGACAGACAAACACTTTTGGACATTGGTTCAGCAATTTCACACCGTAAACCGGACTTCAAATTCCTCAATGCCGACCCGCTGTTTACAAACACGCAAGCGGAGCCCTTTGTATGGGCAGTCCGGATGCGGAAAACGCAAAAGGGAAACAGAGCCGGCGTTCTCATCAGAGTAAGACGCCATGCAAATCGACCCCCGCTACCCACTATTCTACTGGCAAATGTTCAGTCTCTGGATAACAAGTTCTGCGAGCTGAAAGCGCAGGGGGCAAGGGACTGCTGCATTATCTGCTTTACGGAAACTTGGATGTCTGCGGAGATTCCAGACTCAGCCATTGAACCCGTGGGGTTCTCTATGCACAGAGCGGACAGAGCAAAAGACCTCTCAGGTAAAAGCAGAGGTGGTGGTGTATGTTTTATGATCAACAAATCCTGGTCTGATCAGTGGAACGTTCATTCTATCAAGTCTTTCTGCTCTCCTGATCTGGAATTTCTCATGCTTCTGTGTCGACCATTCTGGCTACCGAGGGAATTCACAGCGGTCATATCACTGCTGTGTACATCCCGCCACAAGCCGACACGGACCGGGCAATCAAGGAACTGTATGGGAGTATAAGTGAGCAGGAAACCGCGCACCCTGAGGCCGCGTTCATTGTGACCGGGGACTTTAATAAAGCCAGTTTCAAATCAGTCGCACCAAAATACCACCAGCACATTAGTTTCAACACACAAGGGGACCGGGTTTGAACCATTGCTACTCTCCCTTCCGGGATGGCTACAAATCCCTCCCCCGCCCACCATTTGGCAAATTGGACCACTCTTCCATTCTGCTTCTGCCCGCTTACAGGCAGAAACTGAAACAGGAAGCACCCACCCTCAGAACGATCCAGTGCTGGTCGGACCAATCAGACTATGCTACAGGACTGTTTTGATCACACGGACTGGGAGATGTTCCGGTCCGCCTCCGATGACGACATCGAGCTTTACGCTGATAGCGTAATGTGTTTCATCAAAAAGTGCGTGGAGGACGTGGTTCCGACCAGAATAATACGGATCTATCCGAACCAGAAGTCATGGATAAATAGCGATGTTCGCGCGGCACTTAATGTGCGGACCTCCGCTTTTAATTCCAGGAACGTGAAGGAGCATAAACAAGCCAGTTATGCCCTCAGAACAGCAAAACGCCAGTACAGGAGCAAGACTGAAGGACAGTTTAACAGCACCAACTCTAGAAGCATGTGGCAGGGAATTAACATCATCACGGACTTTAAAGGGAATAAAAACTCCGCCATGAACACCGCTGCCTCTCTCCCGGATGAGCTAAATACTTTTTATGCTCGTTTTGAGTGAAATAACACCGCCCTTGCGGAGAGAGCTCTCACGGCCGAAGCTACAGAGGTTAGTTCACTCTCCGTCTCTGTAGTGGATGTAACCCGATCCTTCCAACGGGTGAATATCCGCAAAGCCGCGGGTCCAGACGGCATTCCGGGCCGCATCAGAGCGTGCGCGAACCAGCTGGCTGGTGTTTTTACAGACATTTTCAAACTTTCCCTCTCTTTGTCTGTAGTCCCCACATGCTTTAAAACATCCACCATTGTGCCTGTTCCAAAGCAATCAAAAATAAATTGCTTAAATGACTGGCGTCCTGTTGCTCTGACCCCCATCATCAGCAAATGCTTTGAGAGACTAATCAGAGATTACATCTGCTCTGTGCTGCCTCTCTCTCTTGAACCATTGCAGTTTGCTTACTGCAACAACCGCTCCACTGATGATGCCATTGCATCTACAATACACACTGCTCTCTCCCACCTGGAAAAAAAGAACACTTATGTGAGAATGCTGTTTGTAGACTACAGCTCAGCATTCAACACCATAGTGCCCTCCAAGCTAGATGAGAAACTCTGGGCTCTGGGCTTAAACAGCTCACTGTGCAGCTGGATCCTGGACATCCTGTCAAGCAGACGCCAGGTGGTTAGAATAGGCAGCAACATCTCCTCATCACTGACCCTCAACACTGGAGCCCCGCAGGGCTGTGTTCTCAGCCCACTCCTGTATTCCCTGTACACACATGACTGTGTGGCATCACATAGCTTCAATGCCATCATTAAGTTTGCTGATGACATGACGGTAGTAGGTCTGATCACTGACAATGATGAAACAGCCTACAGAGAGGAGGTGCACACTCTGACACACTGGTGTCAGGAGCACAACCTCTCCCTCAACTTCAGTAAGACAAAGGAGCTTGTGGTGGACTTCAGAAGAAAAGACAGAGAACACAGTCCCATCACCATCAATGGAGCACCAGTGGAGAGAGTCAGCAGCTTCAAGTTCCTGGGTGTCCACATAACTGAGGAACTCACATGGTCCATCCACACTGAAGTTGTTGTGAAGAAGGCTCATCAGCGCCTCTTCTTCCTGAGACGGCTGAGGAAGTTTGGAATGAACTGCCACATCCTCACACGGTTCTACACCTGCACTGTAGAGAGCATCCTGACCGGCTGCATCTCCGCCTGGTACGGCAATAGCACCGCCCAAATCCGCAAAGCACTGCAAAGTGTGGTGCAAACTGCCAGACACATCATCGGAGGTGAGCTTCCCTCCCTCCAGGAAATATATACAAGACGGTGTGTGAAAAAAGCTCAGAGGATCATCAGAGACTCCAGCCACCCGAGCCATGGGCTGTTCTCACTGCTACCATCAGGTAGGCGGTATCGCAGCATCAGGACCCGCACCAGCCGACTCCATGATAGCTTCTTCCCCCAAGCAATCAGACTTTTGAACTCTTGATCTCCCACGATCAATATACATCAGCATTGCACTTTATTACCCTTACTCTTATATCTCACGCCGGACTGTCATAAATTATATTATTATTAGATTATATTCCCTCTTAACAACTTACTATCAACCGACAGCCTGAATGTCAATACAGTACAATACAACCTACTGTACATTCTATATATACACTACTATATATACACTTTATATATTTTTTTATTTGTATTGAATAATGTGTATCTAAATTGTGCGTATTGTATACTGTATAGTGTATGTTATTATTTGTATATTGTTGTGTGTAATTATGTGCATATCAGACGTTTAAATTGTGCTGTGTTAATTTGAGGTTATTGTAAATTGGTATATGTCTCATCACTGTCATGACTGCTATGTTGATCGGAACTGCACCCAAGAATTTCACACACCATTGCACTTGTGTATATGGCTGTGAGACAATAAAGTGATTTGATTTGATTTGATTTTGAATTCAATACATCTATCAGAAGCTAATTGGCTAAATTCATAAAGGCTTGACACCATTTTCTGGAACTATACAAGCTGTTTAAAGGCACAGTTAACTCAGTATATGTAAACATCTGACCCACTGGAATTGTGATATAGTCAATTAAAAGTGAAACAATCTGTCTGAAAACAACTGTTGGAAAAATTACTCGTGTTATGCACAAAGTAGATGCCCTAAACGAAAACTATAGTTTGCTAATATGAAATCTGTGAAGTGGTTACAAAATGAGTTTTAATGTCTTAGGTTTAAGTCTATGTAAACTTCTGACTTTAACTGTATATTTACTACATGAAAGGTTTTGGCCAACACAGAGGATTTAAAAAATTAAAAACAATAATTAACTATTGTCTATTTTTGCAATAATGAATCATTCCAAAAGGCAGTTATCGGCATCAAATAATCAAATAATAAAACTAATGTATCGATCAACCTGTAATAAATGTATATAATATAAAAGTCGTAAAGCAAAAACAGCGCGTTTAATTCCAAGGGTCAGAGAGAGGGTAGAACACAAAGCAAAAATACTTCACAATCATTCGAAGATAGCATGACCCAGAGCAAAGGGTTCACAAACAGATGCCTGACTGAGTCCTACTGCATCTCAAAGCCAGATGCTTGAGGAGTACTGTGAACAGCAGGAGGAGAGACATCGAGTGAATGAGAGATTTGTTGGCATCACAGCGTGTGGCACCATGAGTCTGTCTAGCACTGCTGCCACATGTGAGTAATACAGAAAGCCTCAAACACTTTTCACAGGTTATAAAGCGTGTACACACACACACACACACAGAGAGAGAGAGAGAAAGAGCAGGAGAAAGTGCCTGTTCTCATAATGATATGAAGCCTTTCTCCAAGTGAAAAGCCTTATTAAAAGATCTATATTAATAGAGAACTGCCACACACACACACACACACACACAGGTTTCCATATGGGTTATGAACAACATGAGGGTAAATAAAAGGCCATTTTAATTTTTGGGTGTCTTCTTCCTGCAAGACATCAAGTGCAGGAAAACTTAACTGTGTTAGTCCAATTTTGGTCCAAATAACCTTGAAGGTTTTGAGAGAAAAATTACTAATTTGTTCCTTTTGAAGTTCATGGTATGCCATCACCAGTTTTTGAATGTTATTGCCAGCCATCTGCCACCATAAAAGTTGATTTAGTGGACAGATAAAAAGTTTACCAGTCAAAAACTGTGACCGTCTGTGCACACAGAGCACAGAGACAGGTGCCAGCGCTCAAGGCCAGTGTTAAGGTCGTTTGTGCAGCCAGCCGGCACTGCCACATACTTCCAACTGGAAACATACCAGTTGCCCAGCAACAGCAGTGACATCAGCAGCCCTCATCATCAAGCTCCCCACCTCTTCACGGCAGGACTGGGTCTTAAAATAGCACAGATTATTATCAGGTCTCAAGAGCGGAAGCCTTTCATTTTATGTATGTTCTGGATGCATGCTGCCTCGGAGAATAATAATTAACTGACACTTTTACATATACTTGTGCATACAGTTTGAGATATGAATATAGTCTGTGAATATTCGGCTGAAGGGTGTTGTTAGGCATTTGCACATTACATACTATAAATATATTAAAAGTTTACATTTATTGTTTTCCATGTTTTAAACGGCACCAACGGCAGACGGGGGAGCGTTCATGAGACATGTTTGAAAAGAGTCATAATTTTTGCAATTACGTTTGGGGATGGTAGTTGTGTATAAATAACAGACTTAACTTTTAAGGATACAAATTTTCATTTAAATATTTTTTAAGCAATTTCATTAAGTGGCGACCTTCCGTTAAAGTCTGTGGAATAAAGCGTCAGTGCAGGGCTGTCACGATTATGAAATTTGGCTGACGATTAATTGTCAAACAAATAATTGTGATTTATGACGATTAATAAATCATCTGTTTTAGGCCTTTCATGATTATGATGATTAATGTTCATACACATTTTCATATTTCACTTGGAATCATAATAAAATAGGGATGTACAGTACTGTGCAAAAGTTTTAGTCGTGTGAAAAACTTTCAAAGTGAGGATTTCTTAAAAATATAATGACATAAAAAGCTTGCATTAATTAATTAACATCATACAAATTCCAGTAAACAGAAATATTGCCAAATCAATATTTGGTGTGACCACCTCTGCCTTTAAAACAGCACCAATTCTCCTAGGTACACCTGGACACAGTTTTTCTTGGTTGTTGGCAGATAGGATGTTCCAAGCTTCTTGGAGAATTCGCCACAGTTCTTCAGTCTATTTAGGCTGTCTCAACTGCTTCTGTCTCTTCATGTAATCTCAGACAGGCATGATATTCAGTGGGGGTCTTTGTGGGGCCATGCCATCTGTTGCAGGGCTCCCTGTTCTTCTATTCTAATCTATTCTATTCTATTCTATTCTAATCTATTCTATTTGCAGAAGGAATGTTTGGGAGTCTAACATTTATATTTCCTATTGACACACTAAAGCTGAAGATATAAATAACCATCTTAAAACAAATGTTTTTGTGAAACATCTTATGTGCCTAAGACTTTTGCACAGTACGTTCTCCTTTAAAAAAAATATGACAAGAAACATAATATTTTAAACATCAAAATATTTACAAATACTTAAAATATATCTCTGTTTTTGGTCAACTTTATTCTTGGTTTACATTTAAACTGTTGTTTTTGAAACCCAGCTAACCTGAATAGTAATTTTTTTTTTTATTGTATTGTATTGTCTTATGCAATAGTAAAATATTTGTCCTAATTCTTTACAAGTTATTTTAAGGCTCTTCTGTTAAACCCGCAAGCCCTTATTTCGTAGGAAGAAAGACCTTTGAGATTCACAAAAATTCCAAACCGAAGCACTCGCTTGTATTTTTGCAGGAATTTGGCCTGAACCTCCGCAACTGGCGTGTGCAGAAGCACTTAATCGCCCACGTATGTGTGATCTGAATTGTCCAGTAATTATTGGTTGATGTGTCGAAAAATCAGTGGCAATGGGGTTTAAAGTTGAAATTGTTTGAACTTTGCACCAGGGATAACGCTGATGCTGACGATTTACATTAAATGGAGGCCATTTAAAGGAATATTCCGGGTTAAGCTCAGTCGACAACATTTGTGACAATGTTGATGACCACAAAAATTAATTTCGACATCCCTCAGTTTAAAAAAAAAAGAAAAAAAAAGAAAAAAATCGAGGTTACAGCGAGGCACTTACAATGGAAGTGAATGGGGCCAGTTTTTGAACATTAAAAAACTCACTTTTTCAAAAGAATAGCCACAAGACATAAACAATGTGTGTATTAATATGATTTTAGTGTAATAAAATCACTTATAAACCTTTTCTGCTTCGTTATAATGACGATGTAATGTCAACAAACCCTAAAACCCTAAAATGACTGTAGAAATGACCATTTAAACAAGTTTACAGCTCAAATAATACATAAGCTTTAACAGAATAGTTAATGCAAGTGATTTTATAAAATTATAAGTTTCACATTTCTGCCTTTAAACCCTCCAAATTGGCCCCATTCACTTCCATTGTAAGTGCCTCACTGAAACGTCGATTTTTAAGAAAATGGGGGACAAGTCAAAATAAATTTATGTGGTACTCAACATTATGCAACAAATGCTGTTGATTGAGCTTAATTTGTATTGAACCTGGAACATTCCTTTTAAGTGTGCTGCTCAGTCATATACACGGTAGCTACAGTAGGTGAAAAGGTGTTTCGCAAAATAGCGGTTTATCATAAATTTTAGTATGGCTGGGACGATGTTTTGACCAATCAGCATCCGGGACCTGAACAATTCATTTTATAATAATCGCTACTCCATATTCATCTACAAGTTAGTGCAAAGGCATTCCGTTTAAGTGAAATGTGTGTGTGTGTGTGTGTGTGTGTGTGTGTGTGTGTGTGTGTGTGTGTGTGTGTGTGTGTGTGTGTGTGTGTGTGTGTGTGTGTGTGTGTGTGTGTGTGTGTGTGTGTGTGTGTGTGTGTGTGTGTGTGTGTGTGTGTTGACAGAGATATATGTGTGAGTCTGGAGAGGTCTGAGCTGGTAACAACAAAGATAATGTGGGTTCGAGTCACTTCCACTTTATTTCAGAAAAGAGATTGCATTGGCACAACCAAACTGCTATTACACTGCAGCTCATCAACTCTTTTAATCAAATCCCGCTCTGTGCCACTGATCAATTCAAACACAGAGTGCCGTTTGTACGCTTGTGTGCAGACACTGGCACCAGCGGAAATGTGGCTGTCATTACAAGCCAAATAATAACTCGACTCGTCATGGTGGCGATCCAGAAACAAGCTTTTAATCATGAATTTGAGGGCACAAGTGAAATTATAAATGGAAGGACACACATGCATACACACACACACACACACACACACACACACACACACACACACACACACACACAGGACAGAATCATTCATCACATTAAGTACTTTACCCTCTCTGATCCTGTGCTCACAGAACCATTAGTGCTGCCATTACGTCAGTACAGTTCTGACTCTGGTTTTAGATTTGTGTTGTTGAATGACACAAAAAATGTATGCAAGTACCAACTAGCAGGTGGATACCAGGACAATTTAATTCTTGTTTATTTCTTGGAGACATTTATAAGATACAAATATTTTGAATGTTTTTTGCACTGTATAGAATGAAGGAAGTAACTCAATTCATTATATATGTGATGGTTTATGCATCATGCTGGCAGTGGGAGTTATGAATATAAAAAGATGAGTTCTGTTTTTCAGACAATCCATTTCTGGCATGCTAGAGAAAGAAAAGTTGGTTATTATTGGGATTTTGGTTGCACAACAAACTGCATCTGGGTTTTTATATATTTTTGACTTGTTGCCTCTATGTCTGTGCCCGTCATAGAAAGGAAAAGACAAAACATTTATTTGTGTTTATTTTATTTTTTACATTCAATACATTTTTTCAAAACTATCGACAGGTTAACCAGTTGGTTATTTGCCTTATCTACAAGTTTAGTTGTTGGTATTGGCAAAATCCAATATTAGTCAACCTCTAATCAACATATCTGCCAATATTGGCCATTTTGAGATTATTAATAATCAATGCCCAATGGGTGGATTAACAGTAGTGGTAGTTCCACTTGTGTCAGAATCTACCAATAGCTTTGTCAGTGAATAAACAACTGCAAGATTCTGTAATGAATTTAACATATTGTAGTCACTATCTGCTATTATTAAACTGTATTATCTATAACAGTATTGTATAACATTAAAAACCCCATATTGGTCAAAAACTACTGCTGAATAAACTCCTACCACATTTTGAATAAAGACACACCTTCATTAAATTAAACAAGTATTTGATTGGTCAAAATCAGACATTACTTGATTTATCTTTGGCTGAGATGGTCCAGTGTGCCAATACCTGGTAGAAATATTAGCTGACATACACTGATGAGCCAAAGCATTATGACCACCTACCTAAAATGCTGTTGGTCCTCCGCATGCTGCCAAAATTTCGCTGATTTACAGAGGCATGGACTCTATAAGACCCCTGAAGTTGTCCTGTGGTATCTGGCACCAAGACATTAGCAGCAGATCCTTCAAGTCCTGTAAGTTGCAAGGTGGAGCCGCCATGGATCAGACTTGCTTGTCCAGCACATCCCACAGATGCTCAATCGGATTGAGATCTGGGGAATTTGGAGGCCAGGGCAACACCTTGAACTCTTCATCATGTTCCTCAAACCATTTCCGAAATGTGTGCAGTGTGGCAGGGCTCATTATCCTGCTGAAAGAAGCCACTGCCATCAGGGAATACCGTTGCCATGAAGGGGAGTACCTGGTCTGCAACGACGTTTAGGCAGGTGGCACATCTCAAATTGATGTCCACATGAATGGCCGGACCCAGGGTTTCCCAGCAGAACATTACCCAGAGCATCACACTCCCTCCACTGGCTTGTCGTCTTCCCACAGTGCATCCTGGTGCCATCACTTCCCCAGATAAACGTTGCACACGTACACTGCTGTCTATGTGATGTAAAAGAAAACGGGACTCTTCTGACCAAGCGACCTTCTTCCGCTGCTCCAAGGTCCGGTTCCGACTCTAGCGTGCACACTGTAGGCGCTTTCGACGGTGGACAGGGGTCATCACGGGTACCCTAACCGGTCTGCGGCTACGCAGCCCCATACGCAGCAGGGTGCGATGCACTGTGTTGTGACGCATTCCTTCTGTAACCATCATTAATATTTTCTGTGACTTTGCCACAGTAGACTTTCTATTGGTTCAGACCAGACGTTTCAACCCAGGGTGTTGGGTGCCCAAGCCTTGGGCACCCAACACCCTGTCACTGGTTTGTGGCTTGTCCCTCCTTGGACCGCTATTGGTAGGTACTCACCACTGCTGACCGGGAGCACCCCACAAACCTTGCCACTTCAGAGATGCTCTGACCCAGTCACCTGGCCATAACAATTTGGCCCTTGTCAAAGCCGCTCAGGTCTTTAATCTTGCATTCAACACGTTGACTACGAGAACTGATTGTTTGCTTACCATCTAATCCACCCAGACCTTGACATGTGCCCTTATTAGGAGATGATCAACGTTATTCACTTCACCTGTGAGTGTTTTGGCTCATCAGTGTAAGTAGTTGGATTTCAGTAGAGCTGATAAATAGGATCACCACTGTATTTGGGCCCACTTTGTTCAGAGAGGCAGTACAAATCGATTTATTTTTTTGTACGTTTGACTCAAATCAGTTTCATTGTTTTTAGTGAACAGCACAAAATGCATTTAAATCAGATTTGTGGTCAAATTTCCAGTTGTGCATCCTCTCTTTGCACAATGACAGCTACCCTCAGTTGTCGTAGAACAACGTCAGTTGACATTGTGCTGACACTCAAGTCATTACTATGGCAACCAATGTAGATACAGTATGCTGAACATTTACGACACTATCTGAAATGAAAAGATCTAATTTCATCAATTGCAAAAATGACATTCAGAAAGAAACAGTGAAGAAACCCTTAGAGACAACATGTATTATGAAACAGGCAGCCAAATATTACAGTGAGTGAGCCCGAGATGTTCACTCACCAGTTTGCCACCAGTGATCCAGCACTGGCACTCCAAAACTCCTCTTGGCCCATTCAAGGGTCTCTATATCACAGCGCTCTCCTGCAACAAACAAACTCCTCAACCTATAGAAGAAAAACAATTCTTAGAAAGTCTCTAGACCGGACCTATAGCAGATTTCACAAGAAACAAACGTGTGAAAATAAAGAATGCAGGTGTGAATTAAATATTTACTGAGCTCATTCTTATAGTAAAGGAACAAAAAGAGCATCTGGATGGATGAGACAAAGTGGGTGTACTGGTGAGGACTCTCCCACAGTTTGCAAACAATGAACATATGAAAAATGTTCAGTATGTGGTTACATTATAATATCTTTTCATTTCCATAAGACTAGTGTCAACTTACGGTGTTCTTGCTTATATAACTATAACAGTAAAACCAAAGGGAGGCTGTCAGAGCTACAAAGTACGGTCAAAACATCTTTTCATCATTGAGGCATGTTTGAAATGCTAATATGAATACTATGAATAGTGAGTGATTCTAGCCTTGACAGGCACAAGCACAGATCCTACAAGTGTCTTTGCATTTGCACTGAATGAAATGCAAATAAATGCAAATTCAACATGTTAATATGAATATAATGTTACTAATATTATAAGTTATAATATAATGTTAATACAAATATGATAATAATTACAATATTAAAGTTTAACATTTTTATTAATAACTATGTTTATTAATGTTGCAATGTTGTTTGAACAAATCAGGATATGACCAGGGTCAGAAATGAAAATGCCACTGAAAGTCACAGAAGTGCTTCCAAAATTATAAATATGTGAGGAAAAAGCCTGCATGGTTCCCGTTTAGCATTTGTAACTTCTGATCCATTTCCTACACTTTAAATCTAGGGCTAGATATTTATTTTAATTTTGAATGAATGCTCAGAATTTATTTTGTGAACAGACGAAATAAAAGTATTTAACAAACTGTAAAATTATGACAAGCAGTGTTTAATATGGTTTGAAAAAGCAGCTGAAATATATGCAACTTCTATTTTACACAATATTATACAAATACAGATAATATTAATGATTTAGGCAGTCATTTGCATTCTCTCTCTCAGATGCTGGTGTCCTATCCCCCACCCAAAGGCTTTTCTAAAAGAAAATCTGACATTTTAAAAGCATTGGTTGAACGCCAATTTAACAGTGAAAGATTTGAAACAGCTCTCCCAGAGAACAGCAGCTCTTTTAATAGTCCTTTCACATTAGGTACAAATTCCAAGTCTTTAAATTTTAAAAATAATAGGAAAGGATGTGACTTTATGAATTTATAAGGTCCCTTTCACCATTAAATCATTCTGACAGCCTGGTCTCATGAAATTTACGTGAACATGACAACATTTTTGCTATTCAAAATGTACATGCTGTATAACACGTTTGGCTCCAGTTTTCCAGTGAAATGTCCAGCTGGGGGCGCCAAAAGCAAGTAAAATGGTGTCGTATTCAGACAAGGTTTTAAGGTGAATTTTAGATCATTTTTGTAAAACATACCTCCCTAACCTAAAACTTTTGCCTGAACCTAACCATTAGATTTTTAAAATATAAATGAGACGTTAAAGACATCCTTACTAAATCAATGCCTAAACCTAACCAATAGTGTTTTCAAATATAAATGAGACGTTAAAGACATCCTTTCCAAATCAGTGCCTAACCAATAGTGTTTTAAAATGCAGAAGCGAAATGAAAAAGCACATTTTCTGAAGCAACCACATCATTTTGTGCCACTTCTATGACTCTGTAATATCACGTGTCAGCTTGAGTTCATAGCTGGACTTGAACCGCGGTCATCCGACTTTAAGTCCAATGCTCTATCCGGTGAGCTACTGCAGAATCGAATCACCTTGTAATAAGTATATATCTGTAGATGGGTCTGTAATACAAGCATTAAAATGTCATTTTATTTATAAAGTCATAATCAGCCATTTAAGTCATGATTTGAGTGAAAGTGAATAAAACACAGTTGTTGTAGCGCCTCTAGTGTTCATTTCACCTGGAAACTGCAGAGTATTGTACCTGGAGACACGTATAACAAGTTTTTTAAAAATGTATATAGAGTCATGTTTTCACTATGAGACCAGGTTGCAGTCTGACTCTATGAGTCGGTATCTATGATTAAGGACAGTATTAAAGCAGAGCTCTTTCACTGTATCACTCCAGGGTCAAACAACGCACAAACGACTCATTTATCTGGAGTCAAGTTCAGATGTGTGTGTGAGATCTGCATGAGAACAAGCTCGAATGTGATGGGGCTACAACACATGGTACATTAACACACATACACACACCTTTGTCAAAAAACTATCATTAATGAGTCAGTGCAGCCCCCTGTGGAAAACAGACAATGACAACACAGAAATGAGGCACTGATTTATATAGAGCGAGCATAATTTACTGTTGTCTGAATGAGTGGGTGAAAAGGTTGTTTTAAAGAGTGCTTTTGCATTTTTGTATAACTCAAGTGTTTATTTAAATTTCTGCATGTACATTAATTTCATAGCCAGGTGCACATAATCTAGAACAGCAACCTTCTGCAAGTGTAGGTTAATATCAGTCTTATGATCCTGGCGAAAGGGCAGATCCTGATCTTACAATCCTCTGAGATGGAAAATTCTACTGAGTAAAGCTGTGCCCTCTAGCATGCATTTAAACCTGAGCTGAGAGCTGCAGGTTACGGCACCAACACACAAGACACACTGCACGACTGAGTGCCTGTCCTTTTGTGTGGTAGTCACGCATTTCACGACTCCTTTGGGTCCAGCTGAATTCTCCTATTTCATCCCTGGGAACGTATTTCGTGCATAAGTCTTTGATTGTGCCATTATGCTGATTTAACTAAAGAAAGTGACTTATATATTCATTAAGGGTCATTTTAAATATATATAGTTTAACGTTCAATGGGAGAGCTAGATCAAAATGCAGCACATTTAGAAGGAAATAGTAGCTATATGTTAATTTTCTGGTGGAAAATAAAAACCCATTCTTTCTAATAAGATGTGCATAACCTAAATGCTAAAGAAGATATTGATTAGGTGGCAAACATTTTAACGAGTGCAAGCTAGTAAATGACAGTGACTATTATGCTTTAATTAGACAGATTAAAGCATCACAGACAGTACTGTTTTTATCTAGCAGAGTCCAATATGCTGGTAAGATTAACAAAACCTAAAGCAAACACTAAAAATTAAACTGAAATTAAATTTCAATTAGAATAAATTATATTTTAAATATAATTACATTTTTAGTTTTTGAAAAATGTAATTCAATTAAAACTGAATTTACTGGCCACAATTTTTTTTACTATCAAATTAAGTCAAGTCAAAGGTATTTTAATTGCAATAGATACTGTCAAATATATAATTAGGTAAAATATTTTTGTACTTATGACAAAACCTTTTTGCAGTAGCCTGTATACAGTGAATGTAGCAATAATTGACATTTAAACCATGCATGACATAGAAATTCGAAAAGGGTTACTAGCCAGTAACTGTATTATTTACTCAAAGTCATTTTACTCGCATATCATAAAAGACATTTAGCATCTTACATGAGGATTATAATTTACCCAAACCTGTGGTTCTTCTTCCCTGAGGTAAAAGCTCTCTTAACCATCTATTAACTGGATGTTGTTGTAAAACATTAATTGTCATAATGTGTTTAAATGGGCACTAAACTGTTATTATTTGCAGACTATTATTTGAGTGCAAGGAACAAGAGGAACTGCTACAGTCTAATGCAACAGTGATTTAGTTTAATCAAAGCCATAATAGACGTAGAGTATAGAAGCTTTATACTGCTTTATTGAATCAAACCCATTACTATCACCATGGTAACTACACAATTGACTCAATTTGTCCCTTAATGCACTGTCAAACCAAACAGCAACAGGCTTTTTGTACAAACCTAGATCAATGGTTCTGAACTGGTTATGCTTCAGGACCCAGATTTTACACTGAACATCAATTGTTGACCAAAATCTGTACAAAGCTGTATACTGTACAAAGTACAAAAAAATCTCCTTTAAAACAAAACATGAAATGTATTACTACCATGAACTGCAAAGGCTGAACCATATGCAAAATTATTCACATGAAATAGGCTAAAAAGAAAAATTGACAATTTGGCACTAAAAATGGCACTGTTTGGAGGGTCTTTGTAAATTAGCACCAAATCACGGCATTACACCACTGTGCATTCAACAGAAAACAGTGGTGTTCACAGGTGAAATAACTTCATTTATTTGCATAATTACTTAACTTTTTAAGGGGGGGGGGGGGGCAGCTCAGCAAGTATTGACGTTGACTCCCACCCCTGGAGTCACGAGTTCGAATCCAGGGTGTGCTGAGTGACTCCAGCCAGGCCTCCTAAGCAACCAAATTGGCCCAGTTGCTAGGGAGAGTAGAGTCACGTCGGGTAACCTCCTCGTGGTCGCTATAATGTGGTTCTCGCTCTCGGTGGGGCGCGTGGTGAGTTGTGTGTGGATGCCGCGGAGAATAGTGTGAAGCCTCCACACACGCTACGTCTCCGCGGTAATGCGCTCAACAAGCTACGTGATAAGATGCGTGGATTGACAGTCTCAGACGCAGAGGCAACTGAGATTCTTCCTCCGCCACCTGGATTGAGGCGAGTCACTATGCCACCACGAGGACTTAGAGCACATTGGGAATTGGGCATTCCAAATTAAGGAGAAAAGGGGAGGAAAAATAATAATAATAATAATAATAATAATTTTTAAGTAGCAACCAATCATTCTCAAATGAGAAGCAGTTACACATAGCCCAAGAAAAAGATAAAAAAAAAAATTTATTTTATTTTATTTTTCCTCAAAATATTCATGACAAATATCACAGTATGTGTTTACTGTTAAAGTCTGGCAAAGGCAGTAAAAAAAAACTCAAATAAAAATAAAAAAGATAAATGTATACAAATGAATTATTTTAAATTTATTTTATTTTTTTAATATTCATGACACATATTGCAGAACGTGTTTATTGTTATAGTCTGCCGATTTAGTCATTAGCATCTAAGCCAATAAAATAGAGCCAATAAAATTTATTTTTTTAAAAAACACTATACAAAATTATTTATAAATATAAATTTATTTTTATTTATTTTCAAATCCTTTAGAACATATCTGCATATATCAGTTATTGAACATTTAAAATTAAGATAAAAAAAACAATATCAATCAGTCTCTATAGCCATGACCCACCAAATGAGAAACACTGGCCTAGAGTACTTATGCTAGATTTTGCTATGAAAACTAATAATTTGGTGGACAAAACACATAAAACGCACTTCTTCCAGATGCTATACTGCAGATGAAGGAGATCACCAGTTGTGGGCCCTTATGTGACTTGTTGCTTAAATGGTAATGGTTTGTGTACAGGTACAAATGTTTGGTTACCTACTGAGCTGGTACCGTTTCCTGTGTTCTGCCTGAGGGTCTTGCTGGCGAATGGCTCTGATAGCAGTGGGAGCTGTAAACATGGAAGTTGTGCCGTGCTCCGACATCACACGGAAAAATGCCCCGGGGTCCGGAGTCCCCACCGGTTTACCCTGCAGAGACAACACCTCCTTACAGCTATCTAAATGCAGAAATAACATTATTCTTTTAACCAAACACTAAAGAAATTTATCAACATTGCCTTTCAAAAATGTATCTAAGACAAGATTTCAAAAAATTTCCAAATTGGCAGCCAGAAAGCCTCTGGAAAGGTTTATAGAATTATTTGCTCTATTTTGCAAGAGGGCAACCTTTTATTTCCTCTCAATTATGGTCATTTTTAACATTAATGTTAATATTTAGTATTTACGTAACTCCAGCCAGGTCTCCTAAGCAACCAAATTGGCCCAGTTGCTAGGGAGGGTAGAGTCACATGGGGTAACCTCCTCGTGGTCGCGATTAGTGGTTCTCGCTCTCAATGGGGCGCGTGGTAAATTGTGTGTGGTTCGGAGAGTAGCATGAGCCTCCACATGCTGCGAGTCTCCGCGGTGTCATGCACAGTGAGCCGTGTGATAAGATGCATGGACTGACTGTCTCTGAAGCGGAGGCAACTGAGACTTGTCCTCCGCCACCCGGATTGAGATGAATAACCACGCCACCACGAGGACCTACTAAGTAGTGGGAATTGGGCATTCCAAATTGGGGAGAAAAGGGGATAAAACAATAAAATAAAAAAATATTTAGTATTTACTTCGTCCCCTTGTTGCCTGTATGACCAAAATCTTAAATCCCAGTATGAATAATTTTATACAACAGTTAGTTCTGGTCCTCTATTCTGATTTGACAAGTGCCTTTCCAAGCTGCAACACTGCTTTGCAAATGAAAACAAAGTACAGTCACACTGTGACTACACCGGATGCAAGCGTTACATCAAAACTAAATCACTCCCATTGAAATCAACAAAGCTGTCTATACTGTACTGCTCTTTTGCAACACTTGGTATGTTTACGGCAGGTTTTAGCATACAGCTTTCATCTGTCTGAGCAAGCATCCACCTTTTTCCTCGCTTCGGTGCCACTACAAAAAGATATTTCCTGGCGGATGCTCCACACTTCCGCTTAGCTGTTATAATCAGCTAAACAAATCTACTGTTGATGGCGAGCAGCAGAGGCAAAAAAAAAAAAAAAAAAAAAGCTACCAACGCCCAAAACATTTCGAGATGCACCAGATATATAAGTAAATATAATAAGATGCAATAAGCAAAAGATGCATTACCCGAATTCTCCGTCATTTGCTAACTTTTTAAAACATTGATGTATAATTGCAAATGCTGTGCGTCACATACAGGATGCATGCAGAGAGAGAGAGAGCTCAGTGTCTAATGAGTAACTTTACCATGTAAATGTTTGTGATTGTGTAGCTTTCTATTTGGGATTGACGTCAATAGCATAGGTAAATATACAGCTTTCATTGAGAAAAAGATGTATGTTTAGTGACAGGCTGTTCTGCCCATTTTGACTGTTTATAGTGATATTTCAGTGCTTGGTAATAGGTATAAGCTGAGAGCCGGAAGTCTGTAGCATTCTTGTTGGAAGCAAACGCTAAGCATAATGTGTAACTTCACTGCCTTGAAAAATCCAGGATACATGACAATTCGTAACTGAAATATTTGAAATTAGATTCTTAAATTAAAATCACCATGTAAATTCAGTTTAAATACTTCAAGTAGAAGGAACCTAACTGAATCAAGTAAACCCAACACAATCTGACATGTCAAAATAACTCAAATGAACTCTTTTAGTGATATGCTAGCTTATAAAAGTTAGCATGCTAAACACATGCTGGTGGGAAGCACAACGGAATGCAACTTGGTCACTATGCTCTGGTTAGCACAGGAACTGCTCAATGGATAAAGCAAAGTGTAGAATACTCTAAATACACTTTATTGGTCCTCAACGTAAGGTCAAGCTCCACTTTTCACCATAATGGTACCCAAAAAACTATAACATAAAAGAAACTTTTCTAAATCTCAACAAAACACTAACAATTCTCCCCCTTTATCTTGCACAAAGATAAAATAACACTTGATTTGAACTCTTATTCTTGTTAATATTTACTTTTATTTGTATTTACTCTCCCTGTTGAGTCCCATGCAAGGCAGGTTGGGAAATAGAAATCATCTGCCCAGTTTCAGTTAACCAAATAAAACTTCATGTTGTCCCAACACACATAGATTAAGTAAAGCAGACAAGACACTTTTTAGTTAAAAAAAAAACTCAGTTAATTTAAGTTCCCTTGGTTACTTGAATTTAAGTAATTGGAACAAATAATTTTTATTATTATTATTAACATGATCATGGTAGGATTAAGTAAAACTGACAATAGTGAAAGTATTTGTTTTTTGTGAATTTGTGAAAACTGCTCCACAGATATATTGCAGTATAAAGTAAAATCAGAATCTCTATTCCATTTTCTATTATCGCCCAATTCAGAAGTGGGCACAAGCATTTTTTAGTATCGAACTGGATCAGCACGGGCATTTGCAGAGGTTGGGGAGAGAATATTCAATGAAGGATGTATTTGAAATGGAGAGTGGTTTGGAAAGGTGCCTGGGTGGCAGATGGGCCAAGAGAGTGACTAAGAAACAGAATAATACTGTTGCAAAAAGATTACACACAATAAGCATTGCACAACGCTGAGCTGTTGAAATATTCATGTTTCTTCCTGGCTGCTCAAAAAGAATGCTCTAAAAACTAAAAGACTTCATAATAGCTGGGACAAATCAAACAGATCACACAGGAATATCAAAATCTCATTTTTAGAAGAGCATTTTTGTGTATTCTGCTTAGAAAATAATGAGAATCAATATTAAAGTTATGAGAAATGAACAGATTTTTCTTAGACAAGCTTTGATTGAAGAAAGCTAATACAACTATTTTGACACTTGGGTGTTGTTATAGATACAGAATAGAAAGATAAAAAAAATTATCTGACTGATCCCAGTAAAACAGTAAGGGTAAAATAAACATGTCGATTAAGAAATAATTGTATTAATAACTATGGAATCAAAAGAGTCCACCGCCAGGGAGGCCTGGGTAACTCTGCCAGTAACGACGCTGACTACCACTCCTGCAGTCGCGAATTCGAATCCAGGGTGTGCTGAGTGACTCCAGCCAGGTCTTCTAAGCAACCAAACTGGCCCAGTTAATAGGGAGGGTAGAGTCACATGGGATAACCTCCTCATGGTCGCTATAATATGGTTCTCGCTCTCTGTGGGGCGCGTGGTGAGTTGTGCGTGGATGCCGCGGAGAGTAGCGTGAAGCCTCCACACGCGCTATGTCTCCGCGGTAATGCGCTCAACAAGCCACGTGATAAGATGCGTGGATTGACGGTCTCAGACGCGGAGGCAACTGAGATTCGTCCTCCGCCACCTGGATTGAGGCGAGTCACTACGCCACCACGAGGACTTAAGAGTGGAACTGGGCGTTCCAAATTGGGGAGAAAAAGGGGAGAAAATAATAAAAAGGTCCACCGCCAAGTCTGGTCTTTAGATATGGCTTTAATCCCTTCTTAAATGCAAGTCAATGGGACTTTATCTTCTACTAGGTGAAAATAGTAATTCTGTTTACTCTGAAAAAATCACAGCACACTTCTCAAGCTGTGCATTTTGAGGAATCGTTCATGTACAAGTGGTGTGGGACAAGTTACATGCCTACACTTCATATTTAGTGTTTATGGTTTGTATAAATCTCTAACCCTAAATTTGAGCTAAATTAACTGTTATAGCGAGCATCATTATTTAATAATAAACATATCTGGCATATTTCATCAGCTGTTAAAATAAAACGTCAATCATTGCCAATAAACTCAAATGTGTATGTGCACTCTAATTAATCTGTTCTAATAAATTTGTATTTTCATTATTTTTTTTTTTTTTATTTTTTTTATGAGTGTACTATTGAGAGATTTGTTGAGATTAAACTACCATTGTAGCAAACTAACAAATTCAGCCAGCATCTATCTTCTATTTTCTCTCGTGTAGAGAGGCAACACGTCTAATTAGTGGAGGAGACGCCACTGGCAAAATCTCTTGATGGAAAACCAACACGGGCAGGTCACCTCCCACCAAGTGCAAATTATTTAAGTATTCATATATTATTTAGTATTATGTTACATAGTATTCACAAGAACAAGTACTTAAAAGGAATAGTTCACCCAAAAATAAAAAATCTCATTTATTCACCCTCATGCCTCCCAAATGTGTATGACTTTCTTTCTTCTGCAGAACAAAAACAAAAATGTTTATAAAAATATCTCAGCTTTTTAGGTCCACATAGTGCAACTATTTTGACGGTCCAAAAAGCACACAAAGGCAGCACAAAATTAATCTATATGACTTCAGTGGTTATATCAATGTCTTCAGAAGGGATACGATAAGTGTTGGTCAGAAAGTGATCAATATTGAAGTCCTTTTTAACGATAAATCTCCACTTTCACTTCCATTTTGCATTCTTCATGCATATCGCCACCTACAGGGCAGGGAGGAGAATTTATAGTAAAAAAGGACTTAAATATTGATCCATTTCTCACCCACACCATATCAGCTCTGAACACATGGATTAAACCACTGGAGTCATATGGATTATTTTTATGCTGCTTTTAAATGCGTTTTAGGGCTGTAAAGTTCAGGCCACCATTCACTTGGATTGTATGGACCAACAGAGCTCAAATATTCTTCTAAAAATCTTTGTTTGTGTTCAGCAGAAGAAAGTCATACACATCTGAGATGCCATGAGGGTGAGTAAATAAGTGCTGCTCTTCCACCAGCACAAAAGCTTTTGAAATGAAAAGCAACAGCAAATTGAATGCAAGACTATAGTCAAACTGGGTCAGTAAATCAAACAGATTGTCCTGAAGGAGCATAGATGTGTTTTGTGTCTAGATAGTATCTGGATATTTTTTTAGTTGCATTGCTTTTACACCTCACATTCCAATTTGTTTCTAGTGTTATCAGATAAAGATCCAATCGCATTTACCCGTGCAAAATGGAAAATGGTACTTAAATATTACAGAGGTTCTGTTAATTGAATAGTTTCCTTCATTTATGAAATCAAAAAAGACAATTCAAAATGCTTCTTATTTTGAAATAAAAAAAACAAGTGATTTTGTCTGTTGCATTTCCCTACTTTAGAAACATTCCCACAATAAAGGGGATGCAAATAGGGATTATAAGTGGAAAAGGGGGAGAAAATAACATTTTAAAAGCACCCCCATGAAAATAGACCAGGAGAGAGATGTGGATGATGAATTGAGGAGAAAAGCAAGATATTCCAGTGGAATAATTCATGGAATGTTGTACATTAAATCGAAAGACCAGATTGCAAGGCTGCAGTGTTTGATGTGTGTCTTTTTCACATTGCAAGAGCAGATTAAAAAGAAATCCCAAGAAACCACAACACAACAATTTAATGATGGATATACGGAGCATGGCGGAAAACTTACAACCAAGTTATTCAAAGTGACATATAATGGTTATTTGTAGCACAACCTCATTACATATCATTTATTTGTAAGTGAATAACGAAAATGCATTAGCATTTACGCAAGTTACAAAACACACGTTAAAGGGATAGTTAACCCAAAGGTACAAATTCTGTAATTTGTTTTTGCTCCAAACCCATATGACTTTCTTTCTTGGTGAAACACAAAAGGAGATGTTAAGCAGACTCACAGTCTCAGTCAGCATTCACTTTCTTTGCATCTTTTTTCCATGCAATGACAGTGAATGGTGGCTGAGACTTAACATTCTGCCTAAACTCTCCTATTTATGAAGAAGAAAGTAATTCATATGAGTTTGGTGAATAAATGAAGGTGTTCATTTTTGGGTGAACTATCCCTTTAACACTTTAATGAGTTTTCTTCCTTCCTTGCATTCCCTGAGAGAAACACTTGCTAGGGTCTATAAAATTCCACAGTAAGGACTTGGCAGACCTCAGGTCAGTCGGAGCACCAGGATCGAGTAACCCGGCAACAGCAGACAATTGAGTGTTAGCAGGTTCAGTCCACAGGCCAACTGCTTTAACACATTCACACTCACAGTCTCACACACACACATGGCCAGTACCTCGTAAAGCACGGTGGAGTTGCCGTGTAGAAGGGGAGCATAGCAGATATACGAGTGGCCCACCACCCATCCGAGGTCAGATGCAGCCCACCAAACCTGACAAAGAGAGACATGCTGGTCAAATGGTGCCAGACACAATGAACAGGAACTTCAATTAAGTTCATACCTGGAAAGAGTCATCCCATTCCTTTTTTAACATTTTTTTTTTTTTTTTTTTTGCACCTAAAAGATAATTTAAGCCAGTTTATTATGGTGTGGTTAAGGCCCTTTCACACCCGAGGTGGCGCGATTATACGGAGCAAATTGTGATGAATGTCCCTTTCACATAGAAAGCGACACGAATGTTTGACATTCACGCCTTGGGTGACAAGTTTGAAAACAACCAAGACAAGCAAGCAAGTTCTCCATTGAGCAGATCAAAAAAATAAAAAAAAACTGATTTCTCTACCAGGTGTAGCAGCGATGACGAGTTTGTTGTTGATTTGTTAAACGAGAAAGAAAACACTTTCACAAACTATTTCAGTTCACCTGCTGGACAAGCTGACTGGCAGTATTATCATGTGCACACAGTCTGAGGAGTGATTAGAAAGGGTAAAAATTGAGGGCAAAAAATAATATTAGCTGTTACAACATTCGGATCAAGCATGCATACTGTATATATTTGTGTTAAAGTTGCCGTAAGCTATTTTTTCATGGAAAAGTATGCAAAAAAATGTCCTACTCCCTTGATTATCTTAATGAAATAAGTTTCCTGAGATATCACACCGGTCTCTGTGACAGCTGTAGACTTTGTAAACAGAAAACAAAAATCGGTCCGCTGGCATCGACACTTTTCACCTGTCAATAATTTTGCTAGTTCTCATAGTGTTGTATTTGAAGCGGATCATTGAGGCTATGATTCATAATATTTGTCAGTTGAGGGCGCTATTGTGCCACTGTTGAATTTGTCAGCCACAGGAACAAACAATGCTGCTCTTTTGCTCGGTTTTGGACTCAAAATTAACTTTGGAGGGAAGGGTTTTGGAATAAGGGGGCGTGGCTAATTCAACGGCTCAGTCGCTTACAGCACCTTTAAGTACATTTGTTTAAAACCACTGCGTAATGCACACACAATGACTGTTAAAAAAAATGTTTGATTGTCTCTTATTGCCATGTACTCTCTATCTACTTGTGTTATACATTTGTTCAAAACCCTGAATGTTACAAATTAAACATGTTATTTAAAAGTCTATATAATGCACACGATAAAACAAAAATCCCAACCAGCAAAACCCATCTTCTGTATGACCTATTATGAGATATTTTAAAACTTGAAGGGATAGTTCATCCAAAAATGAAAATGTTCTCTTCATTTACTCACCCTCATGACTTTCTTCTGCAGAACACAAATTAAGATTTTTAGAAGCAGCTCTGTAGGTCTAAAGTGAATGGGTGCCAAAATTTTGAAGCTCCAAAATCCACATAAAGGCAGCATAAAAGTAATCCATATGACTCCAGTGGTTAAATCCATGTGTTCAGGCACAATATGATAGGCATGGTAAGAAACAGATCAATATTTAAGTAATTTTGAATCATACTTTACCACACCTGCCTGCCCGGTAGGGCACGATATGCACAAAGAATGTGATTCACCAAAAACAGAAGGAAAAGGGACTTAAATATTAATCTATTTCTCACCCACACCAATCATATAACTTCTCAAGATATGGATTTAACCACCGGAGTCATCTGGAGTACTTTTATGTTGCCCTTATGTGGATTTTGTAGATTCAAAATGTTGGCACCCATTCACTTACAGTGGTGGCCAAAAATATTGGCACCCTTGGTACATATGAGCAAAGAAGACTGTGAAAAAAAATCTGCATTATTTATCCTTTTGATCTTTCATTTAAAAAATATATATATAAAAATCACAAAAATGTAACCTTTAACTGAAAACAATTGAAACAGGGGAAATACCTCATTATTAAATATTTTTCTCCAAAAATCATTGGCCATAATTATTGACTCCCTTTTATTCAATAATTTTTGCAACCTCCCTTTGCCAAGATAACAGCTCTGAGTCTTCCCTTATAATGCCTAATGAGGTTGGAGAACACCTGGTAAGGGATCGGAGACCATTCCTCCATACAGAATCTCTACAGATCCTTCAAATTCAGAGGTCTATGTTGGTGGACTCTCCTCTTCAGTTCACCCCACAAATTTTCTATGGGGTTAAGGTCAGGAGACTGGGACGGCCATGGCAGAACCTTGATTTTGTGGTCAGTGAACCATGTGTGTGTTGATTTTGATGTTTGTTTTGGATCACTGGTGGTACTTCATCTCTGTGTGCGCCAAACCCATCACTGGTGTTTGCTGCCAAAAAGCGCTTTTTTTGTTTCATCTGACCATAGAACCACATTTGAAGTTCCAGTAGTGTCTGGCAAACTGAAGATGCTCGAGTTTGTTGTTGGATGAGAGCAAAGGCTTTTTTTCTTGAAACCCTCCCAAACAACTTGTGGTGATGTAGGTGATGTCTGATATTTTTTTTGAGACTTCTGACCCCAAAACCAAACTAATTTCTGCAGTTCTCCAGCTGTGATCCTGGGAGATTCTTTGGCCACTTGAACCAACCTCCGCACTGTGCGTGGAGACAATATAGACACACGTCCTTTTCCAGGCCGATCTTAAGATCTCCAGTTGATTGGAACTTGTTAATTATTGCCCTGATGGTGGAAATGGGCATTTTCAATGCTTTGGCTATTTTCTTATAGCCACTTCCCATTTTGTGAAGCTCAACCTTTTGCAGCACATCAGAACTATAGTCTTTAGTCTAACCCACTGTGATTGATGATTAAGGGAATTTGGCCTGTGTGTGTTACCTCATATTTATACCCCTGTGAAACGGAAGTCATGCCTGAACAATTTCATGTTCCTAGACACCCAGGTGCACAACCCTTTTTTTTTTTTTAATAAATATGAATGGGAATATGTGTCAGATATATTTTACTCATAAGAATTTCTAGGGATGCCAATAATTGTGGCCAACGTGTTTTTGAGAAAAATATGTATTTAATAATGAGATATTTCCCCGGTTTCAATTGTTTTACTTCAATTAAAGGTTACATTTTTGTGAATTATTTGAATGAAAGATCAAAAGGATAAACAATGCAGATTTTTTTTTCACAGCCTTCTTTGCTCATATTTACCAAGGGTGCCAATATTTTTGGCCACCACTATACACTGTATGGACCTACAGAGCTGAGATATTCTTCTAAAACTCTTCATGTGTGTTCAGCAGAAGAAAGAAAGTCATAGAAATCTGGGATGGCATGAGGATGAGTAAATGATAAGTGAATTTACATTTTTGGGCGAACTAGCCATTTAACTGCTGTCAATGAGGGTAAATGGTAGCACAGCAATAACTATTATATAATTTTTCTGGGGACACCACCAAGCTTTTGGTATACAAAGACATGTTGAACACAAAGACATACGTATATGCACTGCCAGTCACTGCAGCAGTATTAATATTTGGGGGGGGGAAAAACACTTAAGGTCTTAAGTTTATTAAAAAAAGTTCATACAAAGGCAAAGATACCACAAGTTATATTATTTTAGAGATAGAGAACTCACATAAGATTAAATGCAAAGGCAAAAATTGCAGCAATATGGAATATATTATGAAGACAAACCAAGCAAGATCAGAAAGTTTTTTAAGGCAATGTAAAGGCAGTGATGCAGCTATATCATTTACATGTTAAGAGAACCCATATGAGAAAAAAAAAAGTTTCCGTTTTTAAGGCATTAGATAACAAACACGTCCTAACAGATGGTTCAGGATTTCTTCCTCGAGTTCCTTCAGCATTTATTGTCGGTGGTTAAAACAGCTTTATGTGCATTAGCGCCACCAGTTGCGCTGGTTTTGGTTACTGCAGCAGCTCCTGATCCAAAGCTCATATTTTATTGGTCAGGGCATTTTATTGCCTGGCGAAGAATTTTTTTTTTTTTTTTTTTTTTACACACTCAAAAAAAAAAGCCTTGCTTTGCTGGTGTGCAAATGTTCACTCCAGGTGTGAATGGTTCATTAGGAATCCATTGTTTTGACTGAAAATGTTAATTGCGGCAAAGATTCGCGTTTGTTGTGAAAAGGCCTTTAAGGTGAAGTGGGTAATTTTTTTGCTACTAGTGTCACCAAACGAAACTGCAAAATAACAAGATTCCAATCATAATGGAACCTTATAAGTGAGTGATTTGTAAAGCTCTTCAAGGGCAGAAACTCAATTGATCTCAAGAGACATTCTAACAGCACGTAAAAGCATAAAAATACATTGTGCACACAAATACAGGGTAAAATAATATATTTTTTAATTACACTGAACTGTTTTATCTATACTTTTAAGTATTGAATAAAATCTAAATGTTTATTTATAAACAACATTGCCTGAAGAAGATGCAAAACTGGTCATTACAATGTTGGAAATTGGCTCTGTATGGTGCCATGAGTCATATCTACAATATTCTAGTCCCTAGCTAGGGCACCTCGTTTAAGTTTAGAAATGTACAGTATGTTTTTATTGCACACTGAAGGCTTTAATTTCAAAAGATCAAGGAAAATTTGATTCCCCCCTTGCAAAAATACTGAATCATGGCCTACCTCACCAGGAGCCAGTCCGTAAATATTAGACATGGTCCAGTTTAACATCACGGCATATCCGCCCGTATCTCGGACTACACCCTGAGAGGAAAGAATAGAAGAATTGGAACATTTCACAGGAAAACACATCACAATGTCAAGAAATAATTTCTTCATGTGAACACACCAATTCTTCAGTCAATGAGATTTATTTATTAGTCATATGGGTTTGGAAGGACATTAGGGTGAGTACATGAAGACAGAATTCTCGTTTTTGCACAACACATTACCATTCGTGATGACTAACTGGGTGGTGATATATATATTTGCATAGAGAAATGGGGGGGGTGTTCCCCTTTTTTCACCCAATTTGGAATGCCCAATTCCCAATGCGCTTTTAAGTCCTCGTGGTCGCGTAGTGACTTGCCTCAATCTGGGTGGCGGAGGACGAATCTAAGGACCGTGTCTAAGACCGTCAACCCGTGCATCTTATCACGTGGCTTGCTGAGTGCACTGCCATGGAGACATAGCACGTGTGGAGGCTTCACGCCATCCACCGCGGCATCCACGCTCAACTCACCATGTGCCCCACGAGAACGAACCACATTATAATGATCCCTAGCAATTGGGCCAATTTGGTTGCTTGGGAGACCTGGCTGGAGTCACTCAGCACGCCCTGGGATTCGAACTACCGAACTAGCGAACTCCAGGGCTGGTAGCCAGCGTCTTTTACCACTGAGCTACCCAGGCCCCCACATTTAGGGCCTTTAAGATTTTTTTGCATTGTGACATTATTTTCATGACAGTTAAATGCATTTTAACCCCCAATTTGCATTACCTCAACATGGCTGTACATTATACTTTTACTAATCCCATTGCTAATAATAATTTTTTCCACAGTTACAGTAAAACAGATACTATTTTATTGCACTATACAATTTAAATACTACACATTACATTTGAAATAGTATATTTTTGTAATGCTGCAGTAATGAGAATTAAGGGGGTAAAATGTACGTAACTGTCATGATCTTCATGGCCCTAAATGCCTCTCCGAGTAAACACACTCTCAAGGCGAAATTGCCAGGATTCATACAACGTTTCTAAATTTGGCTAATTCGAATGATATCGTGCGACTGCACTCGTTTGAAATCCTACGACTTTCACTACAGCCAATGATGTCGCTGGACAACGTTTCCTTTCTAATACGTAACAATTACTTTCTTCTGTCACACACAACAGTTTCCTATCATGTTTACACACTCTACTGATTGGTTAAGTTTAGATAAGGGGTTTGGGTAAGGGCATAATATGAATAAGTATGTCCTTAACACCTCGTGCACGGAACCCGCGCTTACTTCCGCATTAGACATCTGGGAATTTGCACGTGATGAATTCGTTTATGCGAACAACAATGTGCAAGACCATACGAAATAGCCAACTTGTAAATTATGTAAATTTTTCTTGACATGTTTTGTGAGATTCACCCAAGTATAGGCATGTGTATCACCACGATGGAGGCTGAGGGTCGGCTTGAAAGGTATATTTTGAGTTGTAGGGTGCTAATTAAATCCTGGTAAATTGTGCCAAATCCATAAATTTGAGAGGCATGTGCCTGACTGAGCAAGTGAGGCAGGACTATTAGCAAGTGGTTTATGTACAGGGCAGTATTGCCTTGGGCCAGATATTTCACAGTGGCTGAAGTCTAAGTCAATGGAGAGCTGTGTTTTGTTCACTGTGCCTTCAGGCCATGATACTTCCTCCTGTGTGCGCTTTTTTTATTCTCTTCTTTTGCCTCGCTTATAGAAGTGTCCTTCTATAAGTGAGATGTTCAGGATAGAATAGCACCTGAGGCATGATCATGAAAATTTCAAAGTGCTGTTCACCTCATGCACAATATCATGTGGGGAAAATAAAATTTTATTTAGAGGTGGTCTTTGAATAAGAGGTGGAATCATAAAAATTTAATTGGCGGGCAGAATGGCAAGTAGCACTGAAAAAGAGATCCTGGAAATGGGAGGGGCTTAACAGCCAGGATGTCTCTGATTGGTCAGGTACAATGGCTCATAGCAGTTTTTTTTACTTTTATATCATGTTAGATTTAGCCTACATTTTGAGAAGCCGACTTCTAAAAACCATTCACGACTTTGACAAACTTGTAATTCAAAGTAAAAGTGGACCGATATATCGGTTTTACTGATCATTCCGTGCCGATAGTTTTTTTTCCCTCCATGTTCCTGTAGCCAGCGATAGAGGATTATATAGTTAGAACGCATTGGTTCCACAGTATAACAGCAGCCTCTAAAGTTGAAAGAAAAACAATCATCAGGGGATTTCCTGTATCTAAATCGGTCATCATTGGCAATATTCATCCATATTTTTATCGTCTCTTTAATGCATATTTTGTTATCTAGATTAGTTAATCGCGTGTTCTAAATTGAAGCAAGGGGATGCAAAGAAAAATGTGACTATATAGAAACATGCCCCGTCAACACATACATCATGTCTCCAACTTCATATCTTGTGAATAATAATAAACCTTATTGCTCATTATACCTCATCTGGGGAAATATACATTTACAAAACCCTTCGCCTGGTTAATATATAGGCTAAAGCTTAATTTTGGTTAATACTTAAAGCACTGTAACAGAGACAAGTCTCCAACATTTCAAAATAAGATTCCCTGGTGTACTTCGGGCTCGTTTATAAGGTAAAAGTCCCATGTTATGCACCAAATCATAATTTTTTTTTTCTGGTTCTTATTGGGAATTTGGTTAAAGAATAAACTGCATCTGGGACTTTATTCATTTTGGCTCTTGTGGCCTCTTTGTCTGTGCCCATCACAGTAAGGAAAGAATAAGAAACTTTTAACATTCTATAAATAAAAACTATAGACCAATTTATCAGTTATCAGCCTTCCCCACCACCTTAGTAATTGCATCGGCAAAAATCCACGATCGGCCGCCTCTAATTACAAGTTCAAACATTGAAACTGTATGAAAACTTGAAGTTTCTTAATGTCATTATTCAGGTGCCAATTATTATTAAATTCAAATATAGACCCCTTTTTGTCTCTTATTTCATTGTCCCTATGATTTGATAGTAACGTTATTGTCAACTTAAGGGAAAAGTTGACAAGTCCAATTCAGATTCTTTTATCAACATTAAATGAATAGTAAATGCCACATACAACAAGCCAGACAAAAGCCTATATAGAGCATCAGACAAGAGTGTATCTACACACCTTGAAACTCACAGGTCATGCTGAACTTGAAAACAGACAAGATTTTATAGAGATGTATGGCTCAAGGTTTCCAAACAGAATATGCAATAGACCCTGACAACACGGATCTATTCCACAGTAAACACCCTCAATCATTTCCTCAGCTGTGTTTTATCACCACGTATTGTCATAAACAAGATTTTACCTTAGGAGTGCCAGTGGTGCCAGAGGTGTAGAGGACATAAAGCGGGTGATGAGCGGGGACGGGGACACAATCATGAGGGAGAGCAGTAGCCATTTCCTCCTCCCAGTCCAGACTTAGGTCAGGATGCATGGACACCTTTTCCTGGGGAAAAGATGGAAATGTTTATCTACAAAGTACTGAGGCCTTCAGAAAGGGGCCTAAATAAAAATGTTTAGCAAGAAATGAAAAATCTGAATCTCTCGGTTTTGTATATTCAGGTAACTCTGAATATTCTAAAAGCTTCAGAAACTAAGAGGCATATAGGAATCTTCTAAAGGAATAACATAAATTGAACGTTGTGTCCATATTTCTGGGGCTGGGAAATATGAAAACTGATTTGAACTTTTTTTTTCCACATTTCTGAAATTTGGTTTTGTTCATCTCCACTAACCATTTGGGACTGTTTCTTTACCCCAATCTGTTGGATAATCAAAAAGCTATTTCCTGACAGTTTCCATGACAACACAGAATTAAGTCTTAAGTCGGGATGCATCAGAACAGGGCCGTAACCACAATCCTGGGCTGGAATCCCTCTTCAGACATGATGGTGCTGCGGATGGCTGCCTCGGTGTGGAGCTCCTCAGTTCTTTTGTTGTTTTTGTTTGTTTGTCCTATGTTTAGTAATCTTTTTCCAGTCAGTTTTAACAGAGACGAACTGCTGAACATTCGACAGCACTGAACTGTCCAAATACAAACAGAACATCACATGCCCCACCAAAGACAGGAACATACTGGATCATTGCTACACAACAATAAAGGATGCATATCGCTCTGTTCCTAGAGCAGCTTTGGGACTCTCTGATCACTGTCTGGTACATCTTCTTCCAACCTACAGGCAGAAATTAAAATCAACCAAGCCAGTAGTAAGAACTGTAAAGAGATGGACCAATGAAGCAGAGTGGGAACTACAAGCCTGCTTCGATTGCACGGATTGGAGTGTTTTTGAGGCTGCAGCAACAGACCTGGACGAGCTCACAGATACTATTATATCATATATCAGTTTCTGTGAGGATATGTGCATTCCTACTAGGACTTATTTAAAGTTCAACAATGACAAACCATGGTTTACAGCAGAGCTCAGGCAGCTTCGTCATGCCAAAGAGGATGCTTACAGGGGTGGGGATAAAGTCTTGTTCAATCAGGCCAGGAACACACTGAACAAGGAAATCAGAGTGGCTAAAAGAAGATACTCTGAGAAGCTGAAAAACAAGTTTTCAGCTAATGACCCTGCATCAGTGTGGAGTGGCATGAAACAACTCACAAATTATAGGACTCCTACCCCCAACCCTGTAAGGAAGCAACAACTGGCCGACAACCTGAAGGTGTTCTACTGCAGATTTGAAAGGCCCAATCTCACACCCCACACCCACCTTCACTTCACACAAACACCAACACCTCCTGCAACCCCCTGCTGCTACTCAATCTGCACTTAAGATCTGTGAAGATGATGTGAGCCACGACTTTCAAAAACAAAAGACAAGGAAAGCTTCAGGCTCAGATGGCGTCACACCAGCGTGTCTTCAATCATGTGCTAACCAGCTGGCCCCCATCTTCACACAGATCTTCAATAGATCACTGGAGCAGTGTGAAGTCCCATGCTGCTTCAAACGCTCAATCATTATTCCTGTCCCAAAGAAACCAAAAATCACAGGACTTAATGACTACAGACCTGTCGCCCTGATGTCTGTGGTCATGAAATCATTTGAGAGACTGCTGTTGACCCACCTGAAGAACATCACTGGACCCTTTCTAGATCCCCTTCAATTTGCTTAGAGCAAACAGGTCTGTGGATGATGCAGTCAACATTGGATTGCATCATATCATGCAACATCTGGACAGACCAGGGACATATGCAAAGATCCTTTTTGTGGACTTCTGTTCGGCTTTCAACGCCATCATCCCAGCTACACTCCAGAATAAATTACACCAACTCTCTGTTCCCATGTCTATCTGTCAGTGGATTACCATCTTTCTGACGGACAGGCAGCAGCTTGTGAGACAGGGGAAACTCACTTCTAGTACCTGTACAATCAGCACTGGTGCCCCCCAGAGATGTGTGCTCTCCCCACTACTCTTCTCCCTCTACACCAATGACTGCATCGCCAAGGACCCCTCTGTCAAGCTCCTGAAGTTTGCAGCTGACACCACTGTCATCGGCCTCATCCGAGATGACAATAAGTCTGCATACAAAAGGGAGGTTGAACAGCTGGCTGTCTGGTGCAGTCAAAACAACCTTGAGCTGAACATGCTCAAAACGGTGGAGATCATTGTGGACTTTAGGAGAAACACCCCAACACTGACCCCCCCCTCACCATTCTAAACAGCACTGTGGCAGCAGTGGAGTCATTCAGGTTCTTGGGCACTACCATCTCACAGAACCTGAAGTGGGAGACCCACATTGACTCCACTGCGAAAAGGCCCAGCAGAGGTTGTACTTCCTTCAACCTGCCACAGGTGCTGCTGATACAGTTCTACTCAGCAGTCATTGAGTCTGTCCTCTGCACTTCAATAACTGTCTGGTTTGTGTCAGCTATGAAATTGGACATTAGAAGACTACAAAAGACAGTTCGGACTGCTGAGAGGATTATTGGTTGCCCCCTGCCACCCCTTCAAGAACTATACACTTCCAGAGTGAGGAAAAAGGCTGGAAAAAACACTCTGGACCCCACTCATCCTGCCCACTACCTTTTTGAACTGCTGCCTTCTGGCCGACACTTCAGAGCTCTGAGCACCAGAACCGTCAGGCACAGGAACAGTTTTTTCCCCTCAGGCTATCCATCTCATGAAGTTAAATTGCCCCATTGAGCAATAACTATGTAAAATACAGTTTAGTCTTTCTTATATTTATCCAACACACCCAACCTCTTCTGCCATTTCATTCCTCTGAAAAAAAATAAATAAAAAAAAATTATAATAATTTGCACTGTACATAACAGATTTGTATTTGCACTGTACATAACGGATTGTATTAGATTTGCACTACCCATGTGCATGTATGTATGTGTGTGTCTGTACGTATGTGTATAATTAGTTTTATTTTTTATTATTATCTGTGTCTTGCTGCTGTTTTTGTATTGTTTTTGTATTGTTGTCCACTGGAAGCTCCTGTCACCAAGACAAATTCCTTGTATGTGTAAGCATACTTGGCAATAAAGCTAAAGCTGATTCTGATTCTGATATACATTGAGGGGGACAAGTCCCCTCCAATAATCAGATATGGCCAATAAATTGGTGTGCAGGTGTACCTACTAAAATGATCAGTGAGTGTACATTTACATATAAAGATAACTAAAGGTACACTAGGGAATTCTGGAAAACTATTTTTGTTTTACACATAAAGTATATACACAACACAAAAAAATAGCATAACTATTTTTGTTTTACACATACAGTATATACACAAACATAAACAAAATAGCATGTTTACTGTTGAGTCCAGCAAAAAAAAGGGGAAACCAACTGTAATTTAGTCTCTTGCTGCAATATCTAGCAACATCTTCACTTTAACCAGCTATTAGGCAATCAGCCAGCTTCATAATGAGACTGGTGTCATGGTGCTGTGGGTTTGTGGGAGCTCACCATGCAGGGACGGCTGTAGATGAGGACTTTGTGTGGTTTGTGGCTGCTAAGCTCCAGAGCTTTGTCCACCAGGGGAATGTACTCCACTCTCCTGCCCGGCTCGATGCCAAATGATGCAGTCACCAGCAACTTGGGCTGCAGGGAAAATTATAATTTAAGGGAGGAAGTTGATTTCACCAACCTCAGTAGAGAGATACATCATGGAAATGCATTCAGATTTAAATAAATGTATCAATTTACTCCGCAGTCACAAACATTAGTTTATTAATATACTAGATTTGCATTTCAAGAAGGTGCAAGACACCAAAAGGATAGAGGTAAAAGAATAGTTCGGCAGAAATGAAAATGTCCTAGATGTGTATGACTTTCTTTCTTCTGCAGAACACAAATGAAGATTTTTAGAAGAATATCTCAGCTCTGTAGGTCCATACAATACAAATGAATTGGGACCAAAACTTTGAAGGTCCAAGAAGCACATAAAGGCAGCATAAAAGTAATCCATACAGTTTCATTCATGTCTTCTGAAGCAATCCATTGGATTTATGGGTGAGAACAGACCTAAAATGTAACTCCATTTCTCCATAAATTCTGACATTAGCAGTCTCCTTGGCGATCATGATTTTAAGTTTGATTACACCTTCTAGCTCCATCCATTGCTCTATGCATGCATCAAGCATACAGTGCATTCAGAAAGTATTCAGACCCCTTCATTTTTTCACATTTTATGGTGCAGCCTTATGCTAAAATTCTTTAAATAATTTTTTTCCAAATCAATCTACACTCCATACCCCATAATGACAAAACAAAACCCAGATTTTTGGTAACTTTGCAAATTTATTAAAACACTGAAATAATCACATTGACATAATATTCAGACCATTTACTATGACACTTGAAATTTAGCTCAGGTGCATCCCATTTCTCTGGATCATCTTTGAGATGTTTCTACACTTTGATTGGAGTCCACCTGTGTCAAATTCAATTGACTGGACATGATTTGGAATGGTCTATATAAGGTCTCACAGCTGAAAATGCATATCAGAGCAAAAACCAAGCCATGAGGTTAAAGGAATTGCCTGCAGAGCTCAGAGACAGGATTTTGTCAAGCCACAGATATGGGGAAGGCTACAAAAAAAATTTCAGCAGCGTTGAAGGTTCCCAAGAGCAGAGTGGCATCCATAATTCTTAAATGGAAGAAGTTTGGAACAACCAGGACTCTTCCTAGAGCTGGCCACCCAGCCAAACAGAGCAACTGGGGAAGAAGGGCTTTGGTAAGAGAAGAAGAGCTCCAGAGATCATGTGTGGAGATGGGGAGAAACTTGCAGGAGGACAACTAGGCTTGTTGCAATTATTATATAATCATCTAGTCGCAGTTGTCTCAAATAACCGCGATCAGACGATTATTTAATAATTGCGATTATTGTGCACTTCAAATTCCAATCACATGTGAATGCATATACTGAATATACACTAATCAGCCACAACATTAAAACCACTGACAGGTGAAGTGAATAACATTGATTATATCGTTACAATGGCACCTGTCAAGGGGTGGGATATATTAGGCAGCAAGTGAACAGTCAATTCTTGAATTTCATGTGTTGGAAGCAGGAAAATGGACAAGCGTACGGATCTGAGCGACTTAGACAAGGGCCAAACTGTGATGGCTAGACGACTGGGTCAGAGCATCTCCAAAACGGCAGGTCTTGTGGGGCGTTCCTGGTATGCAGTGGTTAGTAACTACCAAAAGTGTTCCAAGGATGGACAACCGGCGACAAGGTCATGGGCACCCAAGGCTCATTGATGCGCGTTGGGAGCAAAGGCTAGCCTGTCTGGTCCTATCCTGCAGAAGAGCTACTGTAGCACAAATTACTGAAAAACTTAATGCTGGTCATTATAGAAAGGTGTCAGAACACACAGTGCATCGCTGTTGTCATTTACCTGGGGAAGAGATGGCAGCAGGATGCACTATGGGAAGAAGGCAGGCCGGCGAAGGCACTGTGATGCTCTGGGCAATGTTCTGCTGGGAAATCTTGGGTCCTGGCATTCATGTGGATGTCACTTTGACACGTACCACCTACTTAAAGATTGTTGCAGACCACGTACACCCCTTCATGGCAATGGTAGTCTCTGATGGCAGTGGCCTCTTTCAACAGGATAGTGCACCCTGCCACACTGCAAAAATTGTTCAGGAATGGTTTGAGGAACATGACAAAGAGTTCAAGGTGTAGACCTGGCCTCCAAATTTCCCAGATCTCAATCTGTTTGTGCATCTATGGGATGTGCTGGACCAACATGTCCGATCCATGAAGGCCCCACCTTGCAATTTCCAGGATTTAAAGGATCTGCTGCTAACGTCTTGGTGCCAGATACCACGGGACACCTTCAGAGGTCTTATGGGGTCCATGCCTTGACGGGTCGGAGATGTTTTGGCAGCATGCCTTCACTTTAAAAGATTGTGTAATGGCAAATATTTCTAGTCATTATGAGTTCATATACGCAGTGTTAATAACACGCAGTGAAACCGCGGAGGAGAGGCACGCAGCGACATCTGAAAGGCTTTGCTTCATGTGAAATAAGGGCTCGTGGGTTTAATCAAAGAGCATTAAAAAGTGTGTGAAAGTGAAGAAATTAGGGCAGAAATATTTACTATTGCATAATGATATAAATATAAAAAATGTAAATTATATTTTATTTTTTTGAAAAATATATAAAATATAAAATAAAGGAGTTCCAGAACAACAGCGTTAATGCAAACCTGACCAAAACTAAAGTTGATCAAAAACTATTAAGAAATATTTTGATAAACTTATAAATTACATGAAAAATAAAAAGTCTTAAAAGGAAATCATAAATCCCTATTTTATTATCTGATTTATATCTTAAATATAAAAATGTATATGACAATTACTTGTGAAAGCCCTAAAACAGACAATCAATCGTCATAGCCTTAAAACAAACAATTAATCATCATAATCGCAATTATTTGTTTGACAATTAATCGTCAATCAAATTTCATAATTGTGACAGCCCTAAGGACAACCATCACTGCAGTACTTCACCTTTATGGCAGAGTGGCCAGACGGAAACCTCTCCTCAGTGCAAGACACATGAAAGCCTGCTTGGAATTTGCAAAAAAAAAAGCACCTAAAGTACTCTCAGACTGTGAGAAACAAGATTCTCTGGTCTGATGAAACGAAGATTGAACTGTTTGGCATCAATTCCAAGCATCATGTCTGGAGGAAACCAGGCACCGCTCACCACCTGCGCAATACTATCCCTAGAGTGAAGCATGGTGGTGGTAGCATCATGCTGTTGGGGTGTTTTTCAGCGGCAGGGACTGAGGGACTTGTCAGGGTTGAAGGAAAGCTGAACGCAGCAAAATACAGAGATATCCTTAAAGAAAAAACCTGATCCAGAGGGCTCAGAACCTCAGAATGGGCCGAAGGTTCACCTTCCTACAGGACAATGTCCCTAAGCACACAGCCAAGACAACGCAAGAGTGGCTTAGGGACAACTCTGAGAATGTCCTTGAGTGGCCCAGCCAGAGCCCGGACTTGAACCCAATCGAACATCTCTGGAGAGACCTGAAAATGGCTGTCCATCCAACTTGACAGAGCTTGAGAGGATCTGCAGAGAAGAATGGCAGAAAATCCCCAAATCCATGTGTGCAAAGCTTGTCGCATCATACCCAAAAAGACTCGAGGCTGTAATCGCTGCCAAACGTGCTTCAACTAAGTATTGAGTTAAGGGTCTGAATACTCATGTCAGTGTGATATCTCAGTTTTTTCTTTTTAATAAATTTGCTAAATTATGAAAAATCTGCTTTTTGTCATTATGTGGTATGGAGTGTAGATTAATGTGAATTTTATTTTGCATAGACTGCAACATAACAAAATGTGAAGAAAAAAAATGAAGGGGTCTAAATACTTTATGAATGCACTATGTAATCAAGCTTGAAATCATGATCATACTTAGAGACTGCAATGGCAAAATGTAAAGTGAAAAAGGAGTTACATTTAGGTCTGTTCTCACCCAAAATCCATTTGATCACTTCAGAAGACACGGATTAAGCCACTGCAGTCGTTTGGATTAGTTTTATGCTGCCTTTATGTGCTTTTTGGAGCTTCAAAGTTCTGGTCACTATTTACTTGCATTGTATGGACCTACAGAGCTGATATAATCTTCTAAAAATCTTAATTTGTGTTCCACAG